>NC_135490.1:49405552-49715635 GCF_052094955.1 Ictidomys tridecemlineatus
AACCAGTATTAAAATCATGAAGGCATTCCCTGAACAACAAAGGCCAAGTGTTGGATGACAATGTCACTAAAACCTCATTGATGCACTAAAAAGAAGTTACATGCAAAATTAAACAATGTGTGCCATGCATAATTTATTAGCTTTGAACTCTTGATCCTCCTGCCTTAGCCTCCTGAGTCGATGGGATTATAGGCATGTAGAATATCATTAAATTTTGCCAGAATGCAAAGAAGATAGAAAAATGAGAACCACAAGAGAAAATGTTACATATAAAAAAAGTTCCGTGAGCTGACCCAGATGTTAGGATTAGCAGAAAAAAAAATTATAAAGTTTTTATAACTAATTTCAAGGAATTAAAGAAAAGCTTAATCATAATGAATAAGTAGATATGGGTGTCAACATATAAATGAAAAATTTCTTTTAAAAGAAATAAAGAGTATAGTATTTGAAATGAAAAATTCATGAAACAAATCTATCATCAGATTATATAGTGCAAAAACAGCAAAAAGTTAACTTGGAGATAGACCAATAAAAATTATCTGGTCTAAAAATCAGAAAGAAAAAAATAGAGACTTGGTTACTATCAGGACAAAGTGACCTAACATACATATAATTAGATTTCTAGAAGAATAGAGGCATAAATTGTAAAGAAAAAATATTTAAGACAATGATGGCTAAAATTATCTCAAATTAACAAAAAAGATGTTAACAGATTTAGGAAACTCAGTGAATACTAAAGTTAGTTACAAAGCAAATCACATCTAGATGCATCAGAGTCAACTGTAAATAATCAATTAGGAAGAAAAAGGTCTTGAAGGCAATTAGAAAAAAGTGGTGTGTTACACATAGGTAAAAATGACTAAAATGATAGCTGACTTCTTATCAGAAATGAGAGATTAAAGTTAACGGAAAGGTTTAAGGTGCTAGAAGACAAGAACTGCTAATCCAGGATAAATACTCTTCAAAACTGAAAGCAGAATAGACATTTTTAAATAAATAAAAAGTAAGAAAATTCAATACCAATAGATCTCTACTATTAACAATGCTAAAAGAACCTCTTCAGGATAAAAGGAGATGATCCATCAGGTAGAAACAGATGCACTGTGTGTTTTAGTTCACTGTGTAATAAACTTAATGGTTTAAAATAAAAATTCTTTGTTATGTCTCCTTATTCTATGATTTGGCTTTACATAATTTTCTGATGGGTCCTTTGCTCTAGGTATTTATTAGTGCTTATGTGGTTTCCTTTAGCAGGGATTGTTTAACCAAAGGTAGAACTGACAAAATAGCTTTGTTTACATGTCTGCTAGCTCAACTGGTTGGGTCAGGCTTATCTCCTCAAATGCTTTTAGTCATTCAGTCATTCTAAAATTTTTTATTTGTTGATTAGATTTCTAGAGGATAAAAGTAGAAGGTATATACCTTCCCAAGGTGTTAGGTCTAGGATTGGCATGGCATCACTTTCACCAAAAATATATTTTGTTCATTAAAACAAGACAAAAGACCAGCCCAGACTCAGCGGGTGGGAAAATAGATATTACTTCATAATGAGAGAAGCAACATGATACAGGAATGTGGAGAATTTGGGGTAGATATTTTTAAAGACAATGCACCATAAACAGAAATGAAAAGTACTAGAAATACTAAAATGTAGGTAAATATAAAAGGAAATATGTATACATATTTATTCTTTTAATTTCTTGGAAACATGACTAAGGTAAAAAACATAGGGTATACAGCTGTAATATGTATGACGACAAAGCACAAAGGACTTGGGGAGATGTGAGAAAGTATCACAATTTAAATTATGAAAACTGTGATAAATTAAAGAATGCATTTCATAATTCCTGGAAACATTGCTAAAACAATAATGAAAAGCAATAAAGCTAAACGCTCATGGATAAATTAAATAAAATTTAATTTTTATTTAATGTAATTTTATTTAATTACATTAAATAAAAATATGAATAGAACGAAAACAAGAAATAGATAAAAATACATCATGAATAGTAAGCCAAGAAGAATGCAGAGGCTATACTAACATCAGATGAATTTAATTCAAGATAAAGAGTATTATAAGAGATAAGAAAGACATTTCATAATACCATAATGTGTTTTTAAGAACACAGAAACATGACACCATACAACCAAACATTTATATGCCCCAAATATATGAAAGCTGACAAATCTGAAGAGACAAATCTATACTTTGAATTTTTAACACCCTTTTAACAACTGATAGTAACACTATAAAAAAAAATCACTAATGATACACAATAGTCTGAACAAAACTATCAACCACCTTAACCTTATTGACATTGACTGACAATGCCCAACAACTCCAGAATATATATTCTTTTCTAGTCCTCATGGAAACTTGCAAGATAGGTTATATTCTTGGCAAAAAGTTTTAAATATTGAATTTCAGTTTGTTTGCTGATCACAGTAGAAATAAATGGGGTATTCTTTAATAAAACTGGTCATTAAATAAAAGCACTACAAATCATCAATAAACAGCGTTTTAGTTATCTATTGTTATATTTTTAAAAATTCCAAAATTTAGTGGCTTTAAAAAATAACCATTTGCCGGGAGTGGTGGTGCACACCTGTAATTCCAGTGGCTCAGGAGACTGAGGTAGGAGGATCGAGAGTTCAAAGCCAGCCTCAGTAATGGCAAGGCACTAAGCAACTCAGTGACACCCTGTCTCTAAATAAAATATAAAATAGGGCTAGGGATGTGGCTCAGTGGTCGAGAGCCTCTGAATTCAATCCCCACTACCAAACAAACAACCATTTTATTTCTCATACTTTTGTAAGTCAAGACTTTAACCAAGGTTCTGCTCCAGTGTCACCTAGGCTCACCCATACAGCACATGCCTGATTTAGACTACAAGGTCTGAGATGGCTTTGTATGTCCGGAACTAAGGTGCTGACTGTTGGCTTTATGTAGTCTCCCTTTCCATGTGGTCTTTCATATGTCAGGGGCTTTCTTCAAATGAACTCTCCCTCCAGCAAGATAGCCTGGGCTTCTTTACAGTGTGGCACAGGGTACCACAGAGAAGAAAAAATGAGTTTGTGCCTTTAAAGGATACAGTCAGTCCTTCCTCAAGTCTCAATCTTGGGTAGGATCTTGGTCTATGCATTTTAGGGGAATTTATAGTTGTATGACATTTTAATCTACATTACTATGTGAAATCTCTTTGTTTTTATGATTTCATTTTTGCTACATTGTTTCTTTTCCATACAATTAACTACAATATAGGATAATCTATTAACAATAATGTCTCTTCAATTGGTTGTGTGAAGCTTGCTCTATAATAATTTATATAGAAAGAACTTATGGGAATAATATTCTCTAAATGACAATTTCCTGATTTAAAAACATATAATTTGTAGCCAGTACAATAGTGCATGCCTATAATCCTAGCTACTCAGGAGGTTGACAAGTAGGAGAATGGTAAGTTTGAGGAGAGCCTGGGCAACTTGGTGAGACTCTGTCTCAAGAAAAATAAAAACAAAACAAACATTAATGACTGCAGATGTAGCTCAGTGGTAGAGCACTCCTCAGTTCAATCCTCAGTGCTGGGGGTTAAAAAAGGTCATTCATCAGCATACTAAGACACTCCTTAGAGAAAAGTAATTGCAAGAACATTGTTCTCCTTCCTTGGGATATGTTTTTTTTTTTTCTAGATTGGAATCTAGAAAGCCTTTTGTGTGCTTTGTGCTCTCATTATGGTTATGTGGCTTTTTAAATCTTGTTCATGCCATTGGATGTAATATCAGATTTTGGGTTTTTTTTGGTGGTGCTGGGGATTGAACCCAGAGCCTTGTGCGTGTGAGGCAAGTACTCTTCCAACTAAGCTATATCCCCAGCCCCAGTGGATTTTTTTTTTTTTGGAGGGGAATCTCTTCTCAACACATTTTGTGCCAGATTGTACTTGAGAAAGGGAAGTGATATGTACAGCATGGAACGATACTAGTTTCTGATTTTCCCACTTTTTAAAATCTTTTTTAAAAAATTATTTATTTTTAATTCTAATTTGTTATATATGACAGCAGAATGCATTATAATTCATATTACACATATGGTACACAATTTTTCATATCTCTGGTTGTATACAGAGTCACATCAGTTGTGTCTTTTTTTAAGAGAGAGAGAGAGGGGGGGGAAGGGAGGAAGGGGAGAGAGAGATTTTTAAATATTTATTTTTTAGTTCTCGGCGGACACAACATCTTTTTTTGTATGTGGTGCTGAGCATCGAACCCGGGCTGCATGCATGCCAGGCAAGCGCACTACTGCTTGAGCCACATCCCCAGCCCCTAGTTGTGTCTTTATATGTGTACTTAGGGTAATGACGGTAATCTCATTCCACTGTCTTTTCTATCTACTATTTAGATGTATTTGAAAACATTAAGAAAAATCAGAAATACTCTTTCCTATTTTCATGAAAGCATGAATTTTTAGCCATATAAAATCTGTCCTGATGGGTTTTGATTATATTTTTATACCTCATGAAAAGAGAAGAAATGTTCGCCAGGACAAGCCTCTAAACTGGAAGCTAATAGCCATGTTATCTTGTGTGCTCTCTTCCTCCACATCATCACTTAGGTTTGAGTGAGGCCAAGAACTAATGACACAAAGAACAGAAGGAACTTTTCTTGTGATTACTGTATATTGTTTAAAGACAGCAAAGAATCAACTATTTGTAGCATTTTGAAAAATCCACATATAAATTTTTACTAGACTTTAAAATTTCTTCTTTGATACTCTGGTTCTACTCAAATGGTCCACTCTCAGAGGGGAAATTCAGAGAATCCTGGGAGAGTCATTATTTGTGAAGTCATAGTTATGAACAAAATCCTTTCTTGCAAAGACTTTCAAGCTGCCTCCCTTTAGCTTTCACTCATTAGTGCTGGTTGATACCTGATGCTATTAAAAAAAATCTGATCCTTATCTCACACATCCCTCTCACAAATATTGTAGAAGTACATTGTGATCCCACTAATCTTTGTCCATTGCCATCTTTCCCAGAATTCCCCAACTGTCTCTCATTTCACAGGGTTTAATCAACCTCCTTCCATCCTATTTCATATAAAGTAATCAACATTCCTTATAAAAGCTGACAGCACTTGGGTCCCCAGAACAATCCTTGTTGAGAAAGAAAAAAAGAAATTCATGACCAAATAGTAGAGAAGGCAGCCGAGTCACTTAAAAGCTAAAATTGTAATAAAAGAGAAAAGAATGATCAAGGAACCAATTAAAAGACTATTCATGTATTTTTCTCCTAAGAACCATCAGCCATGCTTCCGTTTGCACAGGGCGTTGGAAAGCGAAGCAAAATCCAAAGGACCACCAGGAAAAGTAACATCTTACTCCTCTAGTCCAGCTGCTGACCCCTCTCCACAATCTCTATTTGCAATGGAAATCTTACACCTTCTGGATGAGACAGAATGATGTAAATCGCTGGCCAAACAAATGGGAAGGCAGTAGCCTATTGTCAGTTCCTGGTTCACTTCCATTAACCAGTACCGGCTCAAGGGGAGGGCAACTCCATTTCCACCTTCAAAGGAGGAGTTGGGCGGGGCTAGGTTTTGCACATGCTCCCAAGGCAGGTTTCTGGGCATGCTCAGCTTACCATATAACTGTGCTTTTTAAAAAACTTGGCATTAAAGATAAAGCAACCTTACTTTATACTTAATTGTGAATGGGCTGCTCTAACTACTCCTCTTTTATATTCATTTGTTATTTTTAACCATGCTTTATGTCTTCACTCTGTTTCGAAGAGGCAGCTGGATCCCACAGGTCTAGACCCTCATCTGGGTCCTGACAGAGGAACCATCTACCACAAAGAGAATCAAGACAGTCATCGAAGACAACATTCCAAATTTTTATCCAAGTAGAGAATCCAACAGTTAAACTGTCTGCAAAAATGTAACTTTTTTTGTAGGTAGACTGAGATATATAATTATCTTTCTGAAAACACTGCAATTTTATTTTGTTCTAGTAAATAAAGTCAATCTAGATGAGTACAGAAAAGGGTGGAAACTTGGTACTAAGGTAATCAAATATAACTTAAAAATATGACCACACACATCTATTTTTTCTCTCACCCGAAACAGCTAAAGGACAATACACAGATTTCTAAAAAGATATATGAGGCAATGGTAGATGAAACAGTGCACGAATTCTTTGGAAGATAAAAAGTGGATAAGAAGAGGACAACAGATTCAAAAGAGCTGTGGAACCAAAACACTGGTATCTAGCTGGGGCTGACTGCAGGAACTGAAACCCTTTCAGTCCTCCAAAAACTCAGATGCACAAGCACAGGCACCACAGTATGGAGGAACTGAGAGGATCAGCACACCAAACACCAAGAGCACCATGTGCCCTCAGCTCCCTGTCTTTCCAATTTAAACCACCAATTTCACTGTAATGGTATAGGACTCGTCTTAGGATACAATGAGTTGTCCAGTGAAATCTTCAAATCTGACTCCCCCAGTGCAAGAGCTGGCTTGCCAACCAGTGCTGTTGGCATGAGGCCCAAAGGCCACCCACCTGTTCACAACAGAGCTGCCTGTCAGCTTTGGGGAATTTCACCAGCACGATGATCAGAGGACCCAGATGTTTCAGATAAACTGCTAACAGGAACGAGAGACTCCAAAACAAAACTTTTTAAAAGAGGAGGAAGAAGGAAAAGCAAATAGAGGAAAAAGAGATAATACAGTGGGCAGGGTAACACTTTCTGAAAAGATATAATAAATATCCTCCCTGAGATATATTTTAAAAAGCTATAATAAATGTCCTCGGGGAGGATATTATATCCTTGAAATGGGAATAGGATACGATTAAAACAACAAGCTGAGAACAAGAAAGAGTTCTTGAAGAATATAAATGTGATAGTATCATAACAAATTTTAAAGATAAAACACAAGAAAAGTCCAAGAACTGTGTTCTGTAAAATAATGCCAATTGCCTAGATTTTGAATTCTCCATATATTCCATAAAAACCACACCAGTCAACAGGATAATGAAACCACCCCTAATCTAAGCCTACCACAAAATTAGGAGTCGGGAACTACTATAAACTTCCACTTGAGGTAAACAGAGAATGAACATCCCAAACCAGCTGAGCTCTGAAGCCCTCACTGGTCTGGGGAGGCAGACAGAGACTGCACAGGAGCAGGACAGTGGGGCTCTAGCAGTGCCAGACAGATGAAGTTCATCTTTCAGAATGAGGTCACCCCAGGATGACTGAGATTGGTAGTTCAGAGCAGTGGCTGCTTAGGAATTCAAAGGAAGGGCTGGAAGGAGATGCAGTCAGACATCTAGGGACGCTCTGCCCTCGGGTGAGAAAGGGGTAATGCAGACAGCCTTCGACAGTCTATGGCAGGGAGAAAGAGAGAAGCAATGGGAGAAAATTCAGAAGGACAAAACCAAAAGCCTCACCCAGCCCTTTCCCTACCAGTAAAGGAAGCACCCTACTGAAGCCACTGTGCTTCTCTGTATTGATGAGAGAAAGAACTCTTTTTTGTGGTGGGTGGGATGGGGTGGGGAGGGAGGTACTGGGAATTGAACTCAGGGGCATGAACTACTGAGCCACATCCCCAGCCCTATTTTGTATTTAATAGAGACAGGTTCTCACTGAGTGCCTCGCTTTTGCTGAGGCTGGCTTTGAACTCATGATCCTCAGCTTCTGGAGTCACTGGGATTACAGGTGTGCACCACTGTGCCAGGCTAGAAGGAACTCTTGAATTAAGAATCTCAGTAAGGGTGAAAGATCTATATAATGAAAATTACAGAACCTTAAAGAAAGAAATCAAAAAAAGACCTTAGAAGATAGAAAGATCTACCTTGCTCTTGGATAGGCAGAATTAATATTATCAAAATGACCATACTTCCAAAAGCACTATACAGATTTAATGCAATTCCAATCAAAATCCCAATGACATTCCTCATAGAAATAGAAAAACAATCATGAAATTCATCTGGAAAAATAAGAGACCCAGAATAGCTAAAGCAATCCTTAGCAAGAAGAGTGAAGCAGGGGGCATCACTATATCAGACCTTAAACTATACTACAGAGCAACAGTAACAAAAACAGCATGGTATTGGCACCAAAACAGACTGGTAGAGCAATGGTACAGAACAGAGGATACAGAGACTAACCCACAAAACTACAATTATCTTATATTAGACAAAGGTACCAAAAACATGCACTAGAGAAAAGATTGCATCTTCAACAAATGGTGCTGGGAGAACTGGAAATCCATATGCAACAAAATGAAATTAAACCCCTATCTCTCACCATGCACAGAACTCGAGTCAAAGTGTATCAAGGACCTGGGAATAAAACCAGAGACTCTGCGTTTAATAGAAAAAAAAGTAGACCCTAATCTCCATCATGTGGGATTAGGCTCCAACTTCCTTAATAAGACTCTTTTGGTGCCAAAATTAAAATCAAGAATCAATAAATGGGATGGACTCAAACTAAAAAGTTTCTTTCTTCTCAGCAAAAGAAACAAATCTGTGAGGTGAATAGAAAGCCTACATCTTGGGAGCAAATCTTTACCCCTCACACATCAGATATAGCACTAATCTCTAGGGTATATAAAGAACCTCAAAAGCTAAACACCAAAAAAAAAAAAAACAAATAACCCAATCAATAAATGGGCCAAGGACCTGAACAGACACTTCTCAGAAGATAATATACAATCAGTCAACAAATACATGAAAAATGTTCATCATTACTAGCTATTAGAGAAGTGCAAATCAAAACCACTCTAAGATTTCATCTCACTCGTCAGAATGGCAGCTATTATGGATACAAACCACAATAAGTGTTGGCGAGGATGTGGGAGAAAAAGGCACACTCATACACTGCTGATAGGACTGCAAATTGGTGCAGCCAATATGGAAAGCAGTATGGAGATTCCTTGGAAAATTGAGAATGGAACCACCATCTGACCCAGCTGTCCATCTCCTCAATCTATATCCAAAGGACTTAAAAACAGTATACTACAGGACACAGATGCATCAATGTTTACAGCAGCACAATTCACAATAGCTAAACTGTGGGACCAACCTAGATGCCCTTCAATAGATGAATGGATTAAAAACTGTGAAGGGTGTGTGTGTGTGTGTATGTGTGTATACACACACATACACACACATACAATGGAATATTACTCAGCAATAGAAGAAAATAAAATCATGGCATTTGCAGGTAAATGGATGGATTTAGAAAAGATAATGCTAAGTTAGCCAATCCCAAAAAACCAAATGCTGAATGTTTTCTTTGATATAAGGAGGCTGATTCATAGTGGGATAGAGAGTGGGAGATGGGAGGAACAACAAGCTCTAGATAGGGCAGAGGGGTTGGAGGGGAAGGGAGGAGGCATGAGGTTATTAATGATGGTGGAATGTGATAATTATTATCCAAAGTACAGGTATGAATACAGGAACTGGGTGTGAATATACTGTGTATACAATCAGAGATATGGAAAATTGTGCTCTATATGTATAAGAATTATAATGCTTTCTGCTGTCATATATGAATAAAAATGTTTTAAAAGGTCCGTAAAACCCTCTCACACCAGCCCATACTGACTCCCTCTTGCTGATACAGGAGAACAGTCATTTTAAAAATAATCATGAGAAACAAAAAAAAACCCTTTCAAGTCTGAAATTCAAATATTTCAGAACAGAAAATGGACAAAAAGATAAATATTGGGGCTAGGGTTGTAGTTCAGTGGCAGAGTGCTTACTCAGCATGTGTGAGGCACTGGGCTCGATCCTTAGCCACCACATTAAAAAAATAAAATAAGGGCATGCTGTCTATCTACAACTAAATTATATATATATATATATATATATATAGAGAGAGAGAGAGAGACAGAGAGAGAGAGAGAGAGAGAGAGAGAGAGAGAGAGAGAGAGAGAGAGAGAGAGAGGGGGGACACCAAATTTGAGAAAAAAGAAAAAGGAAGACAAAATGATCTCCTACACCTCATGGGTCTTTTTTTTTTTAATATGTATTTTTTTAGTTGAAGTTGGACACAATGCCTTTATTTTTACTTTTGTTTTTATGTGGTGCTGAGGATTGAACCCAGGCCCTTGCACGTGCGAGGTGAGTGCTCTACCGCTGAGCCACCACCCCAGCCCCCCACCTCATGGGTCTTAAACGACCTAAAGCACATGACATAGTCAGTACTGTTGATGAACACAATAAATGTCCATAAATATCAGTTGCAATTTAAAATACATTCTACTATTGAGAAGAGGAATCACTGTGCAAAGCACCATCATAAAGATAGGAGGTTTACCAAATAAACTCCAGAGAAGATGTCTGCGTCAAGGGAGAAAAGGTTCAAATTTAATCCTTGAGACTGACAGGACCATAAACATTAATATCATCACTTGGATTCAAAGTCCAGCTTCAAGGGAACAAGGATTACTCTGGCAGTTCTTGGACCAGGAAGCCTTAAGAATGTCATCAGATGACTACAGGGCTGGGTAGGAAAGAAAGGTCCCAGAGCAGGACACAGGACTTCCCGTGGGGACGCATCTCACTCACACCCTACCTTGAGGTGATGGAGTCACTGGCTCACCTAACCCCAACTCACTTCCTTCCTCCTGCTCTCTGATCCCTCCTCCAGCTGAAGGCAGGGCATCAGAGGCCCACTGGCTATTCTCTGTCTCTCCCAGGATGGACTCCAGGTCTACCTCCTCCAGGGTGCTCCCCTCAGAGGACAGCAGTTTATCCAAGCCAAATTTCAGTATGTCACTCAACTTGAATGAAGAAAACGAGAGACCCAGTTAGTTCTCATGAAAACACAGATGAGGATGTGTGACTTGCTAAGTGTCTAAATGATCCCAGGTAATTCTTTCCCTGATGGACTTTCTTCTCTTCCATCACAAATGACACCTGCCAGGCTGTTTTGAAGTTGGATGAGGAATAAGCAGAGAGGTGATAAATGATGATCAGAGATGTTGACTTTGACAATTATTTACAATACCAAAAAAAATTTGGGCCTCCAATTTTTTTGAGGAGTGGGGGCAGATAAAATGATTCCAGCATCTTCTATAGCACTTCTCACCAGCAATTTTTACAGGCACTTCCAGCAGTCCTAAGAGAACTCAGAGAACCTGTTGGCTACCTTCTTACCTCTCCCACTGCCAAACTCTTATAAAGAGAAGGTGCCACTGAATACCTCATCTCACCATGAGCTGCCACCTGTCCTTGCCAAGCCGCTTTGATACTACAGTGGTTTATGGGACCCACTTTGGCAAAACCATAACCACCCTGATCACCAGACCCAAAAGCCCTTTCTCAATTTCAATCTCCCTGGATAATCCTGCGGCACTCCCCATCCTGCCCTCTTGCTCCCCCTAGGGAGCCTACTTCCTATGGCTACAGGAACCAGAATCTTAGATAGTGTTACCTGGCTTTCATTTGCTACTTGCAACTCTCCACCTCCCTAAGTACTATCTCTTAGGAATTCTGAACCAATTGGGATCCACATCATGGGACTTCATTTTCATTTTGCCCTTTTAGATTTGGTTAATTATCTCTAGATTGCCTATTCTGTAACTTGGAAACTTTAGCTTGAAAATACCCGAGATGAAAACTATGACAAAAACTAAGCAAAACCATACCTGTTATATTTATATTTAACTTTGGTGTACATATATATAACCAAGCCAAATGGCTTTGGCATTTAGTACCCAAAACAGAAGAAAGCCAAGTATTTATGATGAGGCTCAGTCCATACTGGGACCCTTCCCTCTTCCACTCCTTGGACTATGTCTCCTGGCTTCCCTCGCTACTGCTCACTCACAACATGTCTTTAAGGAACTACCCATTTTTTAAATGAAAACCACTTTATTATAGTAACTAAGAGCATGTAGTTGGAAGTTAAAGAGTGCTCGGATTAGAGTCATGAATCTGATGTTTGGAAAATTTCTTAAGATGGAGGTAAAGACAACGTCTATCTCATTTTTTTGTTATTCTTCTTCTAAAACAACTGGAAAAAGTGCACGTCACACAATGCTTAGCACACAGTACGCATTCAATAAGTGTTCACCGCATCTTTATCTGTTCTCTGTTTCTGTTGTGTTCTCCTTCTAAAACAAGGAACCTGCTTTCCTTTTTCAGGACTTCACTGCTCTATACTGCTTAGATTTATCAAACCAGAACCACGTCTTTTACTATTAGATTCTTTTAATAACTTAAAAAAATGTCCTGCTGTATTTTGAGACAAGGCAGTGACAAGTTATTTATGGTTCCTGGCAACCATAAATAACTCACAGTCTGGTGGGGAGGAAAGAATCAAGACAGAACCAGAGTGTGATTTCTTGCCATGGCTTGGGCAGAAAGTCCCACCGAGGTCCTCTCCACCAGCCCATAGTTTGTACTGGCCCCAGGATCTGGTCCCATGGCAGAGTTTGTGCCTGTGCATTTCACAATGATGTGCTAGCAGCTAATGCCACAGGGAAACCCCTGACTGAATGCCTGGAGCTCCCTCCACTGGGGAAGCATCTCCTCTAACTCCTGACGCCTGTGCCTTCACAACAGCCCATGATGAGCTCCTCTCCCAAGGTCCTGTAAAGAAGTATATTTAGACACCTACAGTGTACACGCACCTCTCTCTCAAGCTTTCACCTTCCATTTGAAATTGCCTCTTCAATAGTGTGAAAATAAAATGCACAGCCTGCCCGGCCACCATGACAGATGAGCATGCAGAAGACTCAAAACACAAAAGGCCAAAGACTCCAGTTACTCTCTAAGATAAACTAAAGTCAAGCAAACAAACAAAACCTAGGGTTCTTCTTTCGGGTTCTAGTACCCCCAAATCTGTGACCCTTTCCTGCAGGTGAGTGACTCCCTAACAAAAATAGCGCTTTCCCTGTCTGCAATGCTGATGTGTAAAGATACAGATGTGAGAAAACTGCCATTTTTAAACTCATGCTTGGGCTAGTTGTAAATTTGATGATTCTGCTTGTAATACTGTGTAATTTTTTCCCTTTCATATACCTCTTGAATTTTTTGTTTGATAAGCTGATCCTTTTAAAGCCTGGTTTTTCTTGCAAATTTTTCTAATTCCTTTCTTTTCTGAGTCTCCCTCTAACAATAATGTATATTGATTTTTACTACAAATTCTGTTGACTAAAGCCTACATTATCTTCATCTTTCTAATTTCTATCCCTATCTTCCTACTTTCTACTCTCATCTTTCAGGCTTAAAGGCTTAAAGCCATCTTGGAACTTGCTCTCTCTCACTGCCTGCCTCAAAACAATAGCCAACTCCTGTCATTTCTCTGCAGTTTCCTACAGCAGACTTTCCCACAGCTACTACCTTTTCTCAGACATTTATTACTCTCTTCATGCTTGAATCATACTAGATACTAGGGGTTGATCTCTCTGCATCTAATCCCTCAGAAGGACTTGGGGTATATTATAATACAGGTTCAATTTTATCTCAAAGGCTGCTGCTAAGGAATAACTCTAAACCTCCTACCAAAAGAGAGTTCTCTAGGATATTCTAAGACAGCATTTGACTCCCATCTAATTTTTCCTTCTTCAACAAATTAACTCTAGTGCTTTCATCCCTATATCCTATGGCATAATTTTGAATTCCTAATCTTGTTCACTCATCTCTGAGTATGGAATGAGTACTGTAAGTCACTACTCAAAGCGTCTGGGATTAAAGAGGAGCTATGGAACTAATCATCACTGATTGAAAAAAAAAGGAAGAAAAAAAAAGAACTTAAACAAATTCTCTCTGAGGTAACTCGTGGCACACTCATCTTTAGAAGCCATAAAGAGATTAGATCCTTGATGTTCAGTTACATGCTCAAAGTCATACATCCAATAAGGGATAAGATGTGAATTTCAATCCAAGTTAGATGGTTCAAAGCTCATTCTCTTTATTGTATTTTCTCCACCTTTAAATGCCACCCTCATTTTTAGCTTGTATGGCACCTTGCATGTAGTTAGGTAAGAATTAGGCCAATGAAAAAAATGTGTAATTTGCAACAATGGGTGGTTAATGCTGGTCCTTTTTATTTGCATTCTCATCCAAAGATAGTACTGGTTATAAATCATGAGACTCTAAAAAGAACACATTTTACCTGGAGGTCAGGATCAGCCAAAGGTTTCTGGGCTCCCAGAGTAAAATGGTCTCTTTCTATGATCGTGTTGGTGAGCTGCAGTTTGGAGGCTGCTTTCCTATAAACTATTTCTTCCACAGTGTCTCGGCCAATCAGCCGGATGACTTTCACAGCCCTGTACGGGAGTCAAATGAGAGCAGTGTTTGAAGTCTGCAAAGCTGGGGAAAAAAGCATGCCAGGAAAATACACCCAAAAGGAAGCAAAACCAAATGCCACATTCAGGGAACAATGAAAAGGACACTGCTCATTGGGACCTGAGCATTTGTTAGAGAAATCTGGCCTCAACTTCTTCCTGAACTTTTCCCCAAAAGAGGAAGAGGAAGGAAGATGAAGTGACCACTATTGGGCCTTCATCTGTAGCCAGGATAACCCCTGGCAGGCATGTTACCTCAAGTCAAAGGGTAGCTGAACACAACTTTGTTTCCTCTTTGTGATACTGTGAATCAAACCCAGGAGAGCTTTACCATGAAGTTATAATCCTAGCCTTAAAAAAAAAAAAAGTTTTGAGACAGGGTTTAGGTAAGTTGCAAGGTTGGCTTTAAACTTGATCTTCCTGCTTGAGTCTCCCATGCTGATAATGATTACAGGCATGTGCACCCACTGGCTTTAACTTCATTTTTAAACTGAAATTTAGTTCATGAGAAACTTGAACTAAATAAATTCTAAGTTTCTTCTAATCATTTTGGAATTTAACTGTTCTTTTCAACAAAGTGAGTCTGAACTGATCATGGGACCACTGATCCCCCAACATAACTCTACAAGCCAGCAGCACAACGGGGTTCAAACCCAGTGGACTCTAACTCCAACGTGGCACTGTTGTCAGGACTACACGGTCCACCTTCCTCCCCAATCCACAGCTGCAAGCCAACAGAGCAGAAAGGTGCCAATGACTAACTCACTCACTTGTTCTGGCCAATTCGGTGAGCTCTGGCAGCTGCCCGCAAGTCATTTTGAGGATTAAAATCACTGTCAGAAAAAATAACAGTATCTGCTGCTTTTAAGTTCATGCCAACTCCACCTGAAAACCATACAAAAAAGGAGCATGATCAGCAACACACAAATAAGGAACTAGAAAACACACAAGGCAGGACTGGGTCCTACTGAAAATCTGAAATCAGTCCACCTGACTGGTTTCATCCTTCAAACTGAAATTTCTGCCCCAAACTTCAGGTTTTGACCACCCTACAGTGGTCAAAAGTGCTACCTCACCTTTCATTGCGTGAACTGGGAAAGTTTAATTATCAAATATAACAGAATGAGAGGTAAGCAGAAGAAAAGGATGCTTAAGTTAATTGCACGAAGACATTTAATATTTGTTTGAAAACCTTGATTGGATTTTGCTTCAAACAGTCTGTGAATAAGGATACAAGTTCTTTCAGAAAACAGCTCCAAAAATAAGAGGTCTGGGGGCTGCAGTTGTAGCTCATACAATATGATAGGTCCTAGCTTAAGTAAGTTCTCTCGACTTTGTGATCTTTCATCCAATTTTTAAAAAATTACAGAAATGTCTTAGATGCCAAGGGCAAGGGTGGGAAAAAACAGAAGGTGGTAGACTCTACGGGGGAAAGGGGTAGATTCTCGACTTTCTTCAAAGGAATTCTCAAGAAATTTTATTCTAAGAAGAAACTAGGAAGAAAGGAGAAAGAGGCACAGGTGGAAAACAGTTTGATTTTTTTCCTGAAAGGGTAGGTGTATCAGGAAGCCCACGGGCACACAGTTTCAGGGAAGGGAAGAACCAGTCTCACATCATACCATGGGAAGACGCTGAGAGCTAAGGTTCTAGAAGAAAACTAGAGAGTTCCCACTGGTCTTTGACTAGGTTCTGAACACACACGCATTTTCTCCTTATTTTTCCATTAAAATGGTGAAATGTTTCATTTGTAAATGGCAAACACAGTAAAATGTTTGCTTTGGCCTATGGGGGAAGAAAACTTCATTTGACAAAGAAAAGAAAATACTCTGAAAATGCTTTGAGATTTAATTAGCAAGTGACCTCACTCAGCACAGCACAGTCATTTGTCAGAAGCTTCTCTGGCTGTCCTTCCCCACCCCATCGCCACCCCTCCAATGCACACACTCTGTGTTATAGTGTGTTTTATGTTACCGAAAGGGCTCTTATATATAAATGTTTCCTTTCAAATACAAATAACTCTGACATGGTTACAGATGTTTAGCTTCCAATTAGCAGTAACCCTACACTCAAGAATGCCCCTCCTTTTGCTCCTGACCTTTTGCAAATGATGATTTCCCAAAGGAATCTGGCATCCATACAGGAGAAAGAATGGAAAGTGGGAAAAGTGCCAGAACTTTCTGCTTTCAGATACCCTATACTAGGGTACTCTCTAAACCCCATAACCTGGTTAAAAAGCAAAACAGAACTGCTCAAAAGGTAATGTAATTGCCAAAGAAGAAAGAAGCCATTTTTTAAAGTAATACTTAATTAAATGACATTAATTATAAAGCAATGATTAAATGTAATTTCAAATTTCCTTCTAGTACAAATTGTTTAAATGGAAGGTTAGATGATAGTTGGATTTACATATATAAATATATATACACTAAGCAAAAACACATTTCCAGGTTACCATTTTGCAAGCTATTGAGAGGAGGGAGCTGGAGTAGTGAGAAAATTTAGAACCTAGTGACTACCAGGATAAAAAATTGGAACATCTGGGTTTTCACTCTGCTTTGGACACTGAGTTTTTTGAGTTGGCAAGTCCCAGTAACCTCTGAGTCTCAGTCCAGTTGAGAGGCGTGCAGTAATCTACATCCAGCCCTTTGATGTGCTCTCCAGGAAGCACTCCAAGAAGGTACTTTGGAAACACAAAGTTGTTTCGATGCACTGTGCCCATGGCTTGCAAAGTGCTAACACACTGCTGAACTGCTGGCCTCTAGGTAGCCCCAAAGAGAGATTTAAAATCATGGGGTAATTCTACATTGTTTTAAAAAGATATGATAATAAACTGATGACATGAAGACAAACAGATTCTTTTTTTGTCCTCTATTAACAATGATGAGGAAGAGCTTCCAGCCTCTGTTTGTGCTGCACTGCTGGGGGTTGAACTCAGGACCTCACACCTGCCAGGCAAGTACCACTGAGCTATATCCCCTGCCCATCTACAGCCTTTCTGAAAAAAAGAATACCCTCCATCTCCCAGACTCCACTTCTTCTGTAAAGTAAAGCAAACAAATTGAGGTCTTGAAGGTCTTATAAACTTTTATCATTGTCTGAAAATCATTTCCTCAATAGCCCTGTGTGTACTCTAAGACCGTTCTGGGCATCTACAAAGCCTACAAGACATGCAGATACTAATGCCTTTCAACTTCTAGTCTCTCACTCCAATAAATTCATTCCATGTTCACTTTATGTATTTATTTAAGATGTGGTTTTGCTATGTTGCCCAGTTTGGCCTTGACCTTCTGGGCTCAAGTGATCCTCTTGCCTCTAGCCGGGAACACAGGCCTGTGCAACCACACCTGGCCCAATGTTCATTTTAATCACATATTTGTTATCCTGGCATTGTGTGACAAGAAAAATGATGTATTTTTAATTACAATACTTGTATTCTGCAATTGTATAGTTCTTGGCAGTTTATGAGATGCCTGTATACCTGTAATCTCTTTACTATGCAACATTCCTGTAGGACAAGAGGGAATTAACAGGTGAAAAATAAGATAAAAATCAGGAAGGTTAGGTAGACCCCCTGCCAGGATGTGTAAGCAGCAGTGCCCAGGACAGAATTGTGATCCATGGCTCCAAGGGAGAGTTCCTTGGCTACCCCAAGCTGTTGCTCACAACAGGAAGTTAAGAAAGCATAAAAGTATCTACCAGATATAAAAACACACGCTCATGCCAGGGGCAGTGGCACTCATCTATAATCCCAGCAGCTTGGGAGGCTGAGGCAGGAGGATCCAAGTTCAAAGCCAGCCTCAGCAACAGCAAGGGACTAAGCAACTCAGTGAGACCCTGTCTCTAAATAAAATACAAAATAGGGCTGGGGATGTGACTCAGTGGTCGAGTGCCCCTGAGTTCAATCCACCTTCCCAAACACATACACACACATTCATTTACAAGAATATGGAAAATCTCCAAATAAGTTCAGTTTTTTATAAACATTTTCAGGATTATGAAAACACACTGGAGCCTAATATAAACTATGGACTTCCTCAAAAGAGAGACTTATGAACATGTATATGTACACACACACACACACACACACACACACACACACACACACACACACACACTTTCCCATATAGTTTATCCAGGTCAAGAATCCCCAGATTCTTTGGCACACACTGGATGGCCACACAGTGTGGCAGTCAGGTGTGTGCTCTATTTCATGTGATATAACAATGGAATTAGGACACTGCTCACGGGGAACCACTAGCTCAGGGAATACATGCTGGTCACAAATCTGTGGTACCCACAGAGACACACATGCTATGGAGAAGGATAACAAAGGGAAGTGGGAGAGAGAGTTGGAATGGCTTTCTGGAGGAGAGAGTACCAAGGTATATATCATGCTTCCAACCTTTGTACCTAACACTTCAGATACCAGGCAAGTTTAGAATGCAGTATTCTGAGCACAGGAGAACTATTCTGCCGAGACCATTCTAATTTCCCCTTTCACAGGGCGCAGCGGAGTACTTATAAGGTGTTTCCCCTTGTACATTCACCCTTTGAATTGTTCCTTTCCTAAAGAATTCAAAGGTTAAGTGGCTGCAGAGCACCAAAAGTGTTTCTGCCCACCCAACCTATAGGGAGATCCGCTAAGTACCCACAGGAACCTCAGTCTTTGAAAGTCTTAGTTGGTTTCAGGCTCTAGCCAATATCCTCTTCGACTCTTCCTCACTAACATAATTATTAATGCTCCCCTGGTTCCTCCTTAATCCAAGACCCTACCTCCAGTGCTGAGCTTTGATTTTTAGGCTATACTCTCTATATAGTAGAGGTCCCCAAAGTTCAGATGATCATGGACAGGAGCCTCGACTTAATGAAAGTTAGCACTTTGGGAGCTGAGCTGAGTTCAAATAAGCTGTGTCTGACTACCCTCACGATACCTACTGAGGGAATTCAAGAATGCCTGATCATTAATATTTCTCATATGGTATGGCTGCCTGGTTTTGGGAAATGGTCACCCACTGGCAACCCACAATTGGGATGACCCTTTTGCTGAAGGTAGGGTAAGACTAAGCAGCCTCCTGGTCATACTGCTCATTTTGGTTTTTGTTTGTTTTTTAAAAAAACTTTCTTCCTATATTTATTTTGTCAAGCCAACTACCGTTTAATCTGTAATTCCCTGAACACTTGCAATGAATGTCCTTTCACCCTTGCATCCTTGGGAAACATCTCATCTGAATTCTGCTAAGGAATGACCTCAGAGTCAATTACTGTGCAGGTACTGCACTTGAACAGTTGGCTTTCAGAGCAGGGGAGGACTCATCTACCTTTCCCACAGTGTCCCTCGGGCCATCATGTCTACTAGAATGAAATAATCTTGAGAGCAGAAACAGGATCTTCATAGAGCACACAGGACAGGAGTCAAGAACATGTTCTGGAATCCAGCAGACCTAAGTTTAAATCCAAGTCCTACCACTTACTACTGTGTGACCCTGTACAAGCGAGTAAACTTTCTAAATTCTTCATATACCACATAGGGCCTTGTAAAAATTAAATGAGATAAAGCATGTAAAACACAATGCCTATCAGACAGTGATCAAAAAGTGGTAGCTATTATCAAATCTAGTAAGTGGAATAATGTGAAAACTTAAAACCTCCATTAACATATATACACTCTCTCTATTTTTCTCCAGTGTTCTGTCTCAACAACTGTCCAGGAAACAGCCCTGCCTGTACCAAAGAGGCTCTTCATGCTTACTACACCTACCCTTCTCCCTCCTCACCAAATGAGCTGCAACAAGGGGCAGGAAGCTGGGGTTTCTTTGGCACCTACTGACTATTCTCTGGGTTCAGAGTCCAAATCTATTTTCTGTTGATTCTGGTGATATTCCACCAGACTTCTTTTTCATGTGGTTTAAATCTTGTATTGAGGAAAGCATGTGCTTTTAAAAGCATGTGTATATACATATACATGTATAAAAAAGAGAAATACTAAAAAAAATAAGTTTGTATCTAGTGAATGTGAAAAGGCAGTCATTCTCTGTGTTTTGGTACTATTAACCATGTTGCAATTCCGGGCATCCCTAAAACCATTCTCTGCATTCTTGGAGAATACAGCAATGGTCAAGGTTGCCAGATTCTCTACTTGTCCTTCCTATACCCATTTTCAAGTCATCAAAAGATCTACCACCACCTGAACTAATTGCTCCTTTCCTGTAACTCAAAAAAGTTGCATTTACTGTAATTGTGCACTCTGCACAGCTCATGAATTTCCTTATTTAAATATATTTCTTAGAAAAGCAGTGGGTTCAGGACTTTTCAAGTTTGATTTTCTAAAGCCCTTCATTTGGGTATTAAGGGGAAAGTAAGAACAGTAGAGAGTACTGAGCTAAAAACTGTACATCTCCAGAAGTCTGGGTGGAAAGCCTTCTAGATCTAACAAACAAAATAAAGCAAAAATTATTATGCTTTTGGGGCTGGGATTGTGTCTCAGTGGTAGAGCGCTTGCCTAGCACAGGCAGGACCTGCGTTCAATCCCCAGCATCACATAAAAATAAAGGCATTGTGTTGTGTCCATCTACACCTAAAAAAATAAATATTAAAAAACAAAACAAAAAAAATAACCTATTATGCTTTTGAGGTAGAATGTTTAGTGTAAATCTCTGGACCTACCAAGTAGCTCAAAAGTAATACTGCTCTTTAAAAATTAAGACTCTTCATCATGTTAAAACCTTTCTAAAGTATACTTTTATGGCAGTGACATTTTATGCTGACAATAATAAGCCATGATAGAATATTTTAAAACTTCAGTGCATGACCAATTGGGACAAGCTAAACAGCAGCCTGGGCCTTAGCAGATGCATGATTTTGAGGCCACCTTGACTCTGGCTCTCAGTTACCAAGGCTTTTGTCCAGGCTGATCTGCCACAGAATATAAATTCTAGGCTATGAAAATGGGAGCTGCCAGGAGCTGGGAAGTGGTTTCCATCACCTTGATATATCTCTCTCTTTTTTAAAAATTAATTAATTTATTTTAATTAGATATATATGACAGAAGAATGCATTTGGATTCATTGTACACAATTGCAACACAACTTCACATTTCTATGGTTATACATAATGTAGCAAGAACTGGGCACAACACTCAGCCACATAATGTGGCAAGGACACAAGGTCACAGAGATAATGGCTGCTAGCATTCATGCCATTCCTTTTAGTGCAAGAAAATAAAGTAAGGGAATTTTTCCACCAAAGAAAGGGAAAGGTTTACAGTGTGGTAGTTATTTTTAAAAGCTTTTGGAAGAATGTGCTTTAATTATTTAGAATTACAGCCAGGGGCTGGGGGTGTAGCTCAGGAGGTAGAGCACTTGCCTAGTATGTGCAAGGCCATGGGTTTAATCCCCAGTATGGGGGCTGGATAAAAAGCCACAAAACAGAATTACAACCAGGTATAGTGAAACATACCTGTAATCCTATCTATTCAGGAGAATTATGCAGGAGGATAGCAAATTCAAGAGCAGCTGAGGGAACATAGAGAAACCTGTCTCAAGCTCAGTGGAAGAGCACTTGCCTAGTATGCCAAGGCTCTGGTTTCAACCCCCAGTACCCACCCCACACACAGAAAATCGGAATTACTAATATTCCTTCTCCTCCTTCTTCTTCCTTTTTCTTTGTGCAGAATTGGGAATTGAACCCAGGGGCACTCTACCACTGAGCTGCATCCCCAACACTTTTTGTTGTGTTGTTATTGTTGTTTTGCAGTAAGGGAGATTGAACCCAGGTGTGTCTTACCTCTGAGCTACTTCCCTGCTCCTTTTTACTTTATATTTTGAGACAAGATCTCACCAAATAGCCCAGGTTGGCCTCGTACTTGTGAACTTCCCACCTCAACCTCCAGAGATCCTGAGATTATAGGCATGTGCCTAGCATGATGCCCACTGTGTCAAATATTTCTTAAATAAATGAAAGGATGCATGATTTCTGTATATTAATCCCTTATTACTTATTCTTATCAAAACAGAGATGAAGTATGAAAATTATGTTTCATTTAAATTTTTCATCATTTTTTGCCTAGACAACAACAAATGCAATTTTGAAAATAAATCCATTGGTTATCATGGGGTGATACTTTTAAGTATTTTATCCCACTTTTATACTCAGATAAACCCTATACAACAAGTACACAACATTATATAAATATATGTTGGTTTTTCACTTTAGTGGGAACATGTACAAAATGATGAGTCCAAATAAAACATAACCACAACCAAATAAAAGGCCTTATACTGATTTCTTTCTGTCATGACTGTGGATGTGGAATCCTTTACAAGCAATTTAGCCCACTAATTCCAATGGTTAGAATTCGTATTTGCAGACCCCATTCACAATGAATTGACAGCCTAAATATGTTTTCTACCAATCCAATTAGTCTTTAACAAAACAAAGCCTTACAGCTTTATAAAGTACTACCTTTTAAAAGGCAAATCAGTCACAGGACTTTGAGCCAAAGGCATCCACCAAATTGTAATCTTTCTTCAAAATATAGAACCCATATCATACTGGGCTAGGTTCCACAAAGGATTTGGCAATGTCCCCTGCTGTCCTCTATCATCATTGATCACTTCAGGTCAAATTACCCTTCAGTCACTTGAAGTATCATATTTATTTAGAGAGAAGTTCAAAATGCCTGAATAAAAATCTTTAATATTTTTAATGAAAAGCAAAGATAAACATAGGTCAGAATCTTCATGGGCTTAGGAAAAAATAATAAGTCATCAGCTTTAAGGGACTATTTTGGTCATGTGAAACCTTCTCATGAAGCAGAAACACATGGTTCACTTTGTGTCTCTTTTAAGTGAGATTACTTTTGCAACATCCTAAAATTAAAATATTAGTCCTCTCATATTCCCTTCTGTAAAAGGTTATTTTAGGAGAAGTGATCTCTACAGTTTCCTTCAATAACAAGATCCTATAAATCAATGGGCATTTAAACAGTCCAGGCAGATGGCTATCTTTTTTTTTTTTTATTCTCACATATCTTCATGGTCTCTCTTGACTTGTTCCATTGCTTAATCTCATAATAATGTTGATGCTGATAATAAAAATTTTATGCCTAACACTAACCATACTCAATCTCCTTATAGTTGGAGCCAACATCCTCCAGTTTGGGCAATCTGTGGAGTTGGAGAACAAATGACCAGTGTTTTCTACATACAGGAAAACCTTTCATTAGCTCCACTGGAATCCTGTCATTAAAGCACCCCTGACTCTCCCCATCCAAGGGCCACAACAACCCAAGTCCTTTAATCACAGAAAACCTCCTCTCTAGAATCTAGTTAATTATTTTACCTCTACAGAGAGTTGAATTAATCTGTCCAATACCATCAGCAAAAACAATGATTAGTGCTACTGCTGGATGAGAGAAATTTGAGCATTTCTTTTAATATGATTGCTCTGTAGAGATTGCAATTGTTTTTGCTGAAGTTAATTAATGCCCCGAATGACCTTCCTCATATTTCGTAGCAACACTTCAAGCTAAAATCAGAAAGAATGACTTTTTAAAAATCATAAAGTACAGGAAAAGTCTTGAAAAATCCCAAGAAATTGCACTTTTCTTTTGCCTGGAAAAAATAGCACAAAAGAGCAAGGGATACTAAGATGTTAGCAAGAGACCCATCCCAGGGAAGATATCTTCTCTCAAATGAAAACTTCAGTTAGGTAAACTGAGTCATACTTCTGCATGCCTACAGTATCCCAAATAGACTACAGCCAGCCCTTTTTAAAATAAGTCCAGGGAAAGTTTTACATCCTCCTTTGGTTGACCCATGCCCACGTTTAGACTGCCACAGTCAAAAAGTACTTCCTTCTGTGTAAGTAGACTCCTTCTTGCTATAATTTAATTTTGTTTTTCTGGTTCTACATGCCAGAGAAATAAATGAATCTATGCCTAAAAGACTTGGTCCCAGAATACACTCAAAATAACAAAACAAACAACCTAGTTAAAAAAAAAATGGGTCAGGGGCTGGGGATGTGGCTCAAGCGGTAGCATGCTCACCTGGCATGCATGCGGCCCGGGTTCAATCCTCAGCACCACATACCAACAAAGATGTTGTGTCCACCGAGAACTGAAAAATAAATAGTAAAAATTCTCTCTCTCTCTCTCCTCTCTCACTCTCTCTTTAAAAAAAAAAAATGGGTCAAAGCTCTAAACAGACACTTCAACAAAGAAGATATATGGATGGAACATAAACACATGTAAAAGATGCTCAAGATCCCCAGTTGTTTGGGAAGTTCAAATTAATACCCCAAGTAGACATAACTACATACTCACTAGAAAGGCTAAAATGAAAAACATCGAGCACACGAAGTGTTGGCTAGGACATGGAACAACTGGAACTCTCATACTCTGTTGGTGGGAATGTAAAATAATACAGTCACCTTGGAAAACAAATTGTTCAATTTCTTAAAAAGTTAAACATACACCAACCATATAGTTCACCCATTCCACTTCTGTATGTTTACTCTAGAGAAATGAAAGCACGTCTAGAATATGACTTGTACATGAAATCTTCATAGCAACTCATTTATAATGGTCCCAAATTGGATACAAGATAAATGTCTAAAATGGTTGAGTACATAAATAAACAGTTGAGTACATAAATAAATATATGGTAGATCAATATGATGGAATTCTATTTGATGATAAAAAGAAAAAAAATTCATGGGTACTTGTAACAAATGGCTGAATCTCAAAATAATTAGGCTGAGTGAAAAAGTCAGACAAAATAGAACGCGTACTGTATGATTTAATTTACATGAAATACAAAGAAGTGCAAATTAACTTAGAGTGACAGAACCTGGAACAGCCAATGCCAGCAATGGAGTGGCTGTGTAAGGACTACAAAGGGTGAAGGATATGTTCACTATCTTGACGATGGTGATGGTTTTAGGTTGTATATAAACTTATCAAACTATACATTTTAAACATGTGCAGTGTATGTCAGACCTCACTGAAACTGTTCTTAAAGAAAATCCTATCATATCCACTAGAAAAGTTGAGGTATAATCCTGTCTTCTTTTCTCTTCTCTTCCTCTAGCCCTATCTCTGGAACATCCTGTCTTCTCTCCCTCAGATTAAACAAGTCCAGTTATTTCTTTTAAACTTTTCCAACCAGAATTAACTTTTCCTTGTGCTCTCTTAAAAAATCAAATCAATAAATACTTAAGTCCTAATAATCACATAAGAACTAAAAACCAAAAATGTTTTTAGGACAATGTTCTGAAGCTTCCACATGCTCTCTTCTAGACAATCTCAGAGAGATTAAGTAACTTGCCCAAGCTCATAAAGGAAGTGAGTGAACAAGCTGGATTCAAAGTCAGGTGCCTCTAACTCAAAAGCCTACACTAGGAGCTGGGGTTGTGGCTTAGCGGTAGAGCGCCCGCCTAGTATATGTGAGGCCCTGGTTTCCATCCTTAGCACCACACAAAAATAAATAAATAAAATAAAGGTATTATGTACAACTAAAGAAAGAAAGAAAGAAAGAAAGCCTACACTAATATTGAAACTGATGCACTCCAATTCTAAGGCATTTTTACCATCAAAGAATTGAGCAATAATATATATTAAAAAAAATTCAGCTGTATTACTTTTAAGTGTACATACAACTCAAATTATTCAACCAAGAGATGCCAAATCTGATGGACCGTCTTCAATAAACTCATCTGCATTTGGTGGTACAATTTTCCATGTGAGCTATTAAGGTAAAACAGATTTTCTCTTCTTCTTGAGTAGATTAAACCAGTTTTATATATTAAACACCCCCCAAAGTTGCCTTTTCCATAGCAAAAAGGTAACTTTGATTCAAACCAGTTTGAATCATCCCAAATTCTGAAAAAACCAAGCCAAATCAGTGACTGTCCTCACTGGATATAGTCCAAATGAATGCACAATGGAAACAGCTGTGCAAAGTCCAAAGATGAAACAAAAATGAGCACACACACGTACCCTGCCACTAATTTAAAATGTACTAGTGTTACAAGTATACAGTTTCAGTGGTGGTGTTATGTTTGTTCAGAAGCATGGTACATTATTGTAAAGCTGAAGCTATCTAGCATTTAATTAGGTTACTAATTATGGGGAGACTCATATTACCTTCAAGTCTTTTCCTGGATTGTGACCATGCCTTAATGTATTAATTTCATGATGACTATATTTTAAGATGGGGCACATTTAAATGCAGAGTACTGGTCACATTCTCCAAAATGTCCACATGATAAGATTTTAGCTATGTATAGTTTGAGACATTTATTAGAAAAAATCACTGTTAATTCTCACTCCTAATTTTAATAGTCAAGAGATATTTTACATTGCATTTTAAGTATAAGTTAGCATTTCACAGTCTTCACCCAAAGTATACATACAAATGTCAACAGAAACAAAAAAACATTAAGTGACATTCTGTATTTCCATTTGTGTCCAATCAACTAATAAATTCAGCCTTAATGCACTATCATCTTACTCCCTAGCTCTCCTTTATGCCTATCAGAAATAAAATAAAGTCAGTGTAAAATGTATGAGTCATTATTCTTCAGTCATGCCAAAGCCATAACCTTTAACCTAAGATTACAAATAAAGTGCTATGTGTGAAATTCAATACTGTTTAACTTTGGGGTGTTAAGGTCTAATAAATATAACATTTCGGAAGAAAATTAAAACATTCTGGATCAATTCCATTCATTTTCATGATTTCCTCAGTAGATTTCTACGGCTTTGACTAAGCTTGCTAGTGTGCAGATCTGGGATAAACTGATGAAGTTTGGCATCATTTAGTTTATAATCTGTATCACCAGTTAGTACAAGGCACAGAAATGTTCATTCCCCTATCCACTTCCAAGTACTTCATTTATTATCTAAACAGTTATTCTGACAAAACCATTAGTCAAGAAGAAAGTAAAGATATATTATTTTTTAAACGATGCAACTTTCACACCAGACTCCTTTAACCACCCGTGCTATTTCTGGCAAAGTTTTTATTTCCTAAAGAATACATCCCCTGTCGCCATTCCAATTTTTTCTTGCCTATGAAAAGGCCAGGGCTTGTTTTTAATTAGTTTTCACTCAAAGTGAGCTTTTATATATTTCAAGATTTACCTTAACTTTTCCCTAAGTCCCTCATTTTTCTAGCCTCTTCTAAGGAAATACTAAATTTAAATATGAGCAAGCGCCTGCAAAAATCAAACTGACTTTATCAGCTAACTTCAAGTGATGACAGTGATGAACCAGGAGACATGCACACAAGGTAAAAACAAGACACTTTACATTGGAGCTCTGAGCGAGGGCTTTTGGAGTTAATAAGTACTAACTTTCATGATTTAGAATGAGGTATATTCTCTTATTCGCTTTTTCTTTCTTTTATTCTTCAAATTCGTACTGCAGGTATATTACCAGATAACATGCTTGTAGGATTTTGTCTTATGAAAAACACAATGTTCTGGTCTTCAGAAGCCCACATCACCAGTGAGCTGAGAGGGTGGGTTGAATTATGTCCATAGTCTTGTTAGCAAAGATGGGTTTGGCTGCAGACCAAACCGAATAAAACAACATGAGGTCAGATATGAACTTGTTTAGTAAAGAAACATAACTTTGTCAACCATTTTAGCCATTTTTAGGAATACAGTTCAGTGGCATCAAGTATATTTACTAAAACTACCAAGTAGTATTACTTTAGATTCAACTGGACTCCAGCCTCAATGTCTGGATATACAGTCAATCACTGCTTGATGCTCATGGCTTCACAGAGATAAATGCCATTCTATTTCCAGGTAACCTCCTCAATATTCAGAGCCAGAGCTCAATCAGCACAGTATAGTTGTCTACTGAGGTGAGGAATAGGCTGCCCAAACCAAGCATTTGTCTATTTCCTTCCAGATGAAGATAGAAACTTTGATCTTCTCTTCCTTGCCATTAAGCAAAGAAGAAACCCACTATTTCCTGACCTTTGGGAGTTTTGCAAACTTCAGACTGCAGTTCAGAACACAGACAAGAAACTGTCCAAGAAAAACATGCCCCAAATGAACAGGATATAAACAAAGCTGTAATGAGGTAATTAATGGTAGGGACTTGACTCCCCTCACTTTGCTTCTCTGATAACAATCTGGCATTTTATAAGCATCCTCTTTATCTGGAAGGATTCACTATGTTCTGCTGCCTGGAACTATTCTGGGAGGGGACAAAGACATGCTTTCATCTTGGAAAGGAAATGGAACTACATCTAGAAGGGGTAAGGAAGAGTCAAAGCCGTAAAAAGACCTCCAAGTCTTTGTTTGACAGAAGGGAGAAGTAAATGGAAAATAGGATGCCCTGTTTCCCTGAAAGCATAGAAGCAAGTTCTAATGGGAAAGAAGTCACAGAGTCCTCAGCCAGGCCACAAGAGTGATGACTGTGCTTCCCGCCTTTGTTCCAATTCTGCACCTTCTCCCCATAGTCATCTAATTATCTTTCTTTCAAAACCAAAGAAACTTAAACTAATTTATATCATGGCATAAGTGACTATAATAACATAAAAGTCATTTACCTCCCACTGTGATGTCCATTTTCTTAGAAGGGATGAAATCCAAATACTAAAAGAATAAAAGTCTACCTGGGTCTTTAAGACCTGGCTTAAGATGAAGGCTGCATTTGAGATATCTGGGTGGGGAGAGGGCACTGCCTAAGATTTCTCAAGTCATTTCACACAGGTTGTTACTACATTGGGCAGGGTGTGTGATAAAGCTGGCCCTGGTCAATGACTAGAGTGGGTTTGATCTGGCCCCTCTAATGGTTTCACTTCTAAGAGAAAAGGGAACTGCTATGGGAGAATTAATTTATAGTAAAGAATGATGCCTTGTTTCCCCTCCAAAACATGGCCTCTCCACTTAAATCTCACAACAAGCAGCCAAGTTCTTCCCAGTTATGGAAGAACTTGGGAAAAATAGGGCTTTGAATTCCCTATCCTATTTAGGCCTCAGGAATATTTATTCAAGGTTGAGCCAGGGTATCTGGCCAATTCCAAACCCACAGCCTGGGGTTTCTAAATCAGAGTGTGGATTGCCCAGTGACACTAGTTCCCTTCTGTCAGGCTGAGTAGCAATCCTGTGGAGTCACCTATGTTCATACTCAGGGCCCTGGTGACAATTCACAGTGCTTCAGGTAAGGAGTAGGGCATAAAGAAGTGGCTCTGCTGGCTGGCTTTCAATAGGGAGTTCTATCAGGACATGGTATTCTAAGGCTGCCACTTTAGAGATGTGTTCAACCAGGTAGCAGAATGCTGATCCTTCTCTAGTCTTTCTCCTATGTCCAGTTTCAATCTCTTATGAATTAAATTCTTAAATATCTTAAATCATGTAGTTTTTAAAAAAAGGTTAAAGAAAATAATTGTATTATATTAATTATATAATACTGAAGCTTAACAAGAAAACCTGTTTCTCTTCACTAGATTTATACAAGTTATAGTAAGTATAAATAAATTCTACTTTTTGTTTAATCTACACTGAAATGGAGCTGCACCTTCAACTCTCATTTCACAGGAAAGAAGGAGTCTTTGTGGGAAAATAAATAAATAAGTAGCCCGGCAAGAACCAAACCAATACTACTCACCCATCACCCACACAGACAGCTCAAGGGACTCCCTAGATTCATGTTTGAAAATAGTTTCCAGCCACTGCTTTGAAAATTATTTCTTTTCTGTGTGACACATCCTTCAGTAACAATTCAGTTTTTCCTTGGCTACCTAGATATATTTCCATAGTTTGTGCCAAAACAGATGACTTCTTCCTGTACAGTTCTAATAATCAAAAAAGAGCAGATTTATTTATAGAGCAGCACCTTTCATACAAATATATACTTTATTAATGCTCTCACTTTATATACTGAGCAGGAAAATCTCACTACTAGGGTCATGCCTAATTTTCATTCTAAGGCTGAACTAAAGTTTCCCTATGGGGGCTGGGGTAGTGGCTCAGTAGTAGAGTGCTTGCCTAGTGTGAGGCCCTGGGTTTAATCCTCAGCACCACATAAAAACAAAAGCATTGTTTCGATCTACAACTATACACACACACACACACACACACACACACACACACACACACGATATTTATATAGAAATATAAAGTTTTCCTATGTGTCTAAGAGTTTTCATCTACAGCTGAGAGAAATCTTTGATTTCTTGTAGCTGGTAGTCGGGGCAAAATGGCCTAGCCAAGTGTTCTCCCTGCTGCCAAAAGCCTCAGAGGAGCCTACCTCGCCCTCAGTGTGCCCTCACCTCAAGTTGGTGAAGGAGGGAAGTGGGACTAAGCACAAGGAAAACTCAAAATTAAGGAACCAAAGGAGGTTTTAACCACTTCATAGACCTTACGGTCAGCCAAATGCTCCTGCCATGTATCTGTCAGAGAAGTTCCTCAAAGTTACTACCTGCAATTTGGAGTAACATTAGTAATTTAAACACATCACTGATTCAGATTTGAGTTTTTCCAAATCAGTTCAGAATTACCATATAAGAAAACATAGGTAATTTTATAAATTTTCATTGAAAGCCTTGTGATTCTATTTTCTAAGAGAATAAAAACAGGGATGATCAGAAAGGTTACTGTATGTGAAAGTACTTTGTAAATTCAAATTCTACATAAATTTTTGTTACTATTGCTTTTTTCTTTCCTTTTAGCAACTCTGGAGATTCTCAAAAATTATGTAAGATTTCAACAGTGGAAACTTAACATGACACACTGAAGACAGATAGGAAACATTTTTTAATGGTTTAAAAGGTATGCATAAATAGCAACCCACAAATAATCTCATTAAGATTTTATGCTTCTTAGCCTCAAGCCACATTTTCTATTTACTAAGACACTTATAACTGCAATGACCCATGATTTCCTATACTAAGGAAATTTTCTTTTGTAAGAAATTCTCAGAACTTCAGTTAAGCCAGTTTTATTTAGCAACCTGTCACAACCACTTGGACCTAACTGCAACTTTTTCTTCTTTTTCTGTGGATTTCAGATAGAAAAAGAGACCACTGCCAATGCAATGCCCAAGGGGGCAAGTGTTTCAAGAAAGAAAAGTCTAAATATTTGTTATTTAAAACCACAGGTTAACTCTGGCACGTGGAGAACTAGCTTGTCTTACATCACAGAGCATCATGGATAGCTAGTGGAAGGACTTGCTATGGGGTGAGGAGTTAGGATAGCCAAGACAATGGCAGATGGGTTCTAGAGTCAGATCACCTGGATTCAAATCCATGCCTTATCACTTACCAGCAGACTGAGGTAGGGCATATTTCTAATTTTCTTCTGCCCAGACTTTGCCCTCCCTCAGTAATAATAACAATGATAATAAGCTCACAGTGACTTTTGTGATGATTAAATGAGTTAGTATGTGTAAGGTTCTAAAACAGTGCCTGGCCCATGGTAAACATTTGCTAATTGTTATCATTAATCACTAATTAGGATGAAAAAAATCAGAGTACAAAAGATAGGGACAAGAAGTGTCACAGCACATCATGACAGAACCCTGGGTCTGACTCAACACTGCATTTTTCTAGTGCCTGACACTTTGATGTTCCCAATAAATACCTGTTGAGTGAGTGACTCATAGTCCCTGATTCCTTCCACAGTCATTTTTTCACTGTGGACACATTAGATTTATTCCTTCTGGACTCTGGAGTGTCATCTTTTTTTTTTTTATCTCCAAAGAAAGTTACCAATGCCTGCCACTTGCTACCTCAAACTGATGATAATCAATATAAGAAAAAAAATCATTTCACACTCCCTAAAGGGCTTTGGGAAGAAAGTGATATATATATTTTTAAAGACAAATGTTCCTTTGTTATTGAGTAGGCAGGAGGGGTGGGCGTGTAGCTCAGTGGTGGAGTGGCCCTGAGAGGTACAGTGCCTAGCAGGCATCAGGTCTGGGTTCCATTCCCAGCACTAGAGGGACAAAAAAATGAAGAAGAGAAAGAAGAAGGAGGAGGAAGAGAAGGAAGAGAAGAAAAGAAAAGAAAACCGAGCAAGCATGAGGAGTCAGTTACGGTGGAGAAGCCTCTGTGAGTCCAGATTCCATCATTTTCTTTGGAGAAGGGAACTTCTGCCAGGTGGATGGAGTGTGATGTCAGGCATTACATGTGACGAGGAGAGGACTGGATGTTCAGCCCTCAGTGTGCCAAGGTAACTGAAACTGCTAACTTATGGGTGCCTGTGGCACAGGCAGAAGAAGCTGTCCAATAGGTGGTATATCACTATAACCCCAGTGATTTGGGAGACTGAGGTAATAGGATTTCAAGTTTGAGGCCAGCCTCAGCAACTTTGTAAGATCCTAAGCAACTCAGTGAGATCCTGTCTCCAAAAAATAAATAAATAAATAAAAGGGCTGGGGATGTGGTTCAGTGGTAGAGTACCCCTGGTTTAATTCCCAGTTGGTGGGGGGCAGGGGGGTGGGCAAGCTTCATTTGATTCTATGAGTTCCAGATCTAGAATTGACTTATCAGTGTAGGTGTGTGGCAACTCCAGAGTGCATAAGATCAAAAAAGAAGTGGGCTGAGGGCAAGACAAAGAGGTGCATCAATATCTGAAAGGCAACAGGAGGAAGCAGAAAGAAGTGGCCAGAGAAGGTCACTGAGGAAAGAGTATCATATGAAAGGAAGTTTGCAATAGTGTCAACTCCAGATACAAACCAAAAAAGATGACTGCAAAGCATCCAATGGCTTTTTTAACTAGGAGGTCACTACAATTTCACCTTTCTAGATACAGTTTCAGCGCAGTGGTAGAAGGAGTTGGCTGCAGTAGTCTGAGGAATGATTAGGAGGGGAGGAAGTAGGAGCCTATGAACACAGAACTTTTTCTAACATCTGACCACAGAAGATGGACTGCAGACCTCTCTTCTCTTTCAAACAAGAGATGAGACCCAGGATGTTAGACAAGGGCACAGAACAGGCCCTCAGTAAATATATTTAATGGTGATGAAGAATGGTCACAAATTCAAGTGAGATGAGAACACATGGTAAAACAAATGCTTATTAATGCTGACCTATGACCATTTACTCTTTTCTCTCTTTCATGAGAGGGGTCCATCCAATTTCATATATATTTTACATATTTTCAATTCATGTAGTCATGCAATAGTGCAAACATTCTCCAATGCCAATAAATAAACTTCTTGATCATAAACATAAAAAAGAGAACATATACTATAAAAAAGAGGATGTCTGTAACTGGCTTGGAGGGAGACAAGCAGCGGAATGTCTCAATGTTCCAGGTGAGTGAGAAAAATAAGCTAAGGAGGAACAAGCAAAAGCATGCAGGTCACAATGCATCTAGTCCAGCCAATGTGACTAATGAAGCTTGTTTTAACTAGATTATAAATGAAGGAGTCCCTGCTTAGCTAAGGTTTTGCTTTCTGCAATTTCAGTTACCCATGGCCCAAAAATACCACATGGAAAATTCCAGGAATAAACAATTGATACGTTTTAGTTTGTGTACCATTTTGAATAGCATGAATAAATCTCATGCAACCCTGCTCTGTTCCACCAGAGACATGAGTCAGCCCTTTGTGTAGCATATCCACAATATAGATGCTACCCACCTGTGAACAGCCAGCCACCTCACTTATCAGACTGACCATGGTAGTAATGAGTGCTTGTGTTCAAGTCATAACAACAGTGATGCTTGAAATTCAGATATGCCCAAGATAAGATGATTCCTAAAAAGTAGAAGTTCTCAACTTAATAAGGAAAGAGAATAATCAGGTTGGTGGTAAGATTTATAAGAACAAATGAAGTAGTCCCTGTGAAACTGTAAAGAGAGAAAAAAGAAATTCATGCTAGTTTTTCTGCCACAATTCAAGTTACAGCTATAGTGTGTGGTATTATAGTAACAAACATAGTACACGTAGGATCTGGTACTTTATAGTTTCAGGCACCAGTGGGGGTTTTGAACTTGTCCCCTGAGAATGAGGTTGGGCAGGAGGGTTACTATAGTCTAGCAAGGGTCAAGACTCAGAAGCAGAGTAGAAAAAAACTATGCCAGTCAGGGAAAGATAACCAAAACATATTATAATGTTATTTTTCCATGTCTTCATTTGAAGCCTACTATAATTAATCTTTGTCTGCCTATTTATTCCCTAATTCATATCTGTTTGAAAAGAAAAATATACATATATACTTCTGGACTTAAAATGATCCCTACTACATAGGATAAAAAACTGCATATTGTCAGCATTTGGAACTTGGTACTGTGAAATTCTTAAGTTAGAATTTAAAATGCCTGCTGAGCACCTTGTCTACTATTTTTGAGAAAATATTTATGGCCAAGAAAATGACAGTTCCTTTTGGAAAAATATTGCTAAAGCATTTAAAAATTTTAATATTACTAAATTTAAACTTTCCCCCATTACTATTCAGTATTCCCACAAGAGTAAAATGCCATCTTTGGGGCAAATACTGTTCTTATTCCATATCAATGATTTCTCCTGTTAAACAATAAGCCATTTATTTTTGTGAATTTCTTGGGTCACCCATGGTTCAAGTAGAAGCAAAGCTCTTTATGATGACTTCCAAGTTATGAATCATAAAGCTCTATCACAATCTCCCCCTTGTTGGGCCCCACTGTCTGCAGAGTGCATGGCCTGACTTTGTTCTCACATGAAATCACCATGAGTGACTTCTAAAAGTCCTCGAGATGGCAAGCTGAATTTCCTTTTTTCCCCTGCTCTGCTACTTGAGGAAGCTTTCTGGACTTTCTGGAACCCACTAAGCCTTATCCTTAGGATAGATATCCTATAAGGAAGTGGTTAATATACATGGTCAGGCCTACAGGCTGTTGTTCTATCTCACCAGCTAGACTGGATATTCTTTTTGAGGATGAAGACCTTTTTCTTTACTTAGCATTTTGCCCAAGACCTAACACCACTAAGTACACAAGGAATGTTTAGCCAACAATCAACTGATTGGATTCTAAGTTTTAGAGTGAATGGCAGCAATAGGCCACAGATTATCATCATTGTCAGAAATTTCACCTAAGAATGAGATTGTTTGCAGATCAAATAACTTGTTCTAACATGACCTGAATTGGCCTGTTAAAGTAACAGATAACATTTAAGAAAAGCTCTTCCCTACAAGTTTTGTTTTTCTAGCTTGCTTTGTCAATGCATTCCATAAGAGGTGAACTCCTCATTCCTCTTGCTCAAAGACATACTTAGAAAAAGGTCTTAAAGAGATCTGTCATCAGAGATGAAATTGGCTGGGCCCTCTTTAGGAACCGAGAGGGGAAAAAAAATTGGTGTCAGACAACAGAATATATTTTTATGCAAACAGCCATAGAATACAAAAAACATGATTTCATTTCACATGCTGAACCTCAGCTACTGCTACATAGAACTCGGAAGGCCACAAGCACAGCTCTCCAAATAAAAACTAGGCAGAGCCACAGTAAGGAGGCAGAGTAGGCAGTTGCCCAGTGTGATTCCACCAGCACTGGGAAAGAACCTTCCAAACGCTGCTTCTATGTCTTCTTTATTTAAGTCCTAAAATGCCATCACCAAAGTCTCATGGCTTTATTTCAAATATATGTCCCTGTGATACAATCAGCCTCAAAGAAACTAACACTGGGGTCATTGACATGTCTGTGGAAAAAAAAAAAAGAGTGGGCATAATTTAGTCTATAGGCAAAGAGGAAAAGTGAGCAACTGAAAACCCCTTGAGCAGAAATGAACATCTCACCTTGACATCTGGCCCAAAGCCTGGCCTGGTGTCACACAGTCACACTACTTAAACCCAGAGGTCAGGGTTTCCAGACTGATGAGGTAGCAGGTTCCTTCTTTCACCAACAACTCTTAGCAAATGAGGATGGTGTAGGGAGACTCATTTCCTGTACCCTGTTTCCCTAAGCCTCCTGGAAATCAGTGGTAACCACAGGAAGGGTGGAGTCTGGGAATTCTATGCTGGGGGAAGAGGATATTCTACATTAACAGTACTGGGAAAGCCCTATTCTTGAGTGTTTCTACTTTTGTAATGGGCAAGGCTTGAGGACTCTGCTACTCTCTCTGCAGTGATCTCCGTTCAAAAAGTTCCTCTGGTAAGTTTGGACCACAAAGAGTTATCTATTTCAATCAATTCAGAAAAGCATCTCTAACTTCTCAAAGACTCAGATATTTCTTATGCTTCTCAGAAAACAAATGTGGCTTAAGCCAACATCTGGAATAGAGAAAAATATAGCAACCACACACACAAAAAAAAGATAATTAAATTAATAAGGAATGCTTTTCAGACATAACATCACATAGGCCAAAAAATGTTTTAAGAACAAAGTTATAGAAGTTATTTAGAAGCTAAATTTAGGTGAATTAATTCCTGGAGGGCACCATTTAGGAGCAGATCACCATAACCTTGCAGGCCACGTTAAAAACTGCACCCCTTTCTTTGGGAAACTGAAGATCCATTTAAAAATCTGCAAATATGCATCAAATATGCTTCCATTAAAGGAAGATTCTATCATGTAATTCACTGCCCATTTAGAATCTACTAAATTCCGAGTGGTTCCACTGTTTTGAAATAAGACATCCCAAATAGATGCCTTGGATAGTCATCTAACCCAAATACAGACACACTGCAGAAACCCTTCACAAAATATTCTCAACGTATGATCAGTTTTCCTCAAACACTATGGACAGCTCAGCATTAGGAAAATTTTTATGTCCTTGATGGAGAAGGCTGACTTTCACAGAACTCTTTTTTATATTAAAAGCTGAAATCTCCAACTATTTTATCGAGAAGGAAAAAAAAAAGAAAGAAAGAAATTGTGTGCCTTCTGCCCTCAAGTATGTAAAGACAATCAAGTATGTAAAGACAATCACCACGTTGCCTCTAAGTCTTCTCCATTCTAATGATTTCCAGATGTTTAGCTTCCTCCTTATGTTGGTCACCTCCCCTGGATAAATATTAGTTTATCAATGACCCTTCTAAAATGGGGATCCCAGAGCAGAATAATAAACAGAATAATGTGGGGTTTAGTTTAAGCAACAGAGTTCAGGGGGATTATTGCCTCTGCTATCAAAAAGTGGCAATTGTCACACTACAATTGTCACAGGTCACAAGGAAATCCCATTCCACAAGACTTTTTTGTTGTTTACTTTTCATAAAAACTTCCATGAAGCCAGATATCCCTCATTTTGCATGTGTATGATTTTTAATTGAAAAAATCAGAATATGATACATATCTCTATTAAATGTTATCTTGATAGTCTCAGCCCATCAATCTAAAGCTATTTTGAATATTACTTTTCAATTATGGACTATATCAGACATATAAACAATCAAACAAAAACAACACATCACAAATTAAATGGAAACTAGAGTATATGGCTTTCAACTGAACCCTTCCCCTCCAGCCACACAGAAGTAATAGCCACACAGAGGTAACGGCCACAAGGCTGAAATTGTGTTTGTCATGCCTATGCTTGAAAACTATTTTGATTTTCTATTCCCTTGCCTGTAATGTTTACTTCACACACAAATTTGATAAACATGCAATCTAGTCTGTTTTCATTTAAGTAAATCAAATATTAAATAAAGCTGCACTGTCTATATCCACCATCCTAGTAATCCCATTAACAATGAGGTGACTCAGGCATGACTTACTCTTAGGGAATCCTTACTAGTTCTCTGCAAGTGATACATTTAATGATCCAGTCTGATATCAACACAACTGGTTTGGTCATTAATAAAATATTTTCCTTTCTAGTGAAAAATCCTTCTGTAGGCCCCAGGCATAACATTCCCATCCTACACTTTCCTCAAATTACTGACATGATTCTGGGCTCACTTGCACATCATTTATCTGGGTACAGGTATGTGGTCTCACTCATAGGCCACGATGTCTCTTTTCTAGCAGTTTACCTATATCTGGCCTCAGGAGTTTCTAGTTTATTAGCAGAGACATGCCAAAGCAGGATGAAAAAGTCTGTTCTCAGATTTTGAATGTTACCAACACAAAGAAACATAAGGTGGTGGATACGCCACTTACCCTGATCTGATTATTAACTCTGTATACATGTATACATGTATTGAAAGGATACATTGTTGCCCTACGTAAATTACATATACACATTTATCAACTGAATATTGAAGAAATATATTTAAGGAAGTGCCCTCTCTCTCCATTATACTACCAACTCCTTCCTCTCTCTAAAATTTTTCTTAATAAGCAAACTTAGGAGCACTATTTCATAAGCAGAATTATTTATTCCCATCACACTGATCTATAGCCTGAAGCACACAGGGCTCTCCTGCATGAGTCTTCCATTCAAGCTGCATTAATCTGAGAGGATTTTCCCACCTGTTTTGGCTTACTTATAATTCTATGATTTTAAACAGAAAAAATACCCCCTCTCCTACTCTTATCAATCCAGGCTTCTCTCATATGGCTCTAAAACATGCAGCAGGGGACAGAAAGATGGGCTTCCACAGGAGTACCTAAAAAGCAATCAGGGGAGAGAAGTTTACAGTCCAGGAAGGTCTCAGGTCACAGGCTCATGAGGCCAGAGCAGACCTAGGTAACAACAAGGCCAATATCTTAATTTGACAGAAAAGGAAACAGGGTCAAAGAGGGGAAGTCACAATATAAACAAAATGTCAGAGCTTATATTAGAACATAATACTCCTCAAAAGCCAGGTAAAATATGAAAATTATCAGGGCCTCTTTTCTACATAACTAGTAACCAGTGGGATACAAAATGTGGCTCTAATATAGTAGGACTAGGAATCCCTTGTGTACTTCAGAGATACACAACTGCTCAGACAAAAAGTCACAATTTCAAAATTTGATTCATTTTTACGTGACTCTGTCTAGCTCTGCATCCAAACCTGAACAAATTATAGAAAAGTACTACAACCCACAAAAAAACATAGAAACCCCACAACTATTTCTGTGTGCAAAGAGATTAAGATTTACTTGGGGAGACTGAGCATGATAGCACATTACAGTTGTGATGAATGGCAAGAAAAGAGGTTTAATGACAAAGGCTATAGAGGAGGGGAGGTGATCCGGAGCTGAGATGGACAGAAAATGAGGACTTTTCTGACTTCCAGCTCAGCAGTGCTGTAGCCACTCTGCTTCTTTATTTCTCTGTTAAAAAAAAAAAAAATCTTGTCCTTTATTTATCTACAAGGATGCTGGGAATATGGCCGATAGAAATGTGATGTGCAATCTTGAAGGAGAGTTTCCAGTGTTACAATCACAAATAGAAGGAGAAGTCAGCTACTGCCTCCTGCAAAAGCCCCAACACACTACCGTGGAAAATGAGCTGTTTCACTTCATAGCCTGGGTAAGGACTAAAGTGGTAATACCTGAATTATATAACTTTCAAAGAAAACAAAACAAGAGTCAATATTACTTCCCAATGACACAATCTTTAAAAAATCAACTCTTTTTTTTTGGGGGGGGAGGGTTGTAATCTTGCAGAGGATTTTTTTTTAACCATACGATTCATTTTTATTTTTTTTTTAGTCATACATGACAGCAGAATGTAATTTGACATATAATACATACATGGAATGTACATACATCAATCATAATGTCTATTCTATTCTGCTGCCCTTCCTATCCCCACTACTCCTCCCCTCCTCTCCCATCCTTTTTCTCAATTTTTATATTCCCACCTTCCTCTCTTATAAGAGAGGAAGTTTCCATGAAATATTTCAAAAATACATAAAACATGTATTTTTCCATTCTTTGTCAGCTAGATTTTCATATTTCATCTTAACAAGTTTCTACTACATAGGTCCCTATAGGTAATCCCTATACCATGTGTTTAAGACTGTATTGCTATTTGTACTTTAGTGTTTGTCAGAAAAAGAGTAGATTTCACTGAAAACTTCTTTAAGAGAACAATGACTAAAATGGATTGGGAAAAAGAGGTGCTGAAAGTCATTTGTAATGAAAATAAGCCCAAAGGTGTAGTGCTGAGGGTGGGAGGGAAGACCTTTTAAAAGCAACCACAAAAGCAAATGAAAGGCAACGACAGAGTTTCTACACAGATATTAATCAGATGCTCCAATTTCAGTTTTCAGCAACAGAGCCACTTTCCCAACTGCCCCAGCTCCCTCAAACAGATCACCAGGCTGTTGCAGAGAATAAAGAGCCTTTTCCAAGTGTCACAACTAGTAAATGTCAGAACCTGGACAGAACCCAGTCTTTTGAGTCCTGGGTCTTTGCTCTTTTCAAGACTCCAGGATCCTAGGTTTGGGGCATATGTGGTTTCTTACAGTTCTGCAAGGGAAACTTGAAACTTGCCTGTGAAAAGGAATTCAAAGATGCATGTCAGGAGACATTTTAGTCTCTGAAAAGACTTCTAGTGTCTAGAAAGCCCCAGACAGTGGGCACTAGTGAGCGTGTCAAAAAGCCAGACACATTTCCTTTGAAAACATGAATTACTATGCTCTGTGGTATTTCAACTGAAGGGTGAATAGTCCTAAATCGGAGTTATCATATTAGTATATTAAAGGACTGCGGACCTGGATCCAGCAAAACATCAGGCACATAAAATACACTGGATTAAAGAAAATTTGTAAACAAAATGTTGGGATTAATATTATTATTTCTGTCCCTAAGATGTTGCAACAATTATAACTGTGTGCACGCAAGCACATACACGCAACTAGAAAATCCAAACCAGAGATTTCTAAGATTTCAGTCAACAACAACAAAAACCTTAATCTTGGATATATTCTTAAATGTGGAGCAAAGGACTAAAAATACAAATGGTATTTAGCAATGCAGAGAGGATAGAAATAGCAGGTAAGCATACATAAATCAAGGGAAATAAAAGCTGTTGTTAGGCTTTTAATAGACTTTGCATTGTAGGATTCACTTTAGTATGGTCAAAGCAACTGTGCAACTCCCACTACCTGAAAATTTTCTCTTTAGCTAGATTCAGAGTATCCTTGGGTCTAATGAGAGCTCTTCTAAGTACTTATGTTCCCATTAAGGATGCTATCAAGATAAAACTCCACCTATTTCCCATGTGTACATCCATATTTTCAACAGCTACCCCAAATCAAAACTGCTCAGTCTTCATCAGAACCACAAACATTGCTTTGGAATAATAGGATTCATAATCAATCTTTTACATTCTTAATGAGTAATGTTCTCTGAGGTCATTAAATCAAATGTGTGCAATTTTATCAAATTTGCTATTTTTTAAAGATCCACTTATAGTTCATCTCCCCAGTGAACATTTTGGGGTAGCATAGGTTGTTGCTATAGCAAATTGATGCTACTCAGAACTGGATATTCTAATTTTAATCTAGGCTCCTTCCATTTACCACAGTAGTTGGTCAAGGGACAAGAGTGTATTTGGACATGGACCACCATCCCACAGATGTGTGTCTGATTACATATGGCTGATCAACCCAATCAACTAACCTTTAGTACTGGAAAAGCAAAATGATGCGCAATTTGCTAGAAGTCATGGTAAACAAAAAAAAAAAAAAAAAAGCAGGCTTTTTTCTAATGACCTCTCTGCTCAGAATACATCTTTGCTTATTCTACACTCCTGAGTCAAAATCTACTTTTATAAAACTCCTTAAATAGCCTAACCAAGTACATCCAAGTGTGACCCTACTCCTGTCTAGTTTATTAAATGTCTTCATGTACATGACTCTGATGATGTTTAATATCCCAAATGTAATCCCGCTACTCAAAGTGTGGTCCTTAGACCAGCAGGATCATATTACCCGGAAGTCTGTTTGAAAGGCCAATTTTCAGGCCCATCCCAGACTCTACTGAATCAGAATTCATGAGATTCCCAAGTGGTATCTTTATAACTTAAAATTTGAGAAACATTGCTTTATGACACATGTACCCTCAATGAATCCCAGCCTACTGACCAACTAAGGAATCCACTGCAGAGCTTCTCCTCTGGTGGTGCACTATAAACCTGTATTCAGGCAGAAAGCAACTATTGACTACAACATTTTCATCAGGACAATATGATTAAAAACTTCTTACTTTGTGTCTTTTTAGTTTTTGTTTTTTTTAAAAAACACACTAAGTACAGTAGCTCCAAAGTAGTATTTAAATTTTCTATATTAATGCAATTTTGTTGTATATAATATTTGCTTTTAAGATAATAAGTAGTATGTGCATTCTGATTATATGTAAACAAATAAGTTTAGAAAGATATTTTTAATGCAGTAATTTGTGGCTTCCAGGATCCAACACATCATAGTCTGATAGAAAAAAAAAAAAAAAAAGAAAAAAAAAAAACTCCTGCAAACAATGTTTTCAACACAGACTGATGACCAAGTTCCATGGCATATTTTTTTTAAGAGAGAATGAGAGAGGGGGGGAGAGAGAGAGAGAGAGAATTTTTAATATTTATTTTTTAGTTCTCGGCGGACACAACATCTTTGTTGGTATGTGGTGCTGAGGATCGAACCCGGGCCACATGCATGCCAGGCAAGCGCACTACCGCTTGAGCCACATCTCCAGCCCTCCATGGCATATTTTTGTTTGTAATGTACACTGGGATTCTCTGCGTTTCCCCCTTACATTAACTTTCTAAAACTATATCTTGGGTTTTTTCCCCCAGATAGTCATAAAAGGGAACCTGAAAGTAAAACTGACCACCCAAATTCCTAAAATGAATCACCAAATGCTGAATGAAGGAGACTGGTAACTTTGTGTATCAGGAAACAAAACCGCTTGAGTGAGTCATCTCTGTGATCAAAGATAACAGAGCCACAGCCAGGACTTGTTGCAAGCAAATGGCCACAGCAATCACACGTCAGAATCTCATGTTTAATGGTTTCTCACAATAAACTGCATAAGTCGGCTCTGTGAAACCAGAAGTAGAACCCAGAGCACCACATAAATAATAAACACACTCTCTTGAGTTTGGTATTCTTATCCTTCTGCTCCAAGTCCATTTCAATTTTCAGTGGATACAATAAAATGAAGTTGCCGTTTTGTCAAGAAGTAAGCAGAAAGGTAAAAGTTAACCAGTACTATAGGCTTCCAGAGTGTTTCTCAAGAAAATGTGAATACTTTTTGAAGGCCTGCTTATTGTGGTGTTTAATCCAAAATGAAAACTGGGGCCATGGGCTCCCGAAGCAGGAAAGCCTGTTTCTGAATTCCATGCATATTCTATGTTCATGTTTCATTTTTTAGGCACTCCAAGCTTGAAGGAGATGAGTGGGAACTTGTACTACATGGCATTGCCATCAACAAGCCACCCCTGCATGCCCTAGCACATTCCTCCAAGTGAAGAACCAGGTGTCCTGATGTCCTCTTGAACTGCTCAACAGGGGCTATATGCCAGGAGCAAGTCTGCACCATGCTGGGTGAGCTCAACACAGGGATAATGCAAATATCCAGGCTATGTTTTCCAAAAGAGTACCTTGTATCAGTACCACACACCCATTAGCAGGCATGTCTCCAAGGAAAACACTACTTACACAGTGGGTGCACCCATGAGAGAAGAACCTTCCACTAAAACACTGGAGGGTAGTCTGGGACAGGGGCAATAAGCCTCCTGCTCCTGTCTATCCAAGAGCCCTCCCAAGGAAAAACATAAACTAATTAATTAACATCTCTTATTATATAATAATTTCTGAAATAAAAACAAACTGAAATATCCTCACAAAATTCCCATGACCACCCCCAGTATTTTCACTTAGGATGATACTACCTCATAATGAAGGGAACAAAAGGTACCATGCTGAGAGCAGAAAAGGTGCCATCCATCGGGGAGGGGTGCAGTCTCTCCAGCACCAAAAGTAACAGGAACATGCTGGGGTGATGGTCCAATTGCCCCAGATCACTGAAAAAAAAGTGGATGTACACAAAAGATCTGAACTTTAATAATTGAGGCACTATCTTCAAACCCTTTCTCATTAAGTAATTAATTAATTCTGTATATGAAGTGAGACTCTTTTGAGTTTTCCTTTTTTTTCACTTTTTTCTCCATTCATTTCATATCTTCCTAGTATTCATCAAAAGGGAAAAAACTCTAGGAAAAATCAGGGATTGGGCTCTTGCACATGATTTTCTTCTCAAAGTCAGTCATTTGCTTAAGCAGAGTCTACTACTCTTGAGTATGAAATGTGAAACTTTTGGTGTCCAAATGTATTTAAGGCATGAACATACTAGGGCCAAAGTCTGTCTGCACAAACTACTAATATGAGGAAATGTATCATAAACAGAAGAAAAACTCATTGATATAATTTTATTTTCCTATTACAGACTATTCACATATATTCACACAATATGCAAATACCCCTGGCAGAATATAATGGCACATGTTCTAATGTCCATACTAAAAATCCCACTACCAGTGATAGGGTGTGGTTGAAAGGGCAACGATGAACTTCTCTAACTGCCCTGATGAGACTGGAAGCCCTCTTTTATGGGGGATTCTGGGGGTGGTACTAGGGGTTGAACTCAGGGGCACTGGACCACTGAGCCACATCCCCAGCCCTGTTTTGTATTTTATTTAAAGGCAGGGTCTCACTGAGTTACTTAGCACCTCACTTTTGCTGAGGCTGGCTTTGAACTCGAAATCCTCCTGCCTCAGCCTCCTGAGCTGCTGGGATTATAGGCCTGTACCACCGCACCTGGCAGAAAATAACTCTTAACAGAAGAAATCATCATGGGCTTCTGAAAAACTTTTTACCTGTCCACTGTACTGGCTACAGCTTCCAGCTGTTTGAGAAGAAAGGGATAGAGTTCTGGGAAATGAGAGAAAAACTCTCTGCCTGTCATTCTGTGGAGAAAGAAAAAAGATCAATTACTATCATGTGTTTCCCCTGATCCATTCCCCTCACATACACTTTAAAGAACAGTGACAGAGGTCATTTATTTGGATACTTAATGCAAGTTAAAAACAAAACCTATAGCAACTTAAATTTAACAGAAATGATACATATAATTTTGACTTTGGACATGTTTGGATTTCTGGACTTTTAACTCCAAATTTAAGATTACATTTATTTATTTATTTATTTATTTATTTATTTATTTATTTATTTATTTTGAGAGTGTGTGTGTGAGAGAGAGAGAGAGAGAGAGAGAGAGAGAGAGAGAGAGGAAGGAGGGAGGGAGGGAGGGAGGGAGGGAGGGAGGGAATTTTTTAATATTTATTTTTCAGTTATCAGCAGACACAACATCTTTGTTTGTATGTGGTGTTGAGGATCGAACCTGGGCCGCAAACATGCTAGGTGAGCGCGCTACCACTTGAGCCACATCCCCAGCCCAGATTACATATATTTATGAAAATTTGATACTAAGTCTGTCAGGAAGAAATACTTAACATGTGAAAATGCCAAGTCTGAGCCATTGATTTGGACTATGTGTACAGTCAAAAATCTGATTGATGCTGACTCAGCTTTGGTGATAAGGGTAGGTTCTAGAACAAGGTTTCCCAACCTTGGTACTAATCATTTTGGACCAAATAACCCTATGTTTTGGTGGGCAGTGCGGAGCAACATCCTGTGCACTGCAGGCTATTTATGTCCTGTGCCCTGCAGCCTCTGTGGCCTCTACCAAATAGATGCCAATAGCATGACACTCCTCCTTCCAATCATGACAATCAAAATATTTCCAGACATTGCCAAATGTAGTCAGTGAAATAAAATGGTCCCTGACTGAATGGCAATTATCAAGAATATAAGTAACAATAAATGTTGGTGAAGATATAGAGAAAAAGGTACACTCATACATTGCTGGTGGTACTGCAAATTGGTGCAACCACTATTGGAAACAGTATGGAGATTCCTCAGAAAACTTACAGTGGAACCACCATTTGACCCAGTCATCCCACTCTTCAGCATATATCCAAAAGACTTAAAATCAGCATACCATAGTGACACAGCCATATCAATGTTTACAGAAGCTCAATTCATAATAGCTAAGCTATGGAACCAACCTAGGTATCCTTCAACAGATGAATGGATAAAGAAAATGTGTTACATATACACAATGGAATATTAGTCATAAAGAAGAATGAAATTATGGCATTTGCTGGTATATGGATAGAAATGGATATTATCATGCTAAATGAAATAAGCCAATTCACCCAAACCAAATGTCAAATGTTCTCTCTGATATATAGATGCTGACTAACATTATTCAAGATTTTTGACCATTTTAAAAACAGGTTGCTTCTTTCCTTTCTTATATAGTCATAATTATGCACTGCATATACTTTCTCCTAGTTTGTAGTTTGCTAACTTATTTTCTTCCTAAAATCTTTTGATAAGCAGAGGTTTTTAGATATTTGGTAAAGTCTAATACTTTACCTTCTTTTCCTTCCTTTATGTCTCATGCTTTTCATGGCCTAAGAAATCTCTGGCTACTTCAAAGTAAAACATTTCTTGTTTTCTTCTAGAAGCTTTATGGTTTTAGCTTTTATGTTGAGGTCTATGATCCATCTAAAATTAACTTTTGTGTATAGGGTGACAGAGAAGTCAGGTTCTTCCCCCCCCCGCACTGGTATATCATGTTTTTAAGGAGATGTTCCTCAAACAGGAGAGGTGTGCTGTGCTCATGGCTTAAAAGATTTAATATTATAAAGATGAAATTCTCCCCAAGTTGATTATAAAGACAATGCAATTCCAATAAAAACAGTAATGGGTGTGTGTGTGTGTGTGTGTGTGTGTGTGTGTGTGTGTGTAGAGAGAGAGAGAGAGAGAGAGAGAGAGAGAGAGAAAGAGAGAGAGAGAGAAAGAGAGAAAGAGAGAGAGATAGAGAAAGTGATCTAACAAAAGCAGATTCCAAAATTAATATAGACACACCAAGCGATAAGAATTAAGAAAAGCAAAGATAATTTTAAAAAACAAGGTTGGAAGACTCACCAATCAGATAGCCAGAAATATTAGAAAAGTTTAGTAATTAGGACAGTGTGGGGACAATTATTAAGCCAATAAAAAAGGATCAAGAGCACAAGGACAGACACATACACGGAAACTTGATTAACAGAAAAGCTGATACTGCAGATTATAGAAAAGGATGGTATGGTAATAGATTATCTAACAAAATTAAAATTGGATCCTGCCCTCTTACTATATATAAAATATAATTCCATTGAATTGAAGACTCAAAAACAGCCATAAAGTAAAATAACAAATAATAAATAAAGTTTTTTCCCTATTTTGGAAATTTATGGCTCTGTCCTGATTATTCCTGGCCTGCTTCCTTTTTTCCAGTAAGGATATCCTGAGACAGCCTAGTTGGTACATCCTCTGCATACTCTAGCCAAAGGGTGTACAGAAGACTCAAACTTCATTCTGTTCAACCACATCTGAATTCTCCAGAGGCTGAGTTTTGTATCATAATAACCACTTTTTTGAGTACGCTGTTGATTCATTCCTTGATCCTTTGGTAGCCCTAGTGGGATAAAGTGGAGTTTTATAAAAGTTTCTTGCCCCTCTTGTACATGACCATTCCAGACAAAAAGCCTTGCTGCAGTAGAGAATGATGGGGGAAAGGTGACGCTACGAAGTGGGGCAGTTGATTCTCTGGAGGTAGAGGGAGAACAACTTGGACACCTGGGAGGGGAACATCCCTGACCCTAGAAGATACAACAGAAGGAAGAATGCCAATGTTCTGTGTCATTTGAAACTGCTACAGGAGGAAAAAAAAATCAGTTTCCAAAAAAAGGAAAAGCAGAAAACAGATATCGTGGAAGAAAAATTTTAAACAGAAGCAGCAAAAAGAAGCATCCTCTATAAAGTCAACTGTGTCACACCATATAAATTCCTTGCTGGATTTAGATTAGCAGGTACGGACACAGACTGTAATGAGAAGAAAGTGTAGGGTTCTCATACATATAACTCAGAGCACAAAACAGAAACTCTGTAGCTGGCACTTATACCTATATTATGCAATCGGGAATAATAAATATCTCTTTTAATTTTTTTTAGTTGTAATTGAACATAATACCTTTATATTATTTTATTTATTTATTTTTATGTGGTGCTAAGGATCAAACCCGAGCCTCACACATGCTAGGCGAGAGTCTTAAAGCTGAGCCACAACCCTAGACCATAAATATCTTTAATAATTAAAAAAAAATAAGAAAGAAACTGCCCCTACAGTCTTCCTCACCTAGGAAAATGCTCTGCTATGTCTCTCCCAAACTGTTGTGACCACTTTAAATTCACCTGCTGGGTCTGTCATCCTCCATCTGCTCACAATTTGACTTCCTTTCCCCTTAACCTTACTGAAAAATCTATCAAAAACTGTACATAGTGGCCCTGCCTCCAATGGCTGACCCTTCTATGCAAAACACCTGTCAAAAACTCCGGATGTCTTCCCCTTTTCTGAGGCCACCACTCAAGCACTGTCTGAGGGAGGTGAATGCCTCTCAGCTGGTGGTATAACAAAACAACTTAGACATACCACCTACAAGCAGTATCTCCAAATCCAAAGACTAGAATTAATTACTTGGACTCACTGATAAACTCTAAAGTTTTTTGTTATTTAGAGCTTGTTGTTAGGTAATGTTGGAAGGATCCTGGAGAGCTCCAAAAAGTCCAAATGCTATCTTTTTACAGGGGCATCATGTGTGTCCTGGGATTGTATTTCTTTTTTGAAAGCAGGCATTAACTTGCCTCACTCCTCAAAATATGCACTTAGGGGCAGTTGTAAAAGACTTTCAAGTGTTTAAGGGAATGCCACCAGTTGATCATGTGCCCTCCAATGATTGTGAAGATGACTTCAAAACAAGGCCATGCTGGTTATTCACAGAAGCTTTCTAAAGATGTAAGTCACTCAATTTTTACACATACTACTATGAGAGTCCTCCAATTTAAAAAAACATGTTTTTTTTAAATTAAAAAACAACATATTTGTCATCTGACTTCAACTGAAGTCTTCATTGTACCTCAACTGAGGTCACTCAGGTTTGCTTCAAATCATGAACAGGGTTCTTATGGATGAAAAACTGTCCTTGACTTCCAATTTACATGTTAAGACAAACCCTGTGCAATCACTAATACATTTTAAGCTATCTAGATTAATGCCTTGGGCTAAGTGGAAAGGTCAATACAGAAAATTCAAGAGAAAACCAAAGACTCTATTGGCTTATTAAATTTGTGCAACTGATTGGATCTGAGATGCCGGTGGGCATGGTTGATGTTATACTGAAAGTTATACTTATCCGGCTGCTTGGATCCCTGTTGACAGTAACCTAAACTAAATGTTGTATGAGATAAAATAAATGGGCTTAGTCCCAATTTGTCAGTCAAATTAATCAAAAGAGCTGACAGCATGACGCACTCAAGGGAAAATTCTGCAAAAATCAAGATAGTATAGAAATGAGGGATGGATAAAATTGAGAGAAAATTCTCCTTACTACACATCTTGAAAAGTAAGGCAATGGCTACTTATGTTTTGGACTCTATTCAAGGATGTTTATGTAATGAATAGCCTTAGGAGACAGAATATCTCCATCTGGAGCAAAGGGCAGACATGTATACTACCCATTATAAAAGATTTTGGTTCCTTAACTCTGAGATCCACTCCTGTGATGTAACCTACTGAGCATACAGGTATTTTCTGTCTCTCTTCATACTTCCTGTGGTTACTGGAGTTCAGGACACTAACATAAAATTGCTGACCATATGGTTACTAGAGGCTGCTAAGACAGCAACTTAATATTATGAAAGTTAAAATGAAGAAAATTAGTAATAAAAGCATTTTCCTACATTCCCTAAAAAACCTGCATTATATACGAACAAGTAATTGATGAAAAATAGTTCCTTTATAAAAGAATTCTGCCAGGTGCAGTGGCCCATTCCTATATTCCCAGCAACTGAGGCAGGATTTCAATTCCAAAGCCAGCCTGGACAACTTAGTGAGATTCTCAAAAGAAAAAATGAAAAAGGTCTACAGAAGTAGGTCAGTGGTAGAGCACCCAGTACTGGGAGGGTATGGGTAGAGGGGCATCCAGCTAATACATGTTGAGAGAAAATACAATTATACAATCATCATTTTACAACACCTGATAAAAGAAAGAAAACAAACTAATGAGTCTAGGCAGAGATTAATGATGGACGCTAAAACTATTAAGTGAAAGGAATTTTGTAAAAAGATCAAGATGACACAATCTGCAATAAATCCACTGATCAACCTCAGCATTACTAAAAATGACATATGCATCTAAAGGGTTCATGAATTAGGAAGCATACATACTATCTATAAAATATTTTGGGTACAGTGGTGCACATCTGTAATCCAGCTGCTCCTGAGGCTGAGAAAGAAAGATCTACACGTTCAAGGCCATCCTCAGCAATTTATTAAGACCCTGTCTCAAAATAAAAACTTTTAAAAGGCTGAGGACATAGTTTAGTGGTAGAATGCCTCTGGGTTGAAACCCCAGTACAGTGAAGAAAAGAAAAAAAAATTTTAAAGACTAAAAGCGATGTGTGGAAGTTGTTTCGGTTCCTCCTCAACCCAATAAATCAACTGTAAAAAGATATTTATAGAACAAAAGGGAAATTTTGAATATTAAGGAATTATTAACTTCGTTAGGCATGATCATAGGACGGTGGTATTTCTTCTTAAACTTCTTTATCACTCATTAATACATAATGAGTAAATTTACAGGAAAAAAAATGACATGGATCTGCAATCTCCTTTATGAGAAGGTAAAAAATGGGGGAAATAAGATTGGCAAAATGTTGCTAACTGCTGAAGCCAAGTGATGAGTATGTAAGGGTCAATTATACTACTCTCTTCATTTTTACATATGTTGAAAATTCTCATAATAAAACTGTTTTTAATTAAAAATAAAAGTCAGGTCACAATTAAGGAGATAATTTATAATAAATGTATCTAAGAGTTACATAATCAATACCCAAAATATATAAAGAACTTTAATGAATCAATAAGCAAAAGATGAACTCAATGTAAAGATGGACATACCTATCAAAATCACAACTCACAGAAGGATCTCTAAATGCACTTGCCCAATAGAAACTCTTCATATACAACTAAAAAGGTCAGTGGACATGTCCTCTTGAGGACTCAATTATTAATGTCTAAGGGAATAAGCCACTTCTTAGTTGCCTGGTATCTCTTGATTGAGAGAGAGAAAAATAAGCAATTGTACATGTGCAGATCATATGATTCTCGCACTTTGATTAAGAAAGTGTCCTGATAGGTAACTAGCTCTGTTGACCACAATACTGCCATGAAAAAGGGCTGCAGAACTACTATTGAAGATTGAAGTCATTAAAACAACTAAAACAACTAACTCAACTAAAACAGCTGAATTAAAGCTAACTGTCCCAAATAGTAAATTACTTCATTCAGATACCTTATCAAATATTTACCAACTAGTTTATCTTGGAAGATTATATATATATATATAAAGAAGGTATATTACTCAAAGGTAAACATTTGGTGGATATTTTAATTATTTTAGAAGCTAAGTAGGATTTTGACAACATTTTTTCAAAAGTACACAGTTGTATCTCAGTATTCATGGTGGGTAGGTTTATTTCAGGACCCCCACAGGTCCCAAATGCATAGATGCCTTATATAAAATGGCATAGTATTTACATATAACCCATGTACATCTTTCTGTATTCTTTAATTCATTTCTAGATGATTAATAATACCTCATACAATATAAATGCTATGTAAATAGTTGTTACACTGTATTGTTTAGGGGCTAATAGGAAGAAAAACCTGAACATGTTCAGCACAGATGCATTTTTCCCCAAAATATTTTCATTTTATCCTTGGTTGAATACATGAATGCAGAACTTGTATATACAGAGAACCGACTATATACTGTTAAAATCATTGTCACCATGCTAGATGGCATAGGACTTTCAAGAATTAACTATGCACTTATCAGTGTTTAAGGAAAACCAAAATTATTTTCTAAAGTGAATTTTAACTTCATCTGAGCACTCTGAGAACATAGGAGGTGTTCTTCAAGACTACCATTCTTAGGTTCCTCCATCCTGTAAGACCCTATTTCTGATTCGACTCACTTGAAAGACCAGGATTCCACTTTACTACAAACAAAAGAGCTGAGCTCTGTGTGCTTGCCAGGGAGCATCATCTCAACTCTGTATCTGCCAAAAGCTCCTAAAGACTTGGCTAAATATTTACATACTGTGCCTGAAAGATATGTAATATTAACAGTTATGTGTATTATAAAAAGCCCCAAGAGGTAGAGGACAGGGAGATATTGTTTTTTTATTTTTGAATTTTTAATATTTATTTTTCAGTTCTCGGAGGACACAACATCTTTGTTGGTATGTGGTGCTGAGGATCGAACCCGGGTCGCACGCATACCAGGTGAGCGCGCTACCACTTGAGCCACATCCCCAGCCCTGAGATATTGTTATCTTAGGGACTTAATTCAAACTTCACTCATCTATAACTTTCAAATCCAAAAGTCTACAGCACCTTGAATACAGAGCTTAGAATGATAATCTGCTAATAACAGATTCCAAGTAACAATGGCTATATTTGTTTTTATGGCCACACTGAATGCAAAGTCACTACTTACAATAGTGCTTCTTTGTGGACGTAGTTCAAAGGTTTGGGGGTGTCTATGAGTCTGCCTTTTTTTTTGTACAAGGAATTAAAACCTGGGAAGATTACCGCAAAGGGACATTCTCATCCCCTTTTTATTTTTTATTTTGAGATAAGGTATCACTATGTTATTGAGGCTGTCTGCAAACTTGCAATCTTCCTGCCTTTTCCTCCCAGAGAAGCTGGAATTATAGGCAGTGTGACCATACCTGGATACAGGTCTGTAATACAGTCTTACTTTAAAAGGCTAAGATCACGGTACCATTTTAGGTCATATACGAATCTTTCTCCTCTGAATCCTGACTGTTGTTTTTCACTTGCTACTTAATTAAAATTATCATTAGATTGTAATTTTCTCACAAAGGTAGTAAATATTTTTTAAAAGTACCTACAAGCTTCCTATTGAGCACTGTACTAGATCCTGTGGGAGATAACTAACAATATAAGATAGTTACTGCTCTTGGAGCTTAAAATCTGTTTAGAAAACAAGATATATATGTCAGGGTCAAATGAATGATGTTTATAATAAGAGTTCAGAGTTGGAAAACATATCATTGGGGGTAAAAAGGTTAGGGAAAGTTTTGTGGGAAAGAGGGAAAACAAGATGAGCCTTGAAATACTAGTAACACTGAATTAAAAACAAGATAAAACAGAGTGGGTAGGCCCAGCTGGATGTAAGACAAAAGGACTTTGTGACAAGAGAAGGTAGAAAAGGTAGACTGGCAAAAGTTTCTTAAAAATGTGAATGCCAAGCTAAGCAGCTTCACTTATGTTTTACTGGCTTTGAAAGTTTCCCTTGTAAAAAAAATTCTAGTTGACACAAGAGTTATACAAATTTATGGGATACAATGCAATGATTCATTACATGTGTACACTATGTAATGATCGAATCAGGATGATTAGCATATCTACCCATCACTCCAAACAAGTTATTTCTTTATGATGAAACATTCAAATCCTCTCTTCTAGCTATTTTGAAATATGTATACATTATTTTAACTATAGTCATTTTACTGTGCGATCACATACCAGGACTTATTTCTCCTATCTAAATGTAAATCTGTGCCTGGCCTGAAAAGTTTATGAGCAGGACACAGAGAAACAAAGAAGATGGACAAGGCAGGGAGAGAGCGTAGAAAACTGCTGACCCAACAGTCACTCACTAAATGTTTACCTTGCTACCTCAACTATGGCTGAATTTCTGAAGACTGGAACTCACACTTCTTCACGTCCCTCCTGATACACAACACAATATTACATAAATGCCACTGGGCCAGAAAATATTTTGGCAATAAATGAATAAATAAACTTAGAGAAGAAAAATTTTCTAATATGGTTGATCTCAAACCTATCCTTCAATGCCCTTTTATTTCTCTCAGTGACTGTTACCCACCCAGTAGCCATCTGACTCCCCAAGTCAGAAACGAAACACCCCATGCACAATCAACCAGCAAATCTTGCTGCTTCTACCTCCAGAAGGTCTGTTGAGTCAACCTCTCTCGATCCTTACTGCTACTGCCCCAGATGCTATAATACCCTTTTTGCTTCCCACCACCGGCTTCAATCTAACTCTGTTGTGATAAGAGGTCTTTCTCTAAAACACCAGGAAGGAAGCCAGAGAGTGATTTGGGGGTCATATTCACTCTTACAACACTCACTCTTTGGAGAATGACCTCAATCCTTTTTGAGGGCAGTACCCCCAAATGATTTCACTCTAAGCTCTACCTCTTAAAGGTCCTACCACCTGTAAACACTGCTGCAGTGAGGTCCAAGCTCCCCACACATGAACCCCTAGAGGACATGCTCAAACCACATCCAAACCACAGCATCTGGGTTAGGTACCTGTCCTTGGTTTTGCACTGCAACCTGTGCTCTCCCCATCACAGAACTTGCAGCATGTCATACACTGAACTTCCTCTTTGTTTGTGTATTTATCCCACCAGATGATAAATTGGGCCCAGGCAGAGATTCTAACTAATGTTTTTTCCATAGTCTCTCTGATACTAAGTATGATGTCCAGTTCACAACTGTATCCAATGCAAACTTACTGCATGAAGCAAACAAAAGGACAGAGTCCTTAAGACAGACCAAGAGAAAGAAATTAGGATGAAGATGGGAACAGAATAATTTCATGAAGCTCACAATTAGCCACATCTAATGGCATTCAGAATCATCATTCGGGTCAATAAACTGAGTATCCTGCCAGGGCTTGACATTTTCTTAAACACAAATAGACAAAGCTTGTCTCACAGGTTTATAAACAGTTCAATTTGATTTCATCCAAACAAGCAAACAGACTGATGTTACCACCACAAGATATAACAAGCCCTGGGGGTGAATACTCCAGTGACAGCCATTTCAAACCTGTTTATTTATATGGTCAAAACTAGTTCAGCAGCTTCATGAAAACAATAGAAGTGATAACCAAAAGGGAAAAGCTAAACCTCTGTAAGTCCAAGCTCCCAGGAAGAGAAAAGACAACCAAAAATTGTAAATGGGATAAACAGGCAGACATAGGTGAAAACACACAAGCCAGGACACAGGGTGAGAATAAGGCAGCTTTAAGTTGAGGATGCCAGACTGTGAAAGAGGTGCACAAACCCCTAGCCCCCCAGGGAGGATACACAGGCACAACGGGAGGGAGAACTGCTGGGCCCAGGGAATCCCACCCAAGAGTATGACTATACGTATGAGGACAGATCAGACACCCCACACCACATACGCTTCACTGCCATATTTTCATCTGGTTATTCAGAGAAACTACAGTCACAGGAATAACTTTAAAAAGCTTTCATAAAATAATTTCTGTCCATAAAGGAAATCTACGTTAGTGAAAGGATCTATTTCAGGAAGAGGGCTGCTCAGAGACAATTTTTATTACCTGAGACACTGCTGATCTGCACACAAGACAGTCTTTATTCACTATATAATTTCTCCTCTCACCTTGCTATATTTGTTCCCATCTCCCCAGAATCCCTGATCCCTGTTCCTCTCTGGAGCTTGGGAAACTTCATAAGTTGCGGTCATCTGGCCCAGTCTCATATTTTGTGGGACTCTCCTATGTATATGCACATAATTAAAATAGCATTTGTCCTGCTAATCTGTCTTATGTAAATTTAATTCATAACCCAGTCAAAGAACCTAGATTGGCCATAAACAGAAAAAGTTAAAATGCCAGAAGTATATGCTTCATAACAAAAGCATTATTATGATGAAAACAATTATGCAATGAAAAAAACAAAGAATTTGCAAAATGTGTTAAGGAAAAAGAAGGTATTTTCACCCCTAGTCCCTATATATATATACATCCCACATCATTCTCAATCATCCCAGGAACCAAGATCAATGGAGCAACTCACAAAGATATAAAAGGAAAAAACTAGAGAAGGCAAACAAAACCCTGCAGGCTCGAGGAACTGCTGGGCAACAGCAGCAAAGGCATAGGTGATGCCCAGCTTTGAAAAGGACAGGACTTATTCACAGGCCATGGAGCAAACACTATAAATCTAGTCATTAGATGGAAACAATGGCTAAAGGCAAAAACCTAGAGCTTTTCAGTTGGTGTTTCAAATAGAAACCAAATAAACTATTAAAACGGAGCAACTCCCTAGATTTGGGCTAATAAAACCAACTCAGAGGACAGAAATCAGCAAAAGGGCCTGTCTCCTTGCCACACTGATTGCTGATAAAATAGCAAGCTCATCTTAAGAAAAACAACATCCTCCAAGTGGAAACAAACCTACAAAGGAAGACAAAGCACACACAAGCATTTCAAAGGATATGATCAAATGCAAAATAAAAAAATAGAAACAACTCATAAAAGAGAAATCTGGCTTTGGAACCTCTCCAGGAGGAACATCTCTGACTCTGTTCTTGGAATCCTATCCCTACCTCTGACTAGGCAACACCATCACATATTCCCCAGAGCAGCAATGAGTAAAAGAAGGAGTGAATAACAATTACATAAGAATTTTCTTTTAAATGAAATGAAATGAAACTGAAAAGAATGATTAGAAAGAAATCAGGAGTCTCACAATCAGAATCTCATACTCAATAAAACCCTTGGGCTAGAGACATAGCTCAGGAGTAAAGAGCATCGCACACAAGGTCCTAGGTTTCAACCCTAGCACCAAAAAAGCAAACGAAAAACCAAGCCCTTGTACCCAAGCAGTGGTTCTACCAGGAAGTCCCTTTATTAAGCTACAGGAAAACCATGTAGGAAGCCCAGGAAAGGATCTGCCCCAGGGTCTCTAAGTGCTGACGGATTAGCTGTCCTCCCAGTCTCTTCATTTCCCTTCTAATCCTCTGCAGACGACTGAGAAATTGCTGGACTTGGTGAATGCTTTTGTAACCCTTCCCTTTCAGAAGCTGCTCTCAAGATAGGGAATTTCCAAATGGCTAAACTGGCTATCACAATACCATATCCAGGGAGGGAGTGAAAGGTTTTAGTTCTGGAAGTGCTCCGCCATTTGCCAAGAAAGTCACTGGTCCAGAAGCAGTCCTAGAAACATATTTGCACTCACTTCACTGGTAGCTGTTAATTTTGACACAGGTTCTTGCTAAATTGCTGAGGCTAGCCTCAAACTTTGTAATCCTCCTGCCTCAGCCTCCAAGTCACAGGGATTACAGGTAAACCCAGAGAAAACATGCATCTCTTAAACGCCTCATGTGTGCAGGTTTCTATTTAGGCAGTTTCTATGGATTTGTTTTCACACCAGAAATTATTTCTTAGAAAATGCTTCTTGCTGAAGGGGCTGGGGTTATGGCTCAGTGGTAGAGCACTTGTCTCACATGTGCAAGGCCCTGTGTATTCGATGCTCACCACCACATAGAAAGAAAGAAAGAAAGAAAGAAAGAAAGAAAGAAAGAAAGAAAGAAAGAAAGAAAGAAAGAAAGAAAGAAAGAAAGAAAGAAAGAAAGAGAGAGAGAGAAAAAGAGAGAAGGAGAGAAAGAGAGAGAAAGGAAGAAAGAAAGAGAGAAAGAAAGAGAGAAAGAGAGAGAGAAAGAGAGAAAGAGAGAAAGAGAGAAAGAGAGAAAGAAAGAAAGAAAGAAAGAAAGAAAGAAAGAAAGAAAGAAAGAAAGAAAGGAAGGAAGAAAGGTATTGTGTTCAACTACCAAAAAATATTTAAAAAAAAAGAAAGAAAAAAAAATGTTTCTTGCTGAAGTCCATTTTCTAAACAGTCTGTTGTATACTTTCTGGAGATGACTGGCAAATTCCTACCTTCCCTTGTGTAAACCTCCTTATTTATTTATTTATTATTTTTACTCGTGTTGGGGATTGAACCCAGGGCCTTGGGCATTTGAGTCAAGCACTCTGCGAACTGAGCTATATCCCCAGCCCCACAATCCTCCTTTCTGTATGTTTGTTTCATCCCTGTTCCTCAACTTGGGATGCCTTGTTATCTGCTCTAATCAACAGAAAGCAGCAGAAGTGACACTGTGTTAGTTCTGGCTTAGGACTTAATAAGCATGGCAACTTCCATGTTTATCCTCTTAAAGCCCGGTCAGTCCCCAGTCACTGATGCCCGCAATTCCAATTGCAGCCACATAAGTGTGAAGTCATCTTGGTCTTTCCAACCTTGGTTGAGGTCTCAAATGAATGAAGCTTCTGAGTGATTCCATAGGACATCACACAGTGAAGAAACCACCACCACCCCCAGCTGAATCTAGTCAGCCAAGAAAAATATAGAAATCATAAATTGTTGCTATTTTAAGCCATTAAACTCAGGGATGGTTTGTTATGCAGCAATATGTAAGTGAAATAGTCATAAAACTGAAAGCATTGTGTTAAACTTCAGGGAAAAGTAATAATAAATAAAAGAAAAGCTGATAATAAGGAACACAACTCCAGAGGCCAGCAGTCAATGGTATGAAAATCAAGGTGTCAGCATGACACCTCTGGAGGCTCTACTGGAGAATCTTATCTTTACCTCTTCCAGCTTCTAGTATCTGCCAGCACTTTTTGGCTTATAGCTATGTTAATCAGATTTCATTTCCTGAACAAAATACCTAACCAGAACAACTTACAGGAGAAAACATTTATTTTTGGCTTATGGTTTCAAAGTTTTAGTCCACAGTCAACTCAATTGTTCTGAGCCCAAGGTGAGGCAGAGTATTATGGCAGAGAGGTGTAGCAGAAGGACACTGCTCAGCTGATGGCAGCCAGAAAGCAGGGAGAGAGCAGGAGCCAGGGACAGAATACATAATCCCTATGGGCACACCTCTAGTGACCCACCCTCTCCAACCTTTACCTGCCTTTAGCTACCACCTAGTAACCCATTCAAATGATTAATCCATTGATTAGCTCACAACTCTCATAATCTGATCATTTTACCTCTGAACATTCCAGGATCACGAGCTTTTGGGGAACACCTCATATCCAAACCATAAGAAGTCGCATTGTTTCAATCTCTGCCTCTGCAATCATGCCATTTTTTCCTCTTCTCTCTCTGAAGACTCCCTCTACCTCATGTCTATAAGTGATTACATTAGGGCCCATCCAAATTATTCAAAAGAGTCACCTGCTATGGCTTGGATATAGTTTTAAAATATTACCCTCCAAAGGTTCACGTGTTGGAGATTTGGTCCCAATGTGGCAAGGTGGGAGCTGAGACACTATTTAAGAGGTGGGGGCTCTAATGGAAGGTCCTAAGGATATTAATATTAAGTAGCTGCTCCCAGAATTCATAAAACCCTGAACTCTCCTGAGAGTTGTTAAGAGCAAGCCCAATCTCTAGACCCCTAATCACTCTCTGGCTTCCTGTTTGGTGATGTGATCTCTGGCTCCCACACATGTTCCCTACCATTTCATGCTGTCCACGATTAAGCCCTCATCAGAAGCGGAACCAACTGGGCCACCTGAACTTGGACTTTCAGCCTCCCAAATATTAGTCTGCCTTAGGTATTTCTTTGTAGTAACAAAAAAAAATAGACTAATACATCACCCTATCTCAAGGCCCTTAAGTTAGTTACATTAACAAACACCCCACTCCATCTATTCCATACAAGGTAACGTTTACAGGTTCCAGGAATTAAGACTTGGTCTCTTTAGGGGCCATTACTCTGCCTGTCACAACTGCTCAGACAAGAGTTAAGCACAAGAATGAACATACTAGTTTAGTCCAAGGCTGTTGTTTTCTAAAGCTTTAAAGCAATAGACTACTTTACTCAAATATAATCCCAATAGTTAAAAACAAAAATGAAATAATAAAAAAATAAAAATAAAAAATAAAACTCTTTAAAAAAATGAAGAGAGGATTCTGGGAAGATAGCTGAGTAAGAAACACCAGGAACTTGTTTCCTCAGACAACAAATGCACTGGCAGAATGTATCTAATGTAAGTATTTTGAAACTCTGGAGTCAACCTTAAGATTTGGAGAGTAGTAAATTTTGGCCAGTTTCAGTTCACAGCATTGTAGCACCTGCCTATGCACCAGTCTCATGACAGGTACCTACAGATCTTCTCTGTGAGAGCCTGCACAAATTTATAGGACAAGAAGAACTCTGTCCAAAAATTGAGGATCTACATACTGATTACTGACAGATACAACTCTGATTTTAGAGACACAAACCCATGGGCAGGCAGCCATTGTTGTAATCCTCCCCCAACTTAATCAAGTTCCTCCTCCTCTGATTGAAGAAAAATCTAGGAGATTTAATGAGCCAGAGACCTTTTTCTTTCTTTCATTAACCTACCCATTCATTTTTTCTACCCATTCATTTTTTACTTCTTGCCCTATTGAAAGTCAGACATTTTTTAAAAAGCAACTACATATACAAGGAAATTTAGAAAGTCACCACACACATCCAATAAAAGGTGCAGGTTGAAAAAGAACTGAAAAGAACTTAAACTTATACTTCAGGCTAATCTCCAGCACAGCAACAATAAAAAAAAAAAATCAACACATTCTGGAGAAGAGATAGAATCTGATTTCTAGAGCTACAATATTAGATTTAAATGTCCAGATTTAAAAAAAAAAGAAAAATCCCAAGAAACAGGAGAGTGTGGCCCATTCAAAGGAAAACAACATCATCACAACAGAAACTTTCCTTGAGAAAGACCATATAGATGGTGGGTTTGCTAGAAAAACCTTAAAACAACTGACTTAAAGATACTCAAAGAAGGGCTGGAACTGTAGCTCACAGGCAGACTACTTGCCTAGCATGTGTGAGGCACTGGCTTCAATCCTAAGCACCACATAAAAATAAATAAAGGCATTCTATCCATCTACAACTACAAAAAAAAATTAAAAAGATGCTCAAAGAATCAGTTTATCCTGCTAAGCGAATTAAGCCAATCCTCAAAAAATCAAAGGCTAAATCTACTCTCTGATAAGTGGATGCTGATCCATATGGGGGTATGTAAAAATGGAGAAACTTTGGGTAAAGAAAAGGGAAGGGAGGGTGGGAAGGAAATATGGGGGTGGGAAAGATGGTAGAATGGGATGGACTTTATTATCCTAGGTACATGTGACAATACATCATGTATATATATATGATGTGAATATATATATATATATATATATATATATATATATATGATGTGACAATATATCATGTACAATCAAAAAACTGAAAGTTGTGCTGCAATTGTGTACAATGCATTCTATACAATCAAAATGCATTCTGCTGTCATATATACCTAAAGAAAATAAATAAATTTTAAAAAAATCTTAAAAGGACTGGGAATGTGGCTCAAAAAATAAGAAGATGCTCCAAGAATTAAAGGAAGACATGAGCAAAGACAAGAAAATGATACACTAACAAAATGGAAATATTAACTAAGTTATAGTAACCAAAATGAAAAATACATTACAGGGATTCAAAGACATATTTGAATAGGAGGAAGAAAGATCAATGAAACTGAAGTTATGACAATTGAAAGTATTAAGTCTGAGAAGCAAAAAGAAAAAAGATTCTCTATGTTGATCTTCAAAATTAAAAAAAAAAATACTGATGCACAAAATTTCAAAATCTGGGTATCTTACTCAATACTGTTCTAACACACAAAACCATCCAAGTAAACAAATGGATGTCCCCAGTCTTCAACTTTTACTTCTCATCCAGCTACAGTGTATCATCCATGCAGCCGTCTAAATTATTATACTAAACAAAGCTAATCCTGTTATACCTGTGCTTTGAAATACTTTCTTTGCTCTCAGCTGGCTAACAAGGTCTTCTGTTCACCTCGGGCTGTCCCTCCTTGCATTGTGCACACCTCATCCCCAGGCTTTTACACAGAAGCGGTCACCCCCACCTTCACTCTCTCCCAGGCAAACATTTCCTGGCCTTCCTCTCTGCCATTATCTACTTCTTTCTCTGGGTGTTTTCCTTGATGCCCCAGACCATTCCCATGTGCTCTAACATACATTCCCACATGCTCTCATGGCAACACTTAAATCCTTCCTTGAAGACCTTCATTCATACATTTGACAAATACTGAGCTTCTGCTCTGTCAGACCCGGCCCTTGGTGCTTGAGATACAACAGGGAATAAGACAAAGAACTCCTCCCCATGGAGCTGATGACATTCTAGTAAGAGGAAGCAGACTAGAAATTAACGTCAAAATAATAGCAAAGAAGTAGAATATTTGGTGATTGCTCATCATTATATCCCAGGAACCTAGGACAATGCCTCGCTCCTAGCCAGTGCTCAAAAAATACTTACTGAATGAATAAATACAGCAGTGTGAAAAGATGCTATGTGAATGTGAAGTATTGTCTACTGTATGGCCTATGAAAACCTCAGAGTCTGGTCTAAGCTTTCAGAGGCCTAAAGCATGTTGTGTTAGTCATACCAGGCCATTCACTACTTAGACTTGGTTTTACAGTTGGCAAAAGTCATAATTTTACCAGTAATTTTCAGCATCAAATGAGTTAAGCACTGAAGTCTCGAAAGTCCCAACTTGGCATACTGTGCATCTTCCTCAAACTCAAAACACAAAATTAAAAGAAAGCCAGTTCCTTATATGGTTTGGACACCAGAATGCTGGCTTCGTGCTATATATAAAAGGTTAATACTGGAAAAGTCAATAACTACCATGAACAAGGACCCTGTCATATCACTGTCAAGGCCTAATCCTACCTAAGTTATCACCTGCTGAAGTAAATTAAAGTCAAGAAAGTAAACATTTAATGAATATTCACTTGCCTTTGGTCCAAGAAAGTCTTAGAAATAAGCTTTCCTTTAATTAAAAATAAAAATAACCCAGAAAGCTGAAATAAGATCTGAGGAACACTCAACACAGGTCAGCCAGTCAGCATAAGTAAGAGTTGGCAGTGCCCAGGTGAAACTGCTCCAGGATGTGACTGTAACACCATTCTGTTCATGCAAAAATTTGGAAAACAGATTTTCTGGGCAGAACTGGGGCCTAACATCTCCACTACCAAGTTCAAAGCCAAAAAATAAACCTGGTACAAAGGTACCCGTGGTTCTGAAAATAGCTCACTATCTTTACAGACAGCAAATACATCAAGCCTTGGGACTGAGACACGCACCAAACCATCAACCAACTGACAAGCCAGTATTATGTACTATGCTAAGTGCTCTGAAGCATAGTCACACATATAAGAAAGACATAATTCTAGGCCTTAAGGAACTTTAAATCAAGTTTAAAAAATAAGACAGAAATGAATGGAAAAACAAAAAAAATGCAAACCAGATTGAAAGGCTGGCATTCTAAGAGCCAGAGAAGTGGTAGATTGTTGCTCTGGAGGCCAAATCAATTGGGGAGAGCCCAAAGAGGGACGCTCAGCAAGGCTGGTTTCACAAGGAGTGGGACTCACCAGGATGTGTGCAGACTGAGAAAAGCAGAGAAGAGCCCTACACTGTTCTAGGTGCCCTTCAGTCTTGAAGGACAGATGGGAATCACCTCTCCCTGGGCCATGCGAGGCTGAAGGAGGAAGAAGAGAATGTGTGGAGAAGGAAGAGACTGACACACTGCTAAGGCAGAGATGTGTAAGGCAGCCATGGTGGGGAAGGCTACAGCAAAAGGCTCTGGTGTAGAGCAGGCCAGACTGTGGAGACCTCAAACTCCAAACTAATGAATTATTTCCAATTACTGGTAAGACACTTGATGATGTGGCCCAGAAGTATCACAATGAACTGTGTTTGGGTCTTCCCTAAACAGTTTCATGTAAGTCTACACTGTCCACACAAAAGAAGTAGAGCAAATTTTTTTTAATGTGTTAAAAGTTGAAAAACCAACATATTTTCATAGATATTTAAATAAAGTCATATCACTGTGACTAAGTTTTAGATCATGCAGTAAATCATACATATCTGAATAAGAGCTATAACTACTGAAAGATCCATTTTAAACAGCACTAAAAAATGACTTCTGAAAGGCAAATCTAATCCTCCTACACCTACTCCATCACTTCACCCTCCCCCACAAACCTGACTAGGGTCTTTATTTTCCTTTAAGCATTACAGGTTTCTTTATGTACCTGGAAGGAAGAGCTGTTAGTCATCAGTCTGGATGGTGTGGGTTAATAGGGTCTTTGTTCAGAAAATTTAATTATAGGTTTGAACCTTGGATGAATGCAAAAGAAAAACACTGGAGGGGACTCTCAGCTAATCTGCCAACTAAGTGGACCCATGCGACTTCAGGAGTGTCCCTGGGTGCATTGTAGAGGCAGTTTCTTCCCTGTTGTCTGTAGCATGTCCTGCCCTAGTTTACTCCTAATTTGCTTCTCTGGCCTGATCTCTGACTGTCCTACAACAACCATTTCTGACAAAGGGCTCTGCAACCAAAGGCCCAAAGATGCTAAACCATAATTTTGGCAGTTTTATACCCTTTAGAGTTTTATATACCCTTCTGCCTCAATGCAGGCAGCACAACTAAGACTGCGCTCCTGTGCACTGGCTCCAGGCAACCTCAGAGCTTTCCCACCTTTGACCCCAAAGGCTTTGCAGAGGAAACAAGAGTTTAAAACCTGGCTTTAACATACCTCTACATTCACCAAATACTTTGACTCTGGCAAGTGATTATCTGAGGAAAGCTGCTGAACCAAGGGTATTTGGGGCTGCATTTTATACTTTGTTATCCTAGAGATACCAGTATTTAAAAAATATGAACTAGAAACAAAATAAAATGCAATAACTGTTAAAAGACTAGAGTTTGAAAGTTTTCTGAGCAAGAAGGGAGAAAACTGATTAATAAAAAACCTGCTTTTTACTTCCACAGGAAATCTAAAATTGATGCCAGTATTACAAAAGGATAAAAGTGCTGACCAAAAAATGTCAGCGAAATCAACACAAAATGCATAAAGAGAACCTCCCAAAGTAGTGGAGCTCTGAATGCCTGGAAATCTCGTTTCCTCCTAAAGCTCAGTTAAGTGATGATAAAATTCCTAGTTTAAAAAAAAAGTAAGGGAAACTGTTTTAATCAAACTAAAATAATCAAATTAACATGTCCAAACATTCAGATTCCTAAAGAAAAGTAATATGTGAATATAATGCATAGGAATTGTTAGGGCTACAATTAATTGAAAGGTGAATATGTTATTCTGGAACCAAGAACTCTGGTTTCTCTTTATTTCCATCATTCTTTCATTCACTGACTAATATGTATGGCATTCTGAAGGATTAAAAAAAAAATTGAATCAAGCATTCAATACCCTCAAGTGCTGGGGAAGTCAAAAATCAAAATCTTAAAACAACTAATCCAAAGCTCTCCTGTTTTGAAACCTCCTTTAAACATTAAAAGGCATTTCCAGTTCAAAATTCAAAGGTAATGATTCCCACTGAGCAATGATTATTTGGATAGAGACATGTGGTAAACATTTCCTAGGGAAATGAAAAAAGGTCAAAGGTAAAAGACAACTGAGAAGAGCTGCAACATCTCGGCAAGTTACAAATTTAAGGGGTAAGGGACACACACACAACCTCCATCCATTAGAAGCTGAGATTTAAAAGAAAAGCTGAGGCTTCTCTGGGGTGAATATCATGACATCTGTTCTCTTCTCATAATAGCAACTAAGTTGATTTAAGAAAATATTCTCTCTCTCTTTTCTAGAGCTGTTGGTTCATAATTACATGATTTTTCTTGAGCTTTGGTTTCCTTAAGATGTGTTTATTCTGCACATCTGCTCTCCCCATACCTGATTACACAAAGGTATCATAAAGAGCAAACCAACAGGTATAAAGAGACCAGCCCTCAAAACAGATCAAAGCAAAAAGCCCATGGAGTCCTTTGGAAATCTTGGCTGGCAGCTCTTGTAAATAAAAGTGCTTCTAAAACAGAAAGCATTAAACTACCATATTTATATAGGGCATGATTGACAGGTCAGTTATTAACTTCATAAAAACACAGGCAATGTTAACTAGCAAGAATGTTTGTTCTAGCTGTTCTATCTGAAGGAAAATGAAATCCAAGATAGAATGGCTTGTTCTCTGTTTCTTTTAAGTATTTATTTTAGAACCGTGCAGTATAAAAGAATGTTTTTTCAAGTCAGTGAACTTAAGCTATTTTGCTTACTGTTCTGGAATTTAAGTATGTTGTTATAATTCTTTAGAAAACAAATGTTACATTTACTAAAGTCAAATTCCAATGGTGCACCATGATCTTTTCAAGCCCTCAACAATTTTTTACTCTTCTGAGTTACTAAAACTAAAGAAACTTACATTAATTCATCTTTCTTCCAGTAACTAACATGTATCAAATCAGGGAATCAAAGTGCAGGCAGACTTCCTCCCAGTGCTCTGGATGCAAGCATGTGTTCCTTGAACTGCTTATGGCAACAGACCTAAAATCTGCCAAAAGGAGAAAAGAATGAAGGGTCTGTATTTTATTAATATTATTTTGAGGGCTTATTTTTATCTATACATTCTATCATGTGTGATCACTTATTGCAATATTACAAGGCAGTATATTTTATTTTAAAAATTCTCTCAGAAAATAATGTCAGCTGCAGGTAAATATACAGTCAGGAAATCCTGTAGAAGAACTCAAGTCCATTTCTGCAAGCAATAACTTTTATCTTGAACTTACTTAACATGGTTAGCGCCCACACCCATCCCAGTGGGTACTGACAAAAAAAAGAAAATGTCAGCTAACTTAAAAAAATGTTTCTCCAATTTGAAAAGTGACTTCTCTAGTAGTTGTTTTGAGCAACTATATAGCAAGGAAGTATACAAAACTTCTATTTACCCAGTCTATGCTCTTATTCATTTATATGATGATTTTTTTAAAGTAACAAGGAAAAGGTAGAAGGAAAAGTTAGAAGGAAAAACAAGGTTTTGCTTTTTAGAATCAATCAACAAATACTTTTAAGATTGGAGTTACATAAATTTGGCATTTCCTAGCCAAATAAATGCTTATGAAGTGGACTGGTGTTTATGTGCATGTTTGTTTATGTGTGTTTAATATTCTCAAGCCTCAGAGTTTTTCCATGTAAACAAAAGTTTTGTTAAATGCCTCTTGAATTAAATTTAAAAGGCTATTTGTTATCAAAATGTTTCGCTCATAGTAAAGGCTGTCATATGAGCTGCACACTAAACACAAGAGCAAACCCCAAATCCCAGAAAAACTATCCGTGCTCATCAGTACATTTAATGCAGCACAATCCTGATTCCTCCAGAGTTCCTACAAACAACAGTCCTTCAGAACACAGAATTCTTATGAAATAAATACTCAATCTTAGAACATGCCCTGGCCTCCTCCACTACCCACACATGCCCGCCCCTCCTGCAGGACTATATTTTCAAACTAGAATATTTGTTTTGACACACTTCTGCTTACTTAATTCTCTGGTAAAGGATTTCTTGTGCACTCCTAGCCAGTAATGAACTTTTTGCCAGAAAATATGCAACTCTTAGCATGACAAGAATAAGGGGGTAAAAAAACCCTTCCATCGAGACTTCCAGAATTGAAGATAAAAGCAGGTACACTGGAGGGTTCCAACATGGCGGCCGGCGAGCAGGCAGCATTTTCTGTACCTCCGCAGTAACGGGATCAGAGAGACACATAAATACAGTTGCATGGGACCTGCTGAGGAACTTCTAACAATATTCCATTGAAAGGAGACCTGAGGATAACTAGTAAGTCTGTGGGAGGGGTCAGTTTGTCTCAGGCGAGTGAATCTATGCAACGCGGATCAGGGACACAATCCCGCCGGCCGCGGCCGAACTGCAGTGAACTGCAGCAAACGTACGGCCGCGGCGGACTGGGCCCCCGCAGGCCTGAGTCTGTGAAATGCCTCTGGCGGTTTGACGCTACAAACAACACCCCCACCCCCCCATCCCACCCCCAGCCGGTTCAGAGCTGCAAACCACACGACCCCCAACCCCCACCCCCACCCCGCTCCTGTGAACAACTCCTGCCCACTGGGCTCTGCAAAGGGCCCCGACCACACGGCAAACGGACAAATAGTCCCGACCACTGGGCACTTCGAACAGCCCTGCCCGCACGGGGGAATCAGGGGTGGCGCGGGACCCACCGCACGGAACTCCCACCAGAGGTAACATCTGAGGTCTCTTGCACCAGTTTCCGGGGGCGTGACTACCAGAGGGCAAGCAAATTCACCGCGGGTCCTCAACCCCAAGCCCTACAAACTTAGGATTCCAGGGAATGGCAAACAGGGAGAGCGTGCCCAGGTGGCCATGAAAACAGGGCACACAGGAGCAGCAGACCTGGCGTGTAGCCAGTATTGTGGTGAGCATTACCGGTGAGCAGACCCGCCCAGTCCGGGAGGAAAAGCTGCTGCACAGTGACAGGCTCCCGCCTACTAAGAAGAGAAGCTTAGCCTGGTGGGCACAGCTTCACCTAATGGAAGAATAGTGAATCGGACTCTAAGACTGCATTTATTAATTTTTTTTTCTTTTTTTTTGTGGATGTTGTGGTTGGGTTTTTGTTGTTGTTGTTGTTGTTGCTGTTTTTTTTAAAAAAAGTGTTTTTAAAATTCATTTTATTTTATTTTATATTATTTTTTAATTTTAATCCTCATCTCTATTATTACTATGTTATTTTTTTTAATTCTTTTAAATCTTCAATTTTTTCTTTCTCTTTCTTCTCTTCCTCTGTCTTTCCATTTCTTTTCAATTCTCTTATTCCCCCTTCCTTGAATTCTACCTGGTTACTCTCATTCTCTTTGGTGATTTCTTCCCTTCCCTGCTAATACCTTTCCTCCCAAGCATCAAATAAATTTATAGGAGTAGACAGTAACTCAACAGTCAAACAGAACAAAAAGCAAAATGAGCAGTATGAAAAAGCAAGGAAGAAAAGGAGTGCAAACAACACAGGACAGCCCAAATATTCAGAACGACATAGAGTCATCAGAAAAGTGGTCATATAAAGAACTCAAGGAACACCTTAGACAGATGGAATGGAACCTTAAAGAGGACACAAGACAGCAAATTCAAGCAGCGAAAGAACACATTGAGAAGGAATTACATAAAATGATAAAAGAAGAAGTTAAGCATCTATATCAGGAGATAGAGACTATAAAAAAGAATCAAACAGTAATCTTAGAAATGAAGGAAATTATAAACCAAATTAAAATCTCATATGAGAGTATCACTAATAGAGTGGAGCAACTAGAAGCCAGAACATCTGATAATGAAGACAAAATATACCAACTTGAAAAGAGTCTAGCCAACTCAGACAGGATGGTTAAAAATCATGAGAGAAACATACAAGAGATATGCGATAATATAAAAAAACCAAATTTAAGAGTCATTGGGATAGAGTAAGGGATAGAAATTGAAACCAGGGGAATGAGTAATTTACTAAATGAAATAATTACAGAAAACTTTCCAGAAATAAAAAAGGAAACAGATATACAAATTGTAGATGCATACAGGACACCGAGCATACAAAATCACAGTAGACCAACGCCAAGACACATTGTTATGAAGATATCCAATATACAGAACAAAGAGAGAATATTAAAAGCTACAAGAGAAAGGAGACAGATTACATTCAGGGGTAAACCAATAAGGTTAACAACGGATTTTTCAACACAGACGCTGAAAGCAAGAAGATCCTGGAACAACGTATTCCAAACACTGAAAGACAATGGATGCCAACCAAGAATCCTGTATCCAGCAAAATTAAGCTTCAGGTACGACAACGAAATAAAAATCTTTCACGATAAACAAAAACTAAAAGAATTTGCAGCCAGAAAACCAGCATTGCAAAGCATCTTGAGCAAAACACTCCACGAGGAAGAAATGAAAAACAATAACCAAAGCCAACAGTGGGAAGTACCTCAGTAAAGACAGACAGAGGGGGGAAAGCAAATCATGGAGAAACAAACTAAATTGAAAAAAAAAGAGATAAATAATCAAACATGGCTGGAAGAACAAACCATATATCAATAGTAACTCTAAACATTAATGGTTTAAACACTCCAATAAAGCGACATAGGCTGGTAACATGGATTAAAAAAACAAATCCAACAATATGCTGCCTCCAGGAGACTCACCTGACTGGAAAAGACATACACAGGCTGAAGGTGAAAGGTTGGGAAAAAATATATCATGCACACGGTCCTCGCAAGCAAGCAGGTGTGGCCATCCTCATATCGAATAAAATCGACTTCAAGACTAAATTAATCCAAAGGGATAAGGAAGGACATTATATTCTGTTAAAAGGAACCATTAAACAACAAGATATAACAATTATCAATATTTATGCACCTAATAATGGTGCTGTGAAGTTCATAAAACAAATTCTCCTCAAGTTCAAGAATCAAATAGACCACAACACAATAATTATGGGCGACTTCAACACACCTCTCTGACCATTGGACAGATCCTCCAAACAAAAGTTGAATAAAGAAACTATAGAACTCAATACCACAATCAATAACCTAGACTTAACCGACATATATAGAATATATCAACCATCATCAAGAGGATATACTTTTTTCTCAGCAGCACATGGATCCTTCTCAAAAATAGACCATATATTATGCCATAGGGCAACCCTCAGTAAATATAAAGGGGTGGAGATAATACCATGCATTTTATCTGATCATAATGGAATAAAACTGGAAATCAATGATAAAAGAAGGAAGGGAAAATTCAATATCACATGGAAAATGAACAATATGTTACTGAACGATCAAAGGGTTACAGAAGACATAAAGGAGGAAATCAAAAAATTCTTAGAGATAAATGAAAATACAGACACAACCTATCGGAATCTATGGGACACAATGAAAGCAGTTTTAAGAGGGAAATTCATCGCCTGGAGGTCATTCCTCAAAAAAAGGAAAAACCAACAAATAAATGAGCTCACACTTCATCTCAAAGCCCTAGAAAAGGAAGAGCAAAACAATAGCAAATGTAGCAGAAAGCAAGAAATAATTAAAATCAGAGCGGAAATCAACGAAATTGAAACAAAAGAAACTATTGAAAAAATTAACAAAACTAAAAGTTGGTTCTTTGAAAAAATAAACAAGATTGACAGACCCTTAGCCATGCTAACAAAGAGAAGAAGAGAGAGAAATCAAATTACTAACATAAGGGATGAAAAAGGCAATATCACAACAGATGCTACAGAAATACAGAAGACAATTAGAAATTATTTTGAAAACCTATACTCCAATAAAATAGAGGATACTGAAGACATCGATAAATTCCTTAAGACATACGATTTGCCCAGACTGAGTCAGGAGGACACACACAATTTGAACAGACCAATATCAATGGATGAAATTGAAGAAGCAATCAAAAGATTACCAACCAAGAAAAGCCCAGGACCGGATGGGTATACAGCGGAGTTTTACAAAACCTTTAAAGAAGAATTAATACCAATACTTTTCAAGTTATTCCAGGAAATAGAAAAAGAGGGAGCTCTTCCAAATTCATTCTATGAGGCCAACATCACATTGATTCCGAAGCCAGACAAAGACACATCAAAGAAAGAAAACTACAGACCAATATCTCTGATGAACCTAGATGCAAAAATCCTCAATAAAATTCTGGCGAATCGGATACAAAGGCACATCAAAAAAATTGTGCACCATGATCAAGTAGGATTCATCCCTGGGATGCAAGGATGGTTCAATATACGGAAATCAATAAATATTATTCACCATATCAATAGACTTAAAAATAAGAACCATATGATCATCTCGATAGACGCAGAAAAAGCATTCGACAAAATACAGCATCCCTTTATGTTCAAAACATTAGAAAAACTAGGGATAACAGGAACTTACCTTGACATTGTAAAAGCTATCTATGCTAAGCCCCAGGCTAGCATCATTCTGAATGGAGAAAAATTGAAGGCATTCCCTCTAAAATCTGGAACAAGGCAGGGATGTCCTCTATCACCACTTCTATTCAATATAGTTCTCGAAACACTGGCCAGAGCAATTAGACAAACGAAAGAAATTAAAGGCATAAAAATTGGAAAAGAAGAGCTTAAATTATCACTATTTGCGGATGACATGATTATATATCTAGAAGACCCAAAAGGGTCTACAAAAAAACTACTAGAACTAATAAATGAATTCAGCAAAGTGGCAGGATATAAAATCAACACACACAAATCAAAGGCATTTCTGTATATCAGCGACAAAACTTCTGAAATGGAAATAAGGGAAAACACTCCATTCACGATATCCTCAAAAAAAAAATAAAATACTTGGGAATCAACCTAACAAAAGAGGTGAAAGATTTATACAATGAAAACTACAGAACTCTAAAAAGAGAAGTAGAAGAAGATCTTAGGAGATGGAAAAATATACCCTGTTCATGGATAGGCAGAACTAACATCATCAAAATGGCGATATTACCAAAAGTTCTCTATAGGTTTAATGCAATGCCAATCAAAATCCCAATGGTATTGCTTGTAGAAATAGACAAAGCAATCATGAAATTCATATGGAAAAATAAAAGACCCAGAATAGCAAAAGCAATTCTAAGCAGGAAGTGTGAATCAGGTGGTATAGCAATACCAGACTTCAAACTATATTACAGAGCAATAGTAACAAAAACAGCATGGTACTGGTACCAGAACAGGTGGGTGGACCAATGGTATAGAATAGAGGACACAGAGACTAATCCACAAAGTTACAACTATCTTATATTTGATAAAGGGGCTAAAAGCATGCAATGGAGGAAGGATAGCATCTTCAACAAATGGTGTTGGGAAAACTGGAAATCCATATGCAACAAAATGAAACTGAATCCCCTCCTCTCACCATGCACAAAAGTTAACTCAAAATGGATCAAGGACCTGGATATCAAATCAGAGACTCTGCATATGATAGAAGAAAAAGTTGGTTCTGATCTACATATTGTGGGGTCGGGCTCCAAATTCCTTAACAGGACACCCATAGCACAAGAGTTAATGGCAAGAATCAACAAATGGGACTTACTTAAACTAAAAAGTTTTTTCATAGCAAGAGAAACAATAAGAGAAGTAAATAGGGAGCCTACATCATGGGAACAAATATTTACCCCTCACACTTCAGATAGAGCCCTAATATCCAGAGTATACAAAGAACTCAAAAAATTAGACAATAAGACAACAAATAACCCAATCAACAAATGGGCCAATGACCTGAACAGACACTTCTCAGAGGAGGACATACAATCAATCAACAAGTACATGAAAAAATGCTCACCTTCTCTAGCAGTCAGAGAAATGCAAATCAAAACCACCCTAAGATACCATCTCACTCCAGTAAGATTGGCAGCCATTAGAAGTCAAACAACAAGTGCTGGCGAGGATGTGGGGAAAAGGGTACTCTTGTACATTGCTGGTGGGACTGCAAATTGGTTCGACCACTTTGGAAAGCAGTATGGAGATTCCTGGGAAAGCTGGGAATGGAACCAACATTTGATCCAGCTATTGCCCTTCTCGGACTATTCCCTGAAGACCTTAAAAGACCGTACTACAGGGATACTGCCACATCGATGTTCACAGCAGCACAATTCACAATAGCTAGACTGTGGAACCAACCCAGATGCCCTTCAATGGATGAATGGATTAAAAAAATGTGGCATTTATACACCATGGAGTATTATTCTGCATTAAAAAATGACAAAATCATGGAATTCGCAGGGAAATGGATGGCACTAGAACAGATTATGCTTAGTGAAGCTAGCCAATCCCTAAAAAACAAATACCAGATGTCTTCTTTGATATAATGAGAGCAACTAAGAATAGAGTAGGGAGGAAGAGCAGGAAGAAAATATTAACATTAAACAGAGACACGAGGTGGGAGGGAAAGGGAGAGAAAAGGGGAATTGCATGGAAATGGAAAGAGACTCTCATTGTTATAAAAAACTACATATAAGAGGTTGTGAGGGGAAAGGGGGAAAAAAAACAAGGAGAGAAACGAATTACAGTAGACGGGATAAAAAGAAAAATGGGGGGGAGGGGGGATAGTAGAGGATAGGAAAGATAGCAGAATACAACAGTTACTAGTATGGCATTATGTAAAAATGTGTATGTGTAACCGATGTGATTCTGCAATCTGTAGTTGGGGTAAAAATGGGAGTTCATAACTCACTTGAAACTAATGTTTGAAATATGATATGTCAAGAGCCTTGTAATGATTTGAACAACCAATAAAATAAATAAATAAATAAATAAATAAATAATAATTAAAAAAAAAGGCAGGTACACTGGATGAAGAGAACCCTTTCCCCTAACATTATAACTTCCTCTTGTTTTCCCTGCTTCACACCACTGTGAGGAGGAAAACCTTCATTTGGCAGTTTCACATATCTTCTCTACACTATTTAAAGCAAGGAGAAACTATTACTCCAATCTTGCTTTCTAATTAAAGAACTACTTATCCAAATGAAAAATGTAGGTTAGCTAATACTACTCAGGGAGTAAATCTCCAAAACAATTTCTTAATAACAGTTTATCGAGAAAATTAAAATCCATTGAATTCATTTAATCCAGTGGAATACTTACTTCTCTTTCATTATTTCTCCAGTTACATTTAAGGAACCCAACACTCAAAAACTTAACAATGCAAGATGGCTCCACCTTTCCCACTGAATTCAGAAGGGCTGGGTGGGAATCACACTGTGCTCCTTGGCGAGCTTAGGGTGTGGGTGAAGCACCTCCTCCACGACTACCCTGAATCTTGAGAGGGCAAATCCACAGAATAGACTTCCTTCATGGGTGGATTCAGGCACTCTGTAACAAAATAAAACACAACTGATGGATCTTGAAACAGAAAAGCATATCCCAAACAATTTTAGATTATTGAAATGCTTGTGAGCTGACAGATCCTTTTCCTGCACACATCACTTACTTACTGATGTCTCCTGGCATCTATCCTCACCCCACTGGTGATCTCATTCACTCTTGGTACGGTATATCATCTCCACACAGATGACTCCTTCATCTAGCCCAGACTCCACTCACATATCTAACTGCCAAATGGATATGACCCACTCCACATGCCTCAGTATCTCAAAACATAGTTGCAAAACTGAACTTGAAATCTTCCCTCAACAATCTGTTCTTTCTAAATCTTCACCTTTACAAATGGTCCCAGAAACTATCCAAGCCAAAACTCCACTATCTTTCCTCTTCCCTGGTCCCCTCATTTTCCATCAAGTCCTATCAAATCTACTATTATACTCTCTCTTGTAATCAATATCCCTCTCAATCCTCCTTGCCTGCCTCAATTTTCCCCAAAGCACAACTTTCTTTTCTCACCACTTGGTCCATCCAGTTTTCCAAAATGGGTTCTTTAAAACACAGTTCTTTGCAAAATATCCCACAAGAATAATTCCATGACTCAATATTTTAAATGAGTACTCACATTAAAGTGCTCAAGAAAGCCTGGGTTGAAGATACACATTCACACCAACCCATCTATGCCACACCTGTTCTCCTGGCTCCCTTTCTCCACACAGTTTTTCTTCATCTAGCTAATCTCTACTCATCTTTCAAGCTCAGACCCTGACTCTTATAGGAAGCCTGTCTGAGAGATACCATTTATCTCCATTTCAAGCTTTTAAATTTCTTCTTGCCATCTCCATACCGTACTATGGTCATGTACTTTGGAACATATCTGCTCTGCTGGATTCTGAGATGCTTAAGAGCAAAGATTTTCCACTTATGTGCCTTTTAATGCTTAGCACATTGTTGGTACACAGGAGTACGTCAATAAACCTACATGAGCAAATGAATGCTAACATGCATTTGCTCATGCCAACTCCTAACTTACTCAATCAAACAAAAGCCCTACAGGTAGTTTCCCAATTCTGTACATGAAGCAACTAAAGGAGAAAAAAATGGATAAGTTTCATTATTCCTCTAATATGACACTTTTTTTTTATCTCCTGCAGGGTATACATGAGTAATTCTACTCAACTTCTCAGGAAAGAGGACATGATTAAACCACTGGAAAACTGCTTGGCAAAACTCTTGTTACTTTTAGAAATACTGTATATTATTGAACAAAAAAAAACTTTGATGTAATGGAAAAATAACTGGGTTAGGAGTCACATTTGAATTCAAACACCAGCTCTGCTTCACACTAGGTATGAGGCATGTAGCAAATTAATCATCTAAACTCCAAGTGTGTCATCTAGAATGAGAACAATAATACTTTCCATATTGAACATTCCTATTAGGAATACATAAGATAAGTATAAGAAAGCCCTCTGCAGGCTTTGTTATAAAGTTGGATATGCCAATGCTGTTTCCACCTTGAACAATATAATGGAATGATGTTTACCTCCCCATCTAGAAATATTTATGATTGATTACTATATATTTCTATTTTTACTTCCCTTGATGATAACTAGTCCAAATAACTGGAAAAGTTTTTAAATCTGCATACTGAAAGTTAAGAAACTTTCTACTAAATTGAACCAATCAAAGCACATCTGCTTTGAGGCTTGGAGTATAAACTGGGAAATAAGAAAAACCATTGAGTATTTAATAAAAAGCTCGACAACAGTCTTAAAAATTTCAACAAAATCATGACCAGTACAACTGGCTAGACTATCTACACTGCAGAGACTGTCCACACTCTTCTGTCACTAATGGAATCTTATATAATATAGTCAATGCTCCCAGCCCTACAAACTATGAACAGCTCAGTAGATAAATCTCAATAAGCCTCCACATCAAACAGACTGGAAGAAATCAAAAGACCACTGAGCTAAGCCAGACCAGGCTGATATTTTGGTTTATTGGTTAACTGTTATGCTTGGAAAGACATAAAGCTTAATTGCAAGGCTTGAGGTGTATGTAAAAAATGCCTGACTTAAGTAGAAATAATGATCAGAGCATCTGTCACTAGCTAAAATACGTGGAGATCTTTACCCGGGATATTTTTTGTTATTTTTATTTTAAATAAATGAAAATAGCCAGTTACACAGTGACTAAACATGAATCATTGTTTCAGCTTTTTGAGAATGCTAGGAGATACCAGGTGTAAATGAGGGAGTAACATTGCCATTAATCCAGGGCATGTGAAAGTTAAAAGGGGAAAGAATCTGGTTTAGTTTATGGCTTCTTGTGGTATTAACTGAAAGGGTAAAATTTCTAAGCTGGAAGGCTTGAATTAAAATGTAAAAGATTAGGTTATTATTGAGTTCCTCTGTTACACCCAGCTTCCTGAGATAGTTAAGACAACACCCTACTAGCCATTTAGCCTAAGGCCCTGTGCAGTTTGTCACAGGGCCCGAACCAATCAGTTTGAATGTGTACCCCGCTTAGGAATGACCAATCACCCCTGCCCGAGCTGTTCCCGCCAATGGATTTGCCAATCACGTCTCAGAGTTGTTGTTCAATTTCCCCGCACCTCATGATGATTTGTTCTGATGTATGCAAAGCCCACCGCCCTCTCCAAAAAGTGTACTTAAGCTCTGCTTGACCTTTGCTCTGGGCTCTGGGCTGCTCTCCCTCCTTGAGTGAGCACAGAGCCCCAGCGCACTGGAATGGATCCCCAATAAATCCCCTTTTGTCAATTGCATGGAGTAAGTCTCTTGTGTGGTCTCTCCCTCCGATGATCCGCTGGACCCCCTTTACATTAACCATAGGTTTCTCACAAATTTTTTTTTAAAGAGAGAGTGAGAGAGGAGAGAGAGAGAGAGAATTTTTTTTTAATATTTATTTTTTAGTTCTCGGCAGACACAACATCTTTGTTGGTATGTGGTGCTGAGGATCCAACCTGGGCCACACGCATGCCAGGAGAGCGCGCTACCGCTTGAGCCACATCCCCAGCCCTCTCACAAATACTAATGAATACAACACTTTAAAACACTATATGGAAAAGTGAAATCCGGTGGTATAATCTGGATCTCTTAAACATTTTCTACTGAGTAACTCCAGTTGGCTGAATAAGCAACAAAAGCTAACATTTTTTAAAAGGCCCTAGGAGAAAGTTCTCCTAGTAAAGGTCTTATGAAAAGCTGAAAATGAGGTCCTCATCACTGCCTTCCTCTAATTTCCACCACTACCAAAGCTACCCAACTATACTCAAGCAGCATAGTGCATTAGGACATGCAAAGACTTAAAATGCAATCCCTCCCCTTTAGAACCTTGTGTTCACTTGAGAGTACATAACTAATTTACAAGAAAGAGACAGTACACAGCCTCTGGGGTGGTACAGGAGAATCCTATGAAACAAAAAAAACAACAAATGCTGAGATGACAATTAAAACAATGGGCACTAAAGGAGAGTTTCCTATATACTAAGCACCAGCCTTAGGCCCTCTACACCAGCCTTAGGCCCTCTTAGCTTTATCACATTTGCTCCTCACAATTCCAGAGGCAGACTCTATTGTCATTCACATTTTATAAGGATGCTGAGACAAAGAAATGGAGGCTCAGGGGACTAAGTCACTTACACCAGAAATCAAATGTAGACATGCCTATTTCTACATTCATCTTCTTTGCCTGCTCCTAGGGCAGAGCCTGAAGAAGGCAGTATGGACTACTACAGAGCTGCAGCCCCAGAGTCTGCTCTCCAGAAAACCAGTTTTAGGAAGACCATTGGACTGAACCCAAGGATGGAAATCAGCATAGTTTAAGAAGAAGGGAGAGGCAGGCATTTAGGAGCAGAAAAACCATGAACAAAAGCACTCAAAGTAAAAGCTTAACATTCAAAGGAACAATAGGGAGATTAGCTTGATTAGTGTGTGGGTATATGTTTGGAATGGGAGAAGGTAGTTGGCAGGCTTTAATAAATATTTGTAAGTTTGAATAATGCGAGATAAGGTGAAAAGGGCCTTGAAAGCAAAGCTGAAGAAAATGCAATTAACCAACAAATAACTTGAGCAAATGTTCAGCCTCCCTAGTAATAAAAGCAATGTAAATTGAAACACCAAGGTCTTTTCCTTCTCACATTCCCTGAAATTTGCACTAAAAAAAAATACTTATTTCTGGGGCTAGGGTTGTGGCTCAATGGTAGAGTGCTCTCCTAGCATGCATGAGGCACTGGTTCGATCCTCAGTACCACATAAATGTGAAACAAAAATACTGTGTCCACCTAAAACTAAAAAATAAATATTTTTAAAAAATGCTTACTCTTAGTACTAGGAAGATTGCACATGCTGGTAAATGTGTTAATTGGTATCAGTTAAAAGAAACTTGGCTATTAGTTTCATGGAATGTTTATATTCTTCAGTCCAGCAATCTCCCTTTCAATAATCATAAAAACATGGACAGGGGCTGGGGTTATGGCTCAGTGGTAGAGTGCTCACCTAACATGTGCGAGGTCCTAGGTTTGATCCTTAGCACCACATAAAGATAAATAAATAAAATAACGGTATTGTATCTAACTACAAACTAAAAAAACAAATTTTTTTAAAAAAAAGGACAAAGATAAAATTCATGAGAGAATATTCCTTGCATCACTATCTATAGTGGGGAAAAATCAGATAAAATGCTCAAGATTGTTGATTAAAATAAAAATAACTCTTTTAAAAAGAAAAAAGGCCAATTAGAGCAATAAACTTTATACTATGTGAAATGGAAAGTGAAACGTGTGACTGGAAGTGAAATGGAACCTGTTTTTTCAAGAAAATTAATTTATTAAGAAATATGACAGGCTGGCGATGTGGCTCAAGAGGTAGCATGCTTGCCTGGCATGCGTGCGGCTCGGATTCGATCCTCAGCACCACATACAAAGATGTTGTGTCCGCCAAAAACTAAAAAATTTTTTAAAAATTCTCTCTCTCTCTCCCCTCCCTCTCTCTCTCTCACTCTCTCTTAAGAAAAAAAAAGAAATATGACAACTTGTGGGTTGGGGTGTGGCTCAGTGGCAGAGCCCTTGCCTAGCACAAGTGAGGCCTTGGGTTCGATCCTCGGCACCACATAAAAAATAAATAAATTATAAAATAAAGAACTCTGAAAAAAAAGGAAGAAAGAAAAGAAATATGACAATATGTAAAACCTAACAGTATAGAATGCAACAACAAGTCGTGTCCTGTGACCTAGAAATCACACACAGGAGACTCTACTTGCAGAAAGAGGCTTACACATTAAAACACTTTATAAACAAAGATACACAGCAGTCTGTTAATTTTTTTTAAACTAGGAGGATTATAAATTATCAAACAAAAATGAAAAGTGATTCCTACCAGTGAAAAAAGAAGGGTGTGTGTAGAATAACTACAAATACATTTTATAAAAACTAAATACTCATGAATTTAAAAAAAGGTCCAGAAAACACAGCAAAATGACAACTGCAATGCAATAGCCTAGGTGAAGACAATAAAACTGTGTAACTTTTTCATATTTTTCTTAATAAGCACATATTACTTTCAGCATACAAAGAGAGAAGAAGAGTGAAACAGAAGAGTAGGAGTGAAGTCCTGGAAACCACAGCATCATCTTCCCCCCACCAAGGTTCTGCCCATACTTAACTACCCCATGTCAAATTGACACACTGGCCACAAAGAGGAGAGATGCTAGTTGGAAAGCAAACCTTTTGACTATAAGAAAACTCAGCCATGGCACTGAAACCAGGAAGTACCTGAAGGACCAAAAAACAAGGCTGACTGTTGGAAAAGAAAGAGTGTAGGAAAAGATTTGGGAGTCCAAAGACCTACTGAAAATGTACCAGTGTTTTCTTTTAATTCACAAATGCACCCAGGTCTCTGAAGATTCAAGATTTTTCTAAGTAAACGGATCAAAAAACACAGAACAAGGAGAAGAGAAAATACTCTGACATATCATTTATTGTTCCCCATAGAGAATAAGATATTGCCAATTACAGAGTACCTCTGATTATAAAGAATACACACTAGAAATCAGGGAGTCCCTCTGAGAAATCTCCTTAAAGAGCTGGCCTACCTCTAAGCACTTCCTACCACATGAGCTATATCACATATACCATAGAGAAAAACGGGAAGAATCCTCAGATGCTCGCCTCTTGGATTATACCAGAACAATGGTATAATATTTGATTCCTCTCTCTTCTTCTTTATCATTGCTGACACTTCACAATAAGACTGACCTGTTCCTTGATTGTTTTAGTTTATTTCATTGTAAGCACACTATATGTTCCGTGAGAATAGGCTGTTCTTAGATCTTTTTTTGGTGTCACCTAGTACTAAGCCCTGTATACAGTTGATAGTTAATACATATTTATTGATAGATATCAGGCTAGGTGCTCAAAGTCATTCCAGACTAAGGTAAATTGAGAAACATGATTCCTTCTGCTACTGTGATTTTTTAAAATAATTCTATGAAGAGTGACATTACTCCAGGTGTCACTATACATGACTGTAATCCCAGCTACTTGGAAGGCTGAGGCAGGAGGATCCCAGCCTTGGCAACTTAACAAGACCTTATCTCAAAATAAAAAATAAAGAAGGCTGGGGATACAGCTAAGTGGTAGAGCACTTGCCTAGCAGGCATGAAGCCCAGGTGTAGTCCTTAGGACTACCAAAAAAAAAAAAAAAAGAAAGAAAGAAAGAAAGAAAGAAGAGAGGGTTATTATACAGAAGGCCCTAAAAAACCATTAAAAATTCTATTTAATGGGGAGCAGGAAGAAACGTCCACAGAAAATGCCAGGGATTCCACGGGATTCAATTTTCATGGACAAGCCAACCAGTTTGGCAATGCATGAGGGCATAATTTTAAATGGAGCCAGGGCTGAAAACAGGAAGGATATACACAATCAAGTATTTAGGGACAGTATGTTCCTTGGTGGAAGGCCACAACTTATAGTCATATGGCAAATGAAATACATGATATTATAAATGGTGGCATTGTAGGTAGCCCACAGAAGTTATTTACTTCACCACTGGAACAATATACTTTTATAATGATAAATAATTGAAAACTAGTTCATTGAAATATTGGAAAGCAATCAAGGAGAACACCACTAAAAGAACTTCTTTTCTCTGAAATATAGAAGCTTCAGGGAAAGTTCTCAATTAAAGCATTAAGGAGTTGGAGATGACCTGTGCTGGGTTTCTGGGGGAAACTAGGCACTTGTGACCCTTAGAAGTCAGTGACACAATATTTTTAATACACATAATTCCATTTCCAAATGCAGGTAGGGAAGGCAGAGCACCAATATTGCTCTGCGTTGACCACATTTTCTAGCAGCAATATAAACAAAAGGTGAGGGAAGATTTTCCCACATTAATGGAAGAACTGGAAGAGACACAGGGAGAAAGTGTGTTTAAAAGACATTAGCAAGAGCTCTGTTACAGCCACGTCTGCACAGTGCAGCGGGAGTGAGGCTCTTCCCATGAGGAAGAGCAAAGTCCACAGTTACCTTCAGCTTCCCACCTTGCTTTATAGGTAACTTTACAGTTGAGTCCAAGTCTTGCCTCTCCTCTTCCATTGTTCTTCAGAGATTTGCATCCTATTTTATAAATGTGTGTCATCCCCTCATCCCCTCAGTGCTTGAACCTACCTCGTATACTTGCTGAATGAATGATGAAGAAAAAAAATGTCAGAATGCCCAACCTGGACACCAGTTACACAGAAATGGAACCACAGGCATAGGAAAGCTTTGATTAAAGGGGTGACAGAGGGGATCAAGTGAATTACGGGACAGGGGTATGTAGCTGACCATTAAATGGATCTAAGTCAATTATTCAGATTTGAGAGGTTGTAGAAATAGATACAACTAAGATGAAGATGTCTTAAGAGCAAAAGAAAGGCAAGATGTCATGGAATTGTGCTTATAGAATGGAAAATTCTAGTCTTCCAAATTTAGCAACTGGATCAGACGTACTGATCCTTGTCAAATGAAGCTAATCTAACCCTAACTTCTGTCAAGCCCAGCTGGTTTGCCCTGACGCAGACAGCCTCATGTTCCAATTCTATAGAGGCAGTTTGTAGAGAACAAAGCAGTTAGAGTTCAGAGGACAGAAAAGAAAGAAACTTGACAGAAAAAGAAAGAGAGATTATTCAGAACAATTGGCCTAATTTGAGTTCAGAGGCCAAAAAAGTCACATCAAAATACCACATTCAATTGAAATAGAACAGGGATTTTTGACACAGAAACAAAAATAATTAAATGCCAATTCCCATAAATTTAGAAAGATCATTTGACTTCACACTATTTGGCCTTATGATAAGAAAACCAATATATGGTCAAATTCCAAAAGTAAACCAGAGTTTGTGATAACAAACATGTTAACACTGTTATCTTATTAGAGATTAGCTGTGAACCAGGAAGATAATTCATAATGTCAAAGAGCATTTTCAAGCTTGGATTCAGAATCTCTATTTTAATGTTTTACAAAACTTGGTTCATGTGTGAAGACATACATATACTTTGTTTCTGGGTGCTATGGTTTTGGATATGGTTTATCCCTCAAAAGGACATATGCTGGAAGATTGGTATCCAATAAAATGATGTTGGAGTAGTCAAACTTTTAAGGGGTAGGGCCTCATGGAAGGTAACTAGGTTACAGGGTTACTTATACCCTCATGAATAGATTAATGATGTCTTGGAATAGGTCAAACCTCATGGGACTGAATTATTTCTTGATAAACTGGGCTATTGGAAAGTAAAGCCACACCATGCAATTGGCCCTTCTACGCAGTCCATTGGTTTCCTTTCTACTTCCTGACCATGTTGTGATAGCCATGGGTGTGGGGGAGGGAACTTTTCCAGAATACTAGCACCATGCTGTTTGGACCACCTTCCACCACCAGAATCATGAGCCAAATAAATCTTTCTTTATGCACTACCTAGCATCACGTATTCTGTTATAGCAACATGAAATGGACTAAGAAATTACATGAAAATTTTTTAAATGCAAGCTATTTACAAGAATGAATTATAGCCACATCAGTGTTTATAGCAGCTCAATTCAAAATAGCTAAGCTATGGAACCAACCTAGGTACCTTTCCACAGATGAATGGATAAAGAAAATGTGGTATACATACAAAATGGAATGTTAGTAAGCCATAAAGAAGAGTGAAATTATGGCATTGGCTGGTAAATGGTTGGAACTGAAGAATGTCGTGCTAAGTGAAATAAGCCAGTCCCCCAAAAAACCAATGGTTGAATGTTATCTCTAATACGTGGATGCTAACACACAGTGAAGGAAAGTGGAGAGGAGAAGAATAGAAGTTCAATTGGATTAGATAAAGGAGAATGAAGAGAAGGGAGTGGAGAGGAGAATAAGAAAGACAGTACAATGAATTGAACATAACTTTCCTATGTTCATATGCGAATACATGACCAGTATAATTCCACATCATGTACAACCACAAGAATGGGATCCTAATTAGAATAAGCTATACACCATGTATGTATAGTGTTAAAATACACTCTACTGTCATATAAAAAGAATAAAAAAAATTAAAAAGAATGAATTATACAGAACCGAATATCTAGACCCTTGTACTATTTCATATTTCTTTACAACTACATGTAGGAAATATGTAAAGGAAATAAATTTTCATATTAGGCTAAAATATATTTATTATCTTCCTATATTTAAATCACTGTTCCTAATGAAAACATTTTCAATGCTTTTGAGATGACCTTGAACATCAGACATCAATGTAGTAACACACATTGCTTAATTCACACTCTTTCCCCGACCTTGTCCTTCCTTTTAATGGAACTTGACTTTTAGAATTTACCATTCTCAGACTAGTTATGTGCTTCAGGAAGAGCTAACATATATTCCAGGCCCAACTGAAGAACCCTGATTTGTCTAAGCTAATTATGGCAGATCTATTTCCCCCACCCGGGTTAAGCTGGGACATGTTAAAAATTAACTTTGGTCAATAATATGTGAATAAAAACCTGTAGGATGTGGAGGTGGGGACATAGAAACACACACAGGAGGAAGTGTCATTGTTTTCAAAAAGAAATAAGAAACACGGCTTCTAAATATTGTGTTTCAACTCTAATATCTGGAGGATGGCTCCAACATCTACATAATAGCAGCCATCTTGTAACCATCCAGAAAGCCCCCTTGGTCCATGCCTTCACGTCTAGGATGGCACAGTAGAAACACAGAGAAAACACATGCTTCAACCTGAAAGAAATAAATCCCCCTTAAAACATCCTGGTTACATATGTAATAACTTTTCCCTGTTTAAATTCTGATTTGGGTTTTTTATTAGTTGTATCCAAAAGCATTCTAACTACTATTAAGTCTGAACTATTTCAAACTTACATTTAAATATTAAAAAATGGAGCTATTATTTGAGGGATGAAAAATGACAATGACAAGAGTATGCTACTTAATTTTTTTAACCACACAAATATAAAATAAAGATATTGTGTCCACCTATAGCTACTTAATTTTTTACTAGGACATCTAGCCCAAGGTACAGAACTCAGTACTTCTAGTGAATCCTAAAGTCTATTATATTTCAAAGGTGTTTACTACTCTATTCCCCCTTCACTACTTGCCTCCCCTCCTTCCCCACTTATAAGCAAACACATAAGTACACATACCACAGTCTGACAGATTAGGTCCTCAGCCTGCTGACCAGTTCATCATCCAGACTGGCGGTGCTACTTTCCCCATGTCATGACTTTAGGAAAATGGAAAGTATCTTCTTCTAATAACGGTAAAGACAAACACCAAAAAAGTAATATGCTGCTCATGACAGGCTCTGTGTACTGGTGAATAAATGCTCTGTACATGAAAATAATTTGTGTTCCAGTCCTGCCACTTTCCAGCTATATGACAGCAGGCAAATAACTAAAATTCACTCCCTGTCGTTTTACTCCATTGTGAGGTGATGATGATATTACTCACCTTGCAAGGATCTCGTGAAGGTTAAATTAGACACACATAAAAAATTTTATTGATCATATTTTTATCAAAAATAGTTTTGTGTGTAACAACAATTGTTGGAAATTTCTGGAATTTCAAAACTATATGTTACTAAAATCAATAGTTACTAGGACTGAATTCTGAACAAATTATAAATGTTAACTTAAGTTCTAAGAAAACCATTCCCTCTGGCCTTAAGTTCTTTGACTCCATTTTCTCATTTGGAAAACAGCTCTGTGGTGTTTCTCTACAGGTAGTGAATGGGCAACAAATACAGCTTGTAAACTTCCTGATAAATGAATACTTTATCTCATAGCCCTGGAAGCAACCCTGACGTCTTAAATTATGTAATCCTGGTATTACATTATATTAGTCTGGCTCATATAAAATGTAAGCTACAAAAATATCAAAGCTAAGAAAAAATATTTACTCATGCTTTTACATGCAGAAAGAGGATGCATGCATTGCCAAGACTCCATAGAACAAGCTCAAACGAGAGCAACAATGCCTCAGTTATTAGAGAGGGCAATGGCCTGAAGCAGTCCTAAGGAACAAAGATTACTTGGTCCATGCAAGAGTCAATATTTAAGCATACAATGAGTAATTCCCGCTTTAAGTTCATGAACATATTTCTTTTCAAGAACTTCTTTTTGGTTACAAATTTCATTTGTGGTCTTCCTACCTATAATCCATGAACCTATGAATGAACAAAACGTTGAAATATGAAACTCTCCAGTAAACAAAAATGTCAATACAGACTTAATTCTGACTAGACCATCTCAACAAGGTTACACAAGACTTGTACTGTACTTCTCAGTCTCCAAAAATACTCATTTATCTACCCTGGCTAAAGCAACAGATTGAATGTTCTACAAAGATCTGTGGTAAATGCATGAATGACACCTCCAGACTATATCAAATCATGGGGCTCTTAACTTTAAATCATTATTATTTAAAATCCTCTGACAAGTAAAGTGCCTCTTTGGGAGAATGAACCTCATATTCCACATTAGAATCATTTAAATTCAAATGAATATTATTGTTGCTAATAGAAACTTCATTTCTAAATATTTTTTTCAAATGTTCTAGTCATCCTATAAGCTAAAAATAACCATTAAATTATATTAATGCTAGCTTTGTGATCTTGAGCAAATCACTTAATTTTCTGCACCTTAATTTTCTTATCTGTTAAATGAAAATGGGATTGGGTGACTTTTTAGGTCCTTTAGAAAATAAAAACAAATAATAATTGTTTTCATTTATGTCATTTTAATTAAAGATGTGAAAAATGTAACCAAAGATTCTGTAAAACATTAAGTCTAAAAGAAATTGAACCACAGCCAAGAATTTTTGTAAACCCCAAATCCCCTCTCGATAGCACCAAACAATTGAGTTTTACAGAGTTAACTATGAAAAAGGTAAATTTCTTATTAGTAAAACTGATAACCTCCTGGGCTAATTTAATTCATTCCCTACTTGCCAACCAGAAAAGTATGATTTTTACCTTTCTGGTTTAACAGCATAATATTAGAAACTTTAAGGCCTACTCTTGTCTCATCTCTTATATACATGAAAACAGTGAGGCTCACTCAAAAAAAGAATACTTATGGGCATTCTCATCCATAGCCTACCTGCCTGCCCCTCTATCGGGTATACTGTATTTTCTCTTGCCTTTGTCTTACTTGCAATAAACTGCTCTAATAACCTCCCCACCAAAAACATAAAATCCACGAACGAAAAAAACTACATAATTCATATTGTCTTCCAACACCCACAGAAAGGGTCTTAGAGTCAACTCAAGCAAACTTCTCCCCTGCGCCCCACCCCCACTGAAATCAACATACCATATTAAAAATGTGTGATTATTGGTCCACATTCAGACTTTGAATGAACGAATGAAGTGGCTTGTCTCCCACAGTTAGGGCAATGTAAAATCTAAAGACATACACCAAAAAAGTAAAATACTACTCATGACAGGCTCTATGTATTGATAAATAAGTGCCCTGTACATGAAAATAATTTGTGTTCCAGTCCTGCCACTTTCTGGCTATACGACAGCAGGCAAATAACTAAAATTCACTCCCTGTGGTTTTACGCCACTGTAAGGTGATGATGATATTATTCACCTTGCAGGGATCTCGTGAAAGTTAAATTAGACACATAAAAATGGCCTGGCACAAGCCAACCATGGAATAGGCAAAAGACACTAAAAGACATGCCATCTGCCTTACAAAACTTCTCCCTTCCCTCAAGGTAAGTTGAACAGAATCCAAAGCAACAGATAGCTGCCATATTTTTCACTGGGCTGTCAGTTCCCCTTAGGCACAGAATATTTCTGATTCATCTCTGCATGCTAGTACCCAGCAGATTGAAAACATAATGAACGTTATTCAATGGGGAAAATGAGAATTCTTTGGGTCTGAGGATGTTAATATTATACCAGACCCAGTGAAAGAAAATTCCAATTTTCAGTTTGGCCAAATAGGTAAGTGTTTACTACAAGCTTCTATGTGGTTCAAAGCAAATAAGCTATTCTGAATTCTAATAATTACATTCTCTAAAATATAAAAAACTCAATTGCCCTAAAGCTCTCAATTTTAGTCTTGAAAAACCAATTCTTTCCTAAACAATGGAGTGGGTAACCACAGAAACTTGTGGAATCTCTTTTCCTAGAAAACACGAAGAACAGGAAAGAAGCCAGTCAGTCTGGAAATGGCTTCAAAATCTGCCGATAAGCAAGAAGTTGGGCTGAGTTAGATGCCCCTTGAAGGGTTCCTCCAGACCTATGCCACTAAGAAAAATAATTCTAATAATTCTGTCATTTATGTCCAAGAAAATAAAATAAATCTAACATCTCCCAATACAGTCATTTGAAATTATTTTATTTGGATCTAGTGATGCTTTTACAAACCCATTTTCTTCTTAAATTATAGTAAACTGTACTAAGCTCTTAATTTGAATATGAGCTCTTCTTAATAATACAGAATAGAAATTGCACTTAACACAGTAAACAAAATTATTTATTCATTTCTCTTTTTCAGTCTATTTCATGACCTTAAATCTACTCATCCCCAAAGCCTTATAAGAAATACTATTTCCCCCAAAATACATCACTCTATTTTTTCCATTTACAGATGTCCAAGGCATTCATTACCCAAATCACATTGCGCAGGTGATTAGTATATGATATCTTCTATTTTCATCTGATTCACAAGTAACAGTTTATTTCTCCCCAGCTGAACTGTAAGCTCAAAAGCCCAAGTTTTGGAGCCCTCATGTTTAAACTGAATTCAAGGTAAGTACTTATTCATCATTAAGTTCTTATTGGCTCACAGGTTGAGTTTAAGCAAAAGGAAAATGTAAAAGCAATACTATTTAACTCTGCACACTGAGCACCTGTATGAAGTTTTGGCAAAGCAGACACTCCACAAAGTCAAAAATAAGGCTTCTCAGACTACTATATATTGGCACTTGCCACTTAGCTGCAACTAACATAGTTGAAGGTTAAGACACACAAGGGACCCAGAGTTAAAGATGCAATTGGTTTAGCTGCTACCCTATAAAGAATGAGCAGCTATCAAGGACGGTCCATTCACATACAGATGGCAGCTACTATAGAAAAGCAGAAAGCACAGCACCTTCCCCAGAAAATAGGGCTATGCATGTTCCGATTTTACATGGAATCCATTATTCATTCTGTAAGACTAAGTCAGTTAAATGGCAACAAACAGAAAGGAAAGAGTGTTAGAAAATTACAGTGTAATAACATGACTGTAAACCTTGTATTTTCTCACTGTTCATAATCCAAAGAACACATCTAGATCAGACCAATGGGCTCAAAAGCTCAATCTTAAGTGCATTCCACACACTCATAGAGAGAGGCAGACCCCTGGTCCTTTCTCCACATATTAAATGAAAACTTCTGGTCCCTACTATGTGTCAGGTACTGTCTAAGGCATTGGCACTTTATCAAACATGCAATTCTAGTAACATTAAATAAAGTCTCAGCTTCATATTTTAGAGGGAAGACACCTCAGGCTTGGCCCAACCTCTTATTTGAGCAAGAAGAAACTCAAGGCACAGAAAGGATAACCTCGTTGGTTATTGTGGCTTTATGAGAACAAAGGCAGGAGTAGAAAACAAACTTTTTATCCATCCCTCCCCAGTAATAAAATTTACTTTTTCTACTAAGCAAGTATTTCTATATGCTTCCTACACACCAGACAGTATACAAGGTACCAGATACACAGGATTCTGACCCTGGTGCTGTCCTCAAAAGGCACAGTCTAACAACAAGGCAACAGACAGAAACAGCAAACCATATCTCTAATTGTTTAGGACTTCAATTTTTAAAAAAATTAATAATAAAGTTGTAATAGTTTGTTGTAGACTCTTAATAACCCCATGAAGATAAAATCTAGATCTTACTACTCCTGTCATATAGATTGAGAAACTGAAGTATGGAGTGAATAAGGGACTCTACTAAGGTCATCTCCAGTGGCAGCAAAATGCCTAGAAACCAAGTTTATTTACTCCAAGGTAAACATTCTTTTCACACTAGATGGAAAAAAAGCAGATGTTCTTTTTATGTTCAGTTCCTTTCTGACCAAGAGCACACATTTGCAAGACTGCATGCAGAACAACCTGTGGTTGTGAAAGCAAATTTAACTGGCTGTGAGGTGTCATCAGCTGAGGTTAGTTATTTGATGACTGAGTAATCACCCAACAAGACATTGTAAGTAGCATTCTTAAAGTGCCCTTTATATATACAAAGAATAGATGGAAACGGTCCTATTTTTCGGGGAATTAATATGTAGAAAATGGGTATATAAATATTTCAACAAAAAGTGACAAAATTAAATAAACTACAAAAGTAGAATAATCACAAACAATTGCAAATTTAACAAACTAAATGTTTTGCAGAACTTCTAAGAAGACCTGCCAAGAAACTGATAATTCAAGAGTTAAATAGAAAAGAGAACCCTGTATAGGAGATGACACATGCCAGTCTTCTGATTATTGAAATACAGGCTCTTACTAAAAAATGTTCACCACACTTAAGTAAAATATCAACTTCCTAATTCCTTCATTTCACTTTCCACCATTAGTCAAAATAATTATACAAATATTCCATTTCCCTTCTTCTAGGAAAGTTATTAATTTTGTAATCTTCTCTATTCAAAAGAAATGAATTTCCATCAGTGTGACTTTAGCTAAAAGGGTAAAACTGTGTGATCTCATCGCCCTTTTATTCTTCTATCCTCTTTTAGTTGCAACCTAAATGAAATTAATGATCATTTTTCTCTGGTGCACAGTAAAATTTATGTACACATTCAAGAAGAGCAATTTTAACATTAACTTTAATTGTTACTTAATATCATATTTTATTCATACTACTAAACATCATCATGGTCTCATAAAAAGATACAACTATTTTAAACTTAAGCACACTGTAGAATTATTAACAAATTAGACAAAGTTAAAAAAAAACAAATACTAGTAATTTTCAGTTAATGACAGGAAAAATTACTTTAAGAATGAGCTAAAGGGGCTGGTGTCATGGCTTGGTGGTAGAGCAGTTGCCTACAATGCGTAAGACACTGAGTTCAATCCTCAGCACCACCTAAAAATAAATAAATAAAGGTATTGTGTCCATCTTCAACTAAAAATATTTAAAAAAAATAACAGGCTATAAAGTAAAAATTATAATCATGCTACCAAAGTAGTAATATTTATTTTAAAAATACAACTCAGGGGAGAAAAAAAATCTCTTAGTATTCCTGCATTTACTCAGGGGATTCAAACTTAGAGCCAGTTACCTTTCTTTGAAATATTTGGTGAATTTTACAGGCTGATAAGTAGCAATTTCCAGAACCACCACAGCAGGTTTCACTAGAATTACCACAAGCATATCAAAAAATTATTTCATCATATCTTTTAGTTCTTAAAACTTAATTTCATCACAAGAAGACATATTTTAATAAATACCAGTTTAAAATCTAAATTTGAAGCAAAAGCATAGTAACTTGTTTAGGGAAGAGAGAAGCTGGGCTTGAATTCATGTTTAGGTCCTTAAGACAATGACTTGTATGTCAAATTGGATTCTAAAAGTTTAAGGGAGTAATTAAACATGCAGCGACAGTGACATCTAGTGTTAACAGCTGCAAGCCAACTACACTACTATTAAATCCTCAAATGCTGAAGAACTATCCAAAGCTTCTCTTTAAGAACAAACAGAACTTCTGCATTATATTAAAAAATAATAATAATAATAACCAAAATGGTTCCATAGATTTCCTTCCAGACATTAAAAAGCCTTACTGAAAAAAAACAGAGTAAATTAAAGACCAAAAAGTAAATGCATTATTTATTTCACACAGTCAACATCTCCAACTTTCTCCCTTCGTTTAGGAGAGTAATGAATGCACAGGTAGTCTGGAAGGTGTTCTGATAAGAGTTTCACAATCTTTTAAACTTTCGCCTATATGATTAAAGATACTGCACAGATAGTAAATACTCGATAACACATCAGGAAAAAAGAATGTAGGACATTTCAGGAATACTTGAAGAAGACACAAAGAAAAAAGAATAGTTACTGCAGTGAGAAACAAGTCTATATTTCAGCCCTGGCTTCCTTGCTTTATATTTGTTGATTTGAAAGGTCAACTGTAATCAGTTGATATTTTTGCCCAAGGATTTAGAATTTGGCAGCACAGGTTAATTCATTATACCATTTTTATAGTTTTATGCTACAGATGAATCTGTAATAGTAAGCAAAATTTCGACAATTATTTTTGGCCAGGACAATTTTGTGTAAAAAGAAAAGTTAGCATTAGATGAAGCTTACTTACCTATTTGTTTTGGAAAGTTCGTCCTTTCCCCTTTTAACTCCAAAAATTCTTGTGATCAAGGAACTAAAGAGAAGAGTGGATGAATTTCTCACCTATTATAAAAATAAACACACAATATGGGTCAAGGAATATTTATAGCATGAAATCAACATGTATAATGGTCAACTAGGTATTCCAATCATTATACCATTGGCTAGTGTAGGACTAAAGAAAACATGGTTTGTTTTCACAAAATGAGACAACTTTAAAAAAAAAAAAACTTAATAGTAATTGACTCAATGAACTCTTAAATTAAGCCCTAACTCCAAACACAATATAGTTTTTTCCTATTCTAATATTATCAATTGATTTCATTTTGTCCTTGAATTGAATCATCAAACAGTACTTTAAGAAAAAAAAAACTATTTTTCATATCCTTCCTGACAACGATTATTCTAGACCTCAACTCTTTTCACTTATTTTTCTGTACTTACCTCCTGTGAGAAAATACTTGTAAGACTTAATTTCAAAGAATCCATGTAATAAATAGTCAAGAAAATACTTAATATTCCAAATGCCATTAACTTCACAATGCCAATAATATAGCCAAGGGATATTAACCCTAAAATTATATGATAGAACTGATTAATAAAAACAAGAGGCAAGAATAATGTTAATAAACTTGGATCATTTCTCCAAGACACTACAGAGTATGTTTTCCAAGCCAATGCATCAAGATACTTTGGAATTTCACGACAATGTCTTGAATATTCTAGCATTATTGGTCTTCCTCAATCACCTTGCCAAATCAGAGTAGAGAGGTTTAAGTATGTACTTGCCTTCCTTATGGTGTGCAAGGCAATATACCAGCACCACAGAGAATACCTAGAAATAGAAGACACACAATTGCTGCCATCATAGAGCTTATTTTCTAATTAGGTAAGTGATCATATGGTATGTTAAGTAGCAATATAATCAGAAAAGTCATTAAAAGTAATAATGCAGGCTGGAGCCATAGCTCAGTGGTAGAGCTCTTGCCTCACACATGTGAGGCACTGGGTTTGATCCTCAGCACCACACAAAAATAAATTAATAAACAAAGATTTTTTTTTTAAAAGTAATAACTTGAGATTTAGAAAACCACTTCCTGAAACCATTGCATAAGGGTCACAAACTCAAACGCCCAGTAGAAGCAGGGAGCAACAGAGGCAGCAGTGGACTGTGTCTAATGTAGTCCCTGCTCAGCTTCAGCTGACTAGCTGCCATGAAGGAATGCAAGCCTAATGTTGCCAGATCTTCTGCTTTTTTAACAGAAGCCAGAAACATGATTTTTATGTGAAATCTCACTATTTTGAAATGTTGGCAACAAATTAAAGAAAAGGGGTGGTGGAAAAATGACCATAGAGTCCAAATAAAATTCATACCAAAATTGCAATGAAACCCTAATCTTGGACAGATCTACTTAGGTCCATTCAATAGTCAGCAAACATTAATGGAGTCCCTACTACATGCCCTGCCTAATATGCCCAAACTGTAACAAATAGATCCATCCTGTCAATATCAGTATCACCTCTGCCTAGCACAGGTCTTGATTATCTTACCCAGTCTCAGAAGGCTTGGTAAGGACATTTAGGACACCATTACTTCCCTCAAATCATAACAATGATAAAACACAAAAAGAAAGGTTAAAAGTAGGGCTCAGTGATAGAGTGCTTGCCCAGCACCACAAGTAATAACAAAAAAATAAACAAAACACAACAGAAACACAATTCCATTTTGCCCTAAACCAAACTCTCTGACAAAGGCTGCCAGATGCACTAAAGTTAAACATCTGGAGATGTTGAGAATACACACTTTAAACAAAACCATAGGGGCCTGTTTCACAAAGTGAACAGGCACAAAACAGAAATAAAATTCTTTTTTTTTAATCAATAGACTGAGGGCAGGAGACAGATAATGCATTTTAGTAATATTAATATGGACAAATGGAGCCGGGTGCAGTGACACACGTCTGTAATCCCAGAAAGGCAGGGGGACCACAAGTTCAAAGCCAGCCTCAGCAACTTACTGAGGCCTGAGCAGCTTAGTAAGACCCTGTCTCTAAATTAAAAAAAAAAAAAAAAAAAAAAAGATGAACCAATGGGTATCAATACTATCAGCTTGATCCATCCTGCATAGGCTGAATGTTTGTGCCTCCTTCCCCAAATACATATGTAGAAATCCTAACCTTCAAAGTGATGGCTTTGGGAGGTGGGGTACTTAGGATATGATTAGGTTATGAAATCTTTACCCTTATAAATGGGATATTAAATGCTCATATTAAAGAGACGAGAGAGAGAGAGAGAGAGAGAGAGAGAGAGAGAGAGAGAGAGAGAGAGAGATCCATTGCCCCTTTTAACCTTTTACAAGATAAGGCACCTTCTATGAACCAAAAAGCAGGCCCTCATGAGACACTGAATCTGCTGGCACATCGATCTTGGATTTCCCAGCCTCCAGAACTATGAGAAATAAATTTTTGCTGCTTATAAGTCACCCATTCTGTGGCATTTTGTTATACCAGCTCAAACAGACCAAGAAATCCATTATAAAATTCCTCCATTTAGTAGCCAATTATGATCAATACCTATTCTGATACATATAGCAAAACGGTGATACTCTATCAGAACTTCTGCATTAATTACTTAACATTCCCAGAAAAAATTTTAAAAACTTTCCCTAATCATCTATTTGGTTACCCTGTTCACTCAATACAGAATTATTTGCATGTATTAACCAATTTTCCATTCAGGGCAGAGCAAACCTCCAAAAGTAATCAATTGATGATACTTGGTTTTAATATTTTAAAAATGACTTTCCCTTCTTTGAGATACAATACACATACTGTAAAATTCACCATTTTGAAGTATACAAGTCAGTGGTTTTTACTATATTTCTAAAGTGGGAGACTATCACCACTAAATCAACAATATTTTCACAGCCCCAAAATGAAACCCTGCACACATTAGTCATCATTTTCCCTCCACCCATAGGAGGAAAGCACTGATCTATTTCTGTCTCTAAATATTTGCCTATTCCAGACATTTCATATACATAGGATCATGAAACAGATGGCCTTTTATGTAAGCCTTCTTTCACTCAGCACAATATCCTCAAGATTCACCCATATTCTAACATTTTTTGATATGTTCTTCCTTTTTATGGTAATATCCCATAATAGAGATATATCACATTTTTTAAATCTGTTCAGCATTTGATGGGACATTTGGCTTGTTTCCCATTTTTTGGCTATTATGGATAATGCTACTGAAAACATCTGTGCACAAATTTTTGTATCAACATGTTTTCATTTCTCTTAGGTATACATCCAGAAGTAGTATGGTAAATTATTACAGTAACTCTGCTTGTAGGAACTGCCAAAATGGTGGTACCATTTTATATTCTGATTAGCAATATATTAGGGCTTCAATTTCACCAATTCTGTGATTCTGCACATCTTCCTCAATACTTTTATTGTCCATCTTTTTAATCTTAGTGAGTACAAAATGGTATCTCATTGTGGCTATGATTTGCATTTCCCTAATGATGCTAAACATCTTTTTATGTACTTATTGACCATCTGAATATCTTTTTGGGGGAAATATATTCAAATGAATTGTCCATTTTTTTAATTGGGTTGTCTTTTTATTATTATTGAGTTCTAAGAGTTTTCTGTATATTCTTAATTTTGATCAAGTCTAATTTACCTATGTTATTTTCTGTTGCTTGTACCTTAGGTGTTGTATCTAAGACACTGTTAACCCACTCCAAGGTACAAAAACTTACACAAGTTTTCTTCTAAAATTTTTATAGCTCTTACATTTAGATTTTTGATCCATTTTTAGTTCCTCAAACATGAAATTCATTCCCTTGCATTACAGCTATCTAATGGTACTAGTACTATTGGTTGAAAGAACTATTCTTTCTCCATTGATCTTTGAGCACTATTTTTTAAATTTTTTGTGGAGATTTATTTCTGGACAATCAATCCTATTCCATGATTTATATGTCTATCCTGATGTCAAATCCATAATCAAATTTACTACTGCTTAGTAGTAATTTTTGAAATTGGGGCCTATGAGCCCTTTGACTTTTTTTCAAGATTGTTTTGTCTAGTATGGGACCCTTGTATTTTTTTTAACATATATTAGGACCAAAATATTAATTTATGCCAAAAAAATATTCAGATGGAATTTTAACAGAAATTATGTTGAATCTGTAGATCAATTTGGGGAATATTATCATCTTAATGATAGAACATCTTCCAATAATGAACATGGGATATCTGGTCCTCTTGCATTTCTCTGAATAATGTTTTCAGATTTTCAGTGTGAAAGGTTGCACTTTTTCTGTTAAATTAATTTCCTTTTAAAAAATATTTTTATTAGTTATTGATGGGCCTTTATTTATTTGTTTATATGTGGTGCTGAGAATAGAACCAGTTTCTCACACATGCTGGGCAAGCACTCTACCACTGAGCCACAACCCCAGCCTCATCTTCTGTTAAATTTATTTCTAAAGTATTTTATTCTTCTTTATATTTTTATTAGTGCATTATAGTTATACATAATAGTGGTATTCTTTGTGACATGTACATACATGCATATATTGTAATTTACTCCATTTCATTCTCTAGATTTCCCCTTTCCCTCCCTTCCTCCTTTCCTGAATCCCCTTTCTCTACTGATCTTTCTTCTATTTATTTTATTACCTTTATTTATTTAATTTTTAATAGGTACATTATAATTATACATAAAACTGTGACTCATTGTGATATATGCATACAGCACATAGCATAATTTAGTCCATTTAGTCTTCCTCCACTCCACCCTGCCCCTCAATGACTTTCTTCTATTATACTATTCTCCCTTCTGTTTTCATCAGATTCCCTTTTATTATTCCTTATTTCTCTTCACTTCCACACAGGAGAGAAAAGATTTGACCCTCGTCTCCCTGAGTCTGGCTTATTCACTTAGCATGTTGTTCTCTAGTTCTATCCATTTATCAGCAAATGATATAATTTCATTCTTCTTGATGGCTGAGTAGAACTCCATTGTGTACTGCCAGTGTCTCGGCTGGCACTGAATCATGAGCCACTACACAGCTTTGTAGATTCAAATAGCAATTCTTTATTCCAGAACTCACACCGGCCTCCAGCTAACACATTCTGCTCCAATCTCCCGCCACCCCCAATCACCTACTCCACAGAGGCTTTTTCCAAATCCAATTTGAATCTCAATGGGAACACGCAGCAGGAACACCCTAATCCCAGCAGCAATAATCTTCAACCTCCAACTTCCCTAAAACCCCTATTGTCTTAAAGTGGGAATGCCTTAAACCCAAATTATCTTAAGCCCCGATACTTCCTCAAACCTGCAGGATACTTCCTCAAACCTGGATCCACCCTCGTTCACCTTGAGCAGGGTCACCTTTCTCAAACACACATGCAAGGTCACAGCGGATTTCAAAGGAAGTCCATGTAACATGGGGTACGCTGGCAAGGATTTTGAATCGTCATTCCTACTTGGCAATGGCCCTCAGCAGTGTACATATGCCATACATTTTCTTCTCTTCTTTTATTCTTTTTTAAAAATTCTTTTTGAATTAATGTTTGAACTATTCATTGCTCAAGTAAAAATGATTTTGATACTTTTATCTTGTATTCAGCCACCTCATTGAACTTGTTTATTAGCTCTAATTTATGTGAGTGTGTTCCTTAGGATTTTCTACATAAAAGATCATGGCATCAGAAAATAAAAACAGTTACACCTTCCTTTATTACATCTTATTTTGGCCTGATTGCCCTAGTTAGGAGTTCTAATGTAATGCTGAACATAAGTGGCAAGAGTGTATACCCTTGACCTTTTACTGATCTTAAGGGAGAGCTTTCAGTTTTTCACCAGTAAGTATATGCTATGTTTTCCACTGCTGTTCTTGATCAGGTTGAGAAAATTCCATTCCTAGTTCATTGAGTGTTTTTAATCATGAAATGGAATTAGATTATTGTCAAATGCTTTTTCTACATCTGCTTAAACATCATTTAATTTTTGCCCTTTATTCATTACATGTTACATTAGCTGATTTCCTATGCTGATATGTATACTGTTTTAAAACTGTAGAAGTTAAAAAACAGACCACTAAATAGTTATTATAAAGGGTCAGTTGGTCCCATTATTTTTGAGACTGTGGCAAGGCAAAACATCATGGCAGGGAGCATGTAGTAGAGCACAACTGTTTACCTTATGGGAGTCAGAAAGCAAAAGAAAAGAGAGGAGGGGTGTAGGTCCCAAAAGGATTTTCGAGAGCACGCCTCCATGACCTAACTTCCTCCCAATAGGCCCCACCTCCCAAAGGTTCTATTACTTCCCAATAGTACCACAGGATGGTGATCAAGCCTTTCACACATGGGCCTCTGGGGAAATTCTTAGATCCAAACTATAGCAACAGTAATACAATAAAAGCAAATTCCTTTGGGGAAAAATGAATGAAGGAGTATGCAAGTTAAAAAAAGATTAAAGACAGAATTAGTGGTAAAGTTGAAAATGCAGACATTAGAACAACTGTCAAGTAATTCTACCTATAAACAATTCTTTTTATCAGGGAAAACCAGAATACTTCCTGCTCTCTACCTCTTTCTTCACTGAGTCTCCAACATATGGTTGGCAGGGACTTGGTAGTCAGCTGCAAAGTGACAACTGTTACCAAAGTATTTCTCTTCTATTCATTGAATAGATAATTTTTTTCTTTCTTTCTTGGCATAAGAAAGCTTCTATATATAGACTTGTATAAGAGAAGAATTTATTAGCTCTAATTTATTAGAAAATTAGGTTACACCAGGTTGTATGCGTGTGTACAAGCACATATGTACACTCATTTTTTAATTACATAACATATAAACTCCCTTAACAAATATTCAAAAAATATGAAAGGGGAGCCCACCCTGTGCAATTGCTATGTAGCATGATCACTGACACACCATACACCCCTAGTAGGCAGTCAAGGATAGGGTCAAGATACAACATTTTAATATTCTGTCCAGGGTATGTGATACAGGTTTAGAGCAGAAAGAGACATTTTTTGAAAAAAATTAAATGAGATTTGAGTTCTAAGCCATGTGACTTTGAAGAAATCCTACACCTATAATCCAGAAAAACCATGCCATATTTTCTGGGCTTCTAAGGAGAGAAGACCAGCAATACTTGAGTTCTTGGTAACTGTCTTCCAAAGCTGTAAGATACTTCTCCCATGAGAGGTCAAAAGTAAAGAAAGGGTTTCCACTAATCCATACAGCATCTATAAGTAAATTAGAAAAATGTACCTCTTCCTCTGAGTAAATGAAGCTCCATTCCAAGGCACATAGCATGATGAGTGGAGCACAGCTGGATTTCAAGACTACACAGCCCTAAGCCTGGAACCTTCATAGCAACTTCACAACTGCCAGAGGGCAGAGTCACTGGTGCCAACAAGACACAAAGTAACCGTGGCAGTGCTGCCAGGAAGATCTGAAAGTGTCTTTTTTGTATATTCCTCTGATATCCCCTGCATGCTGTGAATCAGAACTGACTTGAGAGAAGCAAGATAAAACTGTTCTAGATGAAAATATAACCTCAGGATGGGTCATAGGAGGACCCTAGTTGGGTTGCTTGGCAAGCTCTATTGGAAAGGCTGAGAGTTGCCTAGGGAAAGGCAATCAGGTGTCCAACAGTCACTAAACATAATAAAGAGAATCAGATTCTATTTTAAAAGAACAACTGCCCAGAAAACTCTAAGGATCTATGCATATGTATCTATAAGTCATTTTATGTAACTTAAATTTTGACTAAACTAACTTCATCTACAAAATGTACGTCAAACATAATCATTTCTTACCATCTTTACTAACATTTCTCTATTCTAGGCCATCATCACCTTTTGGCAGAACTATTATAATAGCTTCCTGATTGGTCTTCCTCCTTCCTTCTTGCCACCTTAGAATCAAGTCCCCATTTATCTAGATTAATAAAAAACCCATCATTCCCTGCTATAAAACCCCCTTGTGAAGGATTTTTCAATAGGCTTTTCAATAGCAGAAGGAATCACAGTTGCATTTCAAGTGTTTATGCCAACACTTGTTCAAGTTGGGTTAATGCCCCAAGGGGTAAACTCTGACCAACAAGAAACAAGCAATGGGACTCTTCTAAGAGGTGGTAGTTTCACGTAGTAGAAGATGTACCATGTGACAAGACAACCAGCTCAGTTTACTTGCAAGGTTAGGGCCTACTTGGTAGCATCTTTCCTCCTTTCTTGCCTTATTTATTGTTTTCTTTCATTCTTGCTGCTCTGGGTTTGTACCACTCAATAAAAACTTACCTCCAGTTGCTTTCTGAGGACACAGGGCCCAAGCCCTACAAATCAGCTAAAATGACCTTTTCTGCAATCCTATCACACACAAAACTGCTTTACCACACTTCAGATTCTGAAGTCAGACAGATAATAGTTGCACATTCTTAGACAAAGGTATTTCACGTCTCTTAGCCTTATTTTATTTATATATAAAATATGAAGTATAATAAAGTTTACTGAAATTAATCAATGTAATATAAATGATGCCAGGTACATTATTTATATTAGTATTTCCAGTGCTTAATATGTCATCTACTACACTGTAGGTATGCCTAATGCCTACAATGTTTACAATAGTACATTTTCTCTGTATTTAAAAAATTCCAACCAAGTAGCAAAGATTGAAAGACCTGTAAGGTCTCAATACAAATAGCCAGTAATCTGTAAAAACACATTAAATCTATACATGAATGCTCTCTGAAAAATGGCCCTTTACTGCAAATAATTCACTTTACCTGGGTTTTTGCCTCTCCAACTTATCACGAAAAACAATTAAGTCAAAAATACAGATGTCGCCAGCTTTAGGTACAATATATTCCTGAGAGGATGCACACAAATCAAATTTCTGTAAATCAAACCATATTTCACAAGCACTAGGGGAAAAACACCCTTTAAAATGACTTCAACAAATAATGCTATAGTAAACTGTTACTGTAAAATGAAGGTTTCTTCATAGCCGGTGATTATGTTGACTTATAATTTCATTAGGTTTTCATAAGAAAGGAAATACAGCAATCAGCATATGGCAACATGAGCTCCCTCCCACCCCACATGAAGTCCCATGCTTGCTCAGGACTCTACAAGCAAGAAGATCATCACCAGAACTGAACACAGCCAATGCTATGCCTGGAGTCTGTGAAACTGTTGTTATAAAGTTAAAAAAAATTATGGCAACAGTATAGATTGTCACAGGTATGATGTTACTTTGTCTGACAAAGCAAGAACAGCAAATAGAAACAAAATATTCCTATAAAACCAGTGTTCAAAAGGAAGATTCCAGTTAATAAAATTATCATAAGCATTTATATTATTACAAGCTTTTGTGGATATATATATGGATATTGATAGTATTCATGCATAAAACTCACAGGATAAAAAATATGCATCAGAATCATGATAACTCTGTGGTGGCTTAACAGGTAACTCATTTTAAAGGTTTCTCTTATGTTTTCCTTTATTTTAAAAAAATTTTCAGGCATATGCATTACTGTTTTGGGTCTCACAAATGGACTTCCACAAAGGAATCATTTGTTTCTGACACTTTTGGCTTTGGCAAAAAGTTGGGAAAATCACCACATTTCACACTGCTAAAGCCCTTTCACAGAAAATATTTCTTGTATTATCTGGATTAGACTTGAAGAAAACAATATTAATATTGTTGGCAATCAGTTTTACCATCTCTAATTTTCCTGATGATCAAGCCACATTCCTACATCTCTGATTACACTGATGGTATACGGGTATTGTTCTACTTCCTATAAATGTAAAAGGTAAACGCTGTGCCTTCAAGGGCAGTTATGCAATGCTCCTAGACACAATTCCAAAAGTCTGCATCTCTTACAAGAAGATGCCCAATTGTCTAGGCAAATGTTGGCAACCTTGAGGAGTGTTCCTCACACTGGGAGTCTGTGCCTTTGGCAGCCACTGCAACAGACTGAATCTCAATTAGAGGCTTATCATATTGGTACGGAATGGTTTGTGCAGCCTACTAATTGGAAAGCCTGCCTGTCTAGTAAATACTCCACTCTGTGGATTTTGTTTTGTTTGTGGGAGTTGTGGGTGGGGAGTTACAAAGGATTGAACTCAGGGGGACTTAACCACTTGAGCCACATCCCCAGCCCTACTTTGCATTTTATTTAGAGACAGGGTCTCACTGAGATGCTTATGCCTCACTGTTGCTGAGGCTGGCTTTGAACTCATAATCCTCCTGCCTCAGATCTCCGAAGCTGCTGGGATCACAGGCATGCGCCACCACACCCCACCACTCTGTGGGTTTAAGACCTAGGTTCTTTGCTCCTCCCCTCCCCTTTGCCAAGCATTTTTGTAAAGCCACATGTCAAGCGCCTATGAATCATAGGTTATTGTCCTTTACTCTAGAAGACACAATGACATAGGAGAAAAAAAATAAGGGTTTCTCCAAGGAATCATGAAAAAAGACACATGAAAGTTTCCTTTCTTAAATCTAAGAAGTACACTAGGTACTGCTCACAGTCTTTACAGAGTTCTAAGTCAAATGGTTTCTGGACAGTGTTATATTGAAAAAAAAGTGATTCAATATTTAGACTTCTATTTAATGTTTTGTGCTTGATTTTTCAACTTTTGATAGAATATATTGGTACCACTCACTCAACATATGATATACAGAATCTACAACATCCAAAAAGAGATACATTAAGATACTAAGAAAGAGCTGGTCTGCTTCTAGATCAATATTACTAATCAGTAGGGAAATGCAAAGCAAAATCATAAAGGGATACCACTTCACACCCATCAGGAAGAACTATCATTTTAAAAAATGAAAATCCTAAGTGAAGACTTAAACAAATTGGAACTCTTGTGCATTGCTGATATGAACGTAAAATAATACTGTCTATGGAAGAGTTTGATGGTTCCTCAAAAAGTTAAACATAGAATTACCCTATAATACACCCAAATTAACTGAAAGCAGGGACTCAGATAACTTGTATGCTAATGCTCACTGCTGAATTACCATAATAAGTAAAATGTGGAAACAATCTATCAACAGATGAGTAGATAAAGAAAATAAAGTACACACATACAATGAAATGTTATGCAGACTTAAAAAGGAATAAAATTCTGACACGTTACAACTTGGTTGAAACTTAAAGACATTATATTAAACGAAATAAGCCAAATATAAATTAATAAATATTGTTATGATTCCACTTATAAGAGATATTAGGTCAGGTAAATTCATAGAATCCAAAGGTATTACAGAGGTTACCGGGGATAAGAAAATACAGGAAGTCAAAACTTAATGAGTATAGATCTTTTGTTGGGGATGACAAAAAGGTTCTGAAAATGTGTAATGTGATGAATACTGTATACACTTATGCCAAGTTAAATGGTTAAAATGGCAAATTTAAAAAAAAAAGATAACTGACTTTAAACAAAAGTAATAACAACCTAGGGTAGGCTTACAACACACAAAAAAGTAAAATGTATAACAATAGCAGCATCAAGATAAGAAGAAGAAAAGGGAAGCAAAATATTAAGTTCTTATACTTTAAGTGGCACAGCAAAATATCACTCAAGGGTAGACTGTGATAAGTTAAAGTTATAGCTTACTGCACTAAAATAAAAGACTTAAGTCTAATAAACCAACAAAAGAGATAAAATGAAGCCATAAAACATCAAGAATCAAAATATAGTCTGATCCAAGAATTTATTCCCTAGAGAAATTCCTTGATAAAATGCAATATATATTTTTTTATCATCCAGTGAAAGGTTTATTAAAACTTAATCAGAGGTATAATTAAATCAATGAAAGTAAATGGCAAAAGCACTCACTGCCCAGACTGGTGAGGTAAAACCCAGAATTGCAGCCTTAGCTCCATCGGCAACATACGGAATGATATTTTCTCCTAGAGGTGTATCTCTAAACAAGGCTCTGAGGATATTCAAAGCATGAACCTAGGACAAGAAGTTCAAAATTAGCTGTGGGTTAATAACTATGGTGATTCTAAATCTGTATATAAAATTACAAGAAGAAAGTAATAATATGCAAGTGAAACAGTAGATTTAATAAAATAATAATTGATAAAAATAATTTTTAGACATTAGTAAGAACAATGTAATAAAAAAATTTGATCCAACGAACCTATAAGGAATCCTGAATCTAACAAACACATTCTTTTCAAGGAACATTTATTCTTTAAAATGGCCTCAAACAAGGAACATTTATTTTTTAAAATGGCCTCAAATATAGGATTTCATTTTTATAACATTAAAGTAAAAGGTAAAACTAAAGTGTTAGAAATTAGGATTTTGGTTACTGTCAGGGAAACAGTGCTGATTAGAAGAGAACATGAAGGGGCCTTGGTGTCCTAGAAAAGTTCTGCTTCTTTCTTGTTACACAAATGTGATCACTTTGTGAAGCTGTAATGACTTGCACACTGTATATTATAATTAAATCTAAAAATGCATATAAAATATGACAGGGACAGCATGAGAAAGGAAGAACATAAGCCAATCTCAACTATGAACCCAGTGAGAAGCATAAATGTATATCCTTTCTAAAGAAAATTTAATAATGTATAAAAACATGTCAAAATTGAGTTCATTCTCAGTATGCAAATATATTATATTTAAAAATCAGCATAAGTGCTGGGAATGTAGTTCACTGGTACAGCAATTGCCTAGCGTGTACAAGGCCCTTCAATCCCCAGCATTGAAAACTACAACAAAAAGAATAACATGTAATTCATGATATTTGAAAATTCTAGGGAAAAACCAAACGTATTTATCTCAAATGATGCAGGAAAGCACTCAACAATTGTTTTTTTTTTAATCAGATAAAGGACAGATTAAAAATTTCAACAAATAACAACATAAAGATGCCTGCTATCTCTATTTCTAGCAAAATTGTGCTACAGGTTCCAGCAGCAAAATAAGATAAATACAAATTTTTAAAAGACTAAGCATTAGAAAGCTAACAAACTTAGGATTACCTACTAGGGATACAATTATCTATAAAGAAAATCCTAAGAATTTATAGATAATTCATTAGTTGTATTATAGCAGTTCAGGTAAGTTGCTAAACATAAGTACAACAATCACCAAAAAATCAATTTCATTCTCACAGAGAACAACACATAATATAAGATTTTGAAATATCATTTATAAGAAAAATATATAGAAATAAATCTCATAAAAGATTCATAAGACTTTTATGAGGAAAATATATGCATTCCTACCCACAGGTATGAGAATTTCTGTTGCTTACCAGCACCTTGGTATTATGAGACCTTTACAGTTTTTACTTTTCTGTATGAAATGGCTCGGACTCGGGGGCCAGAGGCTGCACGATGCTGCGGGGGAGTGGGCAGCGCGGGCGGGCCAGGGGTCGGCGGGACCTGGGGACTGGAGACCCGGCACGGGAGCGCAGCTTGGGCGGGCAGGGGGCTCCGGCGCAGGGGGAGGATGCGCGGGCAGAGGGGCTCTGCCACCGGCGCCAGGTTGGTGCGCGGAATGCCGGGAGCCGCGCCGGGGCGGGGGGAAGGGGTCCACGGGGCGGCGGGGGGGGGAGGGGTCCGCGGGGCGGGGGGGGAAGGGGTCCGCGGGGCGGGGGGGGGGGCGGGGGGGCGGGGGGAAGGGGTCCGCGGGGCGGGGGGGGGCGGGGGGGCGGGGGGGAAGGGGTCCGCGGGGCGGGGGGGGGCGGGGGGGCGGGGGGGCGGGGGGGCGGGGGGGCGGGGGGGCGGGGGGGGGCGGGGGGGGGCGGGGGGGGAAGGGGTCCGCGGCTCGGCGGGCGGAGCCCTAGGGCCGGGCGCGCCGGGAGGGAAGGTGCGGCGGCCTCAGGCGCGCCGGCCCGGGTCGGGGTTGGGTCCCGGAGGCCCCCTCCTACCTATGCCGGGCGCCACGTAGACGGAGTAGAGCAGCGAGGACGAGAGCGAGAAGAAGAAGAGCGCAGCGAGCAGCGAGCGGCGCGGCAGCCACAGCAGCCCCCCGCCGGGCGCACATGCTGCAGCCGGGCGGCCGCTCGAGGGCCGGGCCTGCTCCTGCCGCTGCCGTGCGCCGCTGCCTGGCCCTCAGCCGCCGTCTCCGGAGCCTTGCGGGCCGCCGCTGCCGCCGCCGCCGCCGCCGCCGCCGCCGCCTCGCGGATCCCAGCCAACGGCCGCCGTGGGACGGGCCACATGAAGCGGGCGGGCCGCGCGGCCCAGAGCAAGCGCAGCGACGGGGGCGGGGCGGGCGGTCGCACAGGGGCGGAGGGGCGGGGCCAGAGCCACCGGGCACCGTCGCAAAAGACCCGCGCGCTAGCCGACCCCAGTCGCCCCCGAGGCCGCACAGCGGCTTTAGGGAGCGTCACTAAGTGACGACAGCCCCTCTCCCCGCAGGGCCACCGCCCAGGCTTGCAGGGAGCGTCTCTCAAGAGCCAGCCGGCTTTGCGCTTGGGCTCCTCAAGAAGGGGGCCAAGGGGCCATCTGCAAAGTCTGACCGTCTGATAGCCCACTGCAGCAGAAGAACTGGGATTGTAATTCTTGGGGGGACTCGGCTTTCATTCATTCGTTTATTTATTCATTCAATCAATTCATTATTTATTTATTGGATGCCAGATGCAGTTGTTGGTGCTGAGAACAAAACAGATTAAATCTCTTGTCTTATTTAAACTTATATTCATGTGGAGGAGAATAAATGCAAGTCAATCAATAATTATCTGGTACTAATAACAGATATGAGCAAAATAAAACAGGAGGATGTGTTGGCAGCAGGCTACAGTAGACAAGGAAGGTCTCCCTAAGCAGCTGATATCAGCTGAGACCAAGGGTGAGAAAGAGCCAGCCACAAGTGAGGACAGAACAGTGCCACCAGGGGGAACAGCAGGGCAAAGGCCCTGAAGTGGAGAAAGCCCACCCTGGCCCCAGGTTGAACCCAAGGCCAGCAAGTAAAGTAGGAGACCTGTAGACAGGTGCACATCCCACAGAACAGGGAACCAAAGAGGAAACTGACATTGCTATAAGGAGAAGCAAGTCACGATCTTCCACGCAAAACTGGCCTGACTCTGAAGGCAGGCCCTTGACTATTGAGCCGTAAACTGCCTCAGTGGTCTCTCTGGACCCTGCAGCTCATTCTGTTGGCAAATTGGTGCCCTATCCCATCACTTTAGCACGGGACCATATCTAAAGACCAGCCTTGATCCAGAGCACCTCAGAAGGCAGTGAGCAATAGCTAGAGACCCATGGGGAGTGACAGTAGCACCCCACCATCTTCAAGAAGCTCCCAGATGAATCCAAGAGGCAAGTGTCCCCCATGTGGGCACATCTGAAACCAGAGCCCTGTCTTGGAATATGTCAGAAGCCAGGAGTGGGGAACTTTTCAGGGATTCTGTGAGAACCAAAATTAATCCTACTCTATATTCCTAAAGCAGTTTGAACTTTTTCCACTGTTAACTTGACCCTTTTAAGGGGAGGCTATACAGCCAGACTGCTGGGGTTCTTTAACTCCCAGCTCTTCCATTCTTAGCTTGTGACCTTAAGCAAGTTAGTTAAACTCTCTGTACCTTAATACAATGGGAATGTCATTAGTAATGACCATATGAGATTGTTGTGAGGATTTGACTGATACATGCAATGCCTGACACATGGTAAATGCACATGGGTCTCACCTTATCCAACAGCCCTGGGAAATGGGATGGGAGAGAAGAGGCTTTAAAAAGAGAAGCAGAGAATTTTGATTTGGATAGATGTGGGTTCAACTCTCGGCTTGGCCTAAACTTTACTGTGTGACCTTGAGCAAACCTCTTATCTCTCTGAGTTTCTGTTCATTTGTGAAAAGCACCCCACCCGGTGCCACCTACCCCACAGGGATGTGATGTAGATTAGGTGAGGTTAGGGTGGAAAGGCCCTGAACCAAACTCTCTAAACTAATCTGATTTTGAATACTTTTTCTTAAGCCAATATAATAACCCTTTTTAACACCCATGTCTAAGAAATATTTTTAGATGCACAGAAAAGTTTTAACTTTTAAGAACAATACAAGGGCTGGGGATGTGGCTCAAGCGGTAGCGTGCTCGCCTGGCATGCATTCGGCCCGGGTTCGATCCTCAGCACCACATACAAACAAAGATGTTGTGTCTGCCGAAAACTAAAAAATAAATATTAAAATTCTCTGTGTGTGTGTGTGTCTCTCTCTCTCTTTAAAAAAAAAAGAAAAAAAAAGAACAAATACAACACATTTGTACACTCTCCACCTGAATTCAACAATTGTTATCCTTGCTGGCTGTGATGGCACATGCCTATAATCCCAGCAAGTCTGGAGGCTGAGACAGGAGGATCACAAATTTGAGGCCAACCTAGGCAATTTAGCAAGACCCTGTCTCAAAATTTAAAAATAAATAAATAAAAAGGATAAAGCTTGGTGGTACAGTGCCTGCCCCTGGGTTCAATTTCCAGTGGGGGAATGGGGGCAGCAAGAACAAGTAAATTAGCAATCGTATCATATCCTTATAATTTCTGGTCTATTCTGGAGGCCTTGACAAGGAGGCCTTGCTACATCCAGACTAAATACTGATGACCAACCTCTGTTACATCTCTCCCTCTTTTTCTTCCTGTTTGGCAGTACTGGGGACTGATCCAGGAGCTGAACTGTATCCCTAGCTCTTTTTATCTTATTTTATTTTATTTTGAGCCAGGGTCTGACTGGCCTCAAAATTGCAATCCTCCTGCCTCTGTCTCCTGAGTAGCTAGAATTACAGGTTACTTTTTTTTTTTAATGGAAGAAGGGAGAAAAAAGATATCGGGGTCCCTGTCTCAATTCCCCCCATCATGCTCCTTTTTCATCTCCAAGTTAAGTTTCCAGCTCACCTGGGTATTCGTTTTTCATTCATTCCTTCCCTGGACTGCTCAATCCCTCCGTCAAACAGACTTGAATTCTGCTTCCTGCTCGAGTGTTACCTCTCCCAAGACTTTCCTCCAAGGGAGCTTCCCTGTCCCCAGCCTCTCTGTCCATCCCATCAGTTCAAACTCCAGGAGCAGCAGCAGATAAAGAGCACAAGCATGCATATAACTGCAGCCATCAAGGGCTCCCAGTGCCAAGAACTCCTGAAGGCTGAGCAGTGGTTTACCCTGAGATTCACCCTGGTAGCCTAAAGCTGAGCTATGGCTAATCGGTCACTCTCAGGAGAAATGAGACTCAGAGCAGAAGGGACACTTATCACTTCCTGTCAGCAGCTATAAAAGTCAGTGGGTCCTATGCCATTCTTTTCTCTCTACCAAATAACCATCATGTTCTACAGAGCAGCTGAGTTCTAGAATGAAAAGGAATCCTCCAACTGCCTTGGACTAGCGATGAACTCATAGCATGAACAAGAAAGAAAACATTGTTTTAAGCTTTAGATATCAGGGCTGTTTGTTACTGCAGCATAACCTGGCCTATCCTAACTGAATATAAATATACTCTTCTGCAACTTGCTTTCTCTTGACATCATTTCTGTAACATGTATCCATAATGATACATGAAAATTGAGTTTATTTATTTCTACTTCTATATAATATTTTATCATATAACTAGGTCACACTTTTTTAAAAATCATTTTTCTGATGAGGTCTATTTAAGTCATTTACAATTTTTTGCTTAGTTTTCTTTTTTTTTAAAGAGAGAGAATTTTTTTAATATTTATTTTTTAGTTTTCGGCGGACACAACATCTTTGTTTGTATATGGTGCTGAGGATCGAACCCGGGCCGCACGCATACTAGGCAAGCGCACTACCGCTTGATCCACATTCCCAGCCCTGTTCTTAGTTTTCTATAGCTCTGTAGCCAAGTTCTTTTGTAAAAGGCAGATAGTAAATGTTGTTGGTTTTAACAAGCTGTACAATCCCTGGCACAACTACTTAAATCTGCTATTGTAGCATAAAAGCCACCATAGACAGTAAATGAACAAATGTGCATGACTGTTCTGATAAAATTTTATTTACAAAGACAAGTGGTGGGCCAGATTTGCCCAGAGGTGATTGTTTGCTGAGCCTCACTTTAGAGGATGAGCCTTTATTTCATGAAAGTATTTACAATAGGTTATTGTACTTAGTAAATATCGATTTTCTGTTTTGTCTTTAAAATTATTTTTATAAACTACCACCCTTCAGTTTATTTGATCTATTTCTCTTACCAGATTAAGCTTCTTCAAATATAATTTGTTTGTTTTGTTTTTGGTGCTGGGGATCGAACCCAAGGCCTTGTGCATGCAAGGCTAGCACTCTACCAACGGAGCTAGCCAGCCCCAAGCTTCTTCAAATATAATTTGCATCACATCATTCTTCTACCTCAAAACATTGGTGGCTCTTTATAGTCTGTAGAACTATTCCTAACCTTCATTTGGTCTTTAAGACCCTCCATGATCTGGCCACGCACTTTGTATCCTCTGCTTCTCTCCAACATGTAATAGAGCACAGCCATGGCCCATGTCTGCTCTCTTCTTCCAGCCCTCCTGAGGACTTCAAGATTTTATACTGAAGAATGTCCTTAAGTATCAGCCTGTGATTCTACACCACCAGGAGACCAGTCAGCATTTCGGGAGTCTCTCCATGGTTGGGGACTCAGTCAGCATTTCAGGAGTTCCTACAGGGTTGGGGGCTCAGTCAGGGTTCCCAGAGCACATATGTGGCAGAGAGCTCAATCAGCCTCCCATAATTCCACACAGAAGGGGTTTCTGCTAACATTCCAAGTCCACACAGATGAGGAAGCTCTGCAGATGTTCCATCATGATTAGGAAAGCGGTTCTGTGGACGTTCCATGATTTCCTACCCAGGGAGGCGGTCTGCAAACAGAACAAAACTCAAGGCACAAGAAGGGGCTCTGCAAACATCCCATGATTAACTGTTCTTCAAAATTCTATATACAAGAAGAAGTTGTTCTATGACCCCAAAATTCTATCCTCAGGAAGTACTCAGGAGTGTTTCGTGATTTCATAACGAGGAGGCTTTATTGTATTTCATACTTCTACAGACAGAGACGGGCTGTGGAGACCTTTTGTCAAAGCAGATTCCACACTGGCAATCCTAAGACAGGAGAGAACTCCTCACAATGAACAACTCTGCCAAGAGGAAGGTGTTCATTTGCTCGACTCTTTTAGATCTGGGATCCCATGGTATGAACCTGGGGGACTCTGTGTGCATTCAGGATGTGAGAGATAGGAGGCCATTCTCTAAATATGCCCCTCACCAGAGGAGGAGGCTAGCCAACAGGCCACGGCTGTACTCACAATCTGAAAGTCTGCAAATATCCTGTGGTTTTATCCGTACGTAGAAGGGGGTTCAGACCCCATTCCAAGATCTTACACAGATGAAGGGGTCCAGCAAGATTCCTTGATTCTGCCAAGGGGAGAAAGAATCTCTGCAATATCCACTTACTCTGTATAAAGGGTTTTGGAAGCAGCCCATGATTTTAAACCCAGGAAGGTGCTTGGGGAATCCTTGGCATTTCTGTGGCTATCAGGATCTTGGTCAGTCTGGTCTGATGAACGTTGGTGGCTGGACCGTTTCACCATCAGACTCCATAAGTCAGAGCCTGACTGTGTGAAAATTTCAAGGACACATAAAGATATGGGAGACCTGGAGACCAAGACTGACTCAAAAAAAAAAAAAAAACCAAAACACTATAAAATTGAAACTAACCAATGTTTAATTAAAATGTCTACAAAATGTAGTATTAATCAACTGCCTCTGGATTCAGATGATTGTATCTAATTGCACCTATTGACAACGTGAAGAGGCAATTTTCTTAGGCTTAATAGGATGTGGTAGGGACTTAAAAGTAATGCAAGGGGCCCAGGAAGATCCTGAAATGTCAGTAGAGGTGGAAGCTGCGGGCAAGTTTCCATGGGAAGTTCCCATTTTGAAGCCACCCATGGCCCCTTCTCCAACCCAGTCCCTGAGAGCTGACAACCCAAAGCCAAGCCCAGTTCATTCACCACCGAGTGACTCTCAGGAGATGGACCGAGCTCCAGATAGCACCCAGCTTCGAGGAAAGGCCATCCCTGTGGCCACAGTGGAAGCCGATTGGCCAAGGACAGTATGCTGTGGCAGGTGTCTGAAGGAATCAGATATTGTCACGGTCTCAGGAAGGAGCAACAGCTGTTTCAGCTTCTCTTTCCCTTTCCCCACAAGTGTCCCACGAGTCCCAGGGGAGGGCTCTGAGCCAGCCAGAGCATTGAAATGGGGCCAGAGCGGGGAATTATGGCCCAACTAAGCCCCAGGGTCACAAGCGGGAATGAAGGCTGTTGATCAAAGGCAGGGAAAGAGAATCGAGTCCAGGGTCTTAACATCCCAGAGCCCAGCCACCATCCATCAAACCCACATGACAGCGAATACAATTCTGGCCTTAGCTCGAGGTCTGTAGAGAAGAAAGCTTTTCCTTTACCCATCTGAGGCTCCTCACTGGACGCTTTAAACTAGACCAGTCAAGATAAACTAACAAGAAGCAGGAACACAAGTTCATTAACGTGGGCATCCATCACGTGTACGCAGGAGCTCCCAGTGCTGTTGACCTCAGGGGTGAGTGGAACTTGGGCTTCAGTGACAACATGTGCTAAACATAGAACAAAGGGCTTGGGGGCTACTGGGGGGGTGAGGGGAGGCAATTTAAAGGAAAGTGACTAAATTTCCTCTATCGATGTAAATTTCCTCTACAAAAGGAAAATGTGGTTCCTATTTTTAAGCTTTTCTGATGGTTCTCAGTGACCTTTAACTAAGAATATCCATATGCCAAAGAAGCACATTTCAGAGCATCTTACAGATTCCTCTGGCATCATTAATGCGATTTTATTGTCTAGCCAGGGTTATGCTAAATTGCCCAGGAGAGTCTTGAACTTACCTCCTGCCTGGGCCTCCCAAGTAGCTGGGATTATAGGCACACACACCACCAAGCCCACCACATTATACTTTTAAAAATTTTGTCTTCAAAAGCTCTGAGATGATTTAAGGAAGGCAAATCCAGAATATCTTTAAATTAACTGAGACAGAAAGAAATTTGTTTGTTTTTGTTTGTTCGTGGTGCTGGAGCTAAGCAAGTGCTATACCCCTGAGCTGTACCCCACTCCAAGAAAGGAATTTCTTAAACCAGGCACAAAGAACATAAACTATGAGGGGAAGAATAGTACACTTGCCTACATCAGAGTTCAATATTCCAGCCAGGTGAGGTGGCACAAGTCTGTAACAGCTACTCAGGAGGCTGAGGCAGGAGAATCGCAAGTTCAAGGCCAGCCTGGGTAATTTAGGGAGACTCTGTCCCAAAATAAAAAATATAAAAAGAGCTGGGATGTTGTTCGGTGGTAAAGCACTCATAGATTCAATCTCCAGTACCTACCCCTTCCAAAAAGAGAGAGAGAGAGAGAGAGAGAGATATGAAGAGAAAGCATCAGTCCAATCACAAATAATAAAGGATTTCAAAAGGCATTTTGTTGAGACTAGGAAACCCAAAGGGCTCATCATCGTATAAAAAGTTGCTACCACTCAGAAGTATTCAGAGAAATGTGCTTAAAAACATAATGAGATACCAGCTCACATCTAGAGATTGACAGAAACTCTGCTTCTAGAAATGTGCTCCAAAGAAACTCTGGCCAAGTGAGCAGAGAAGAGCCATAGAGGGCTGCCCCCCCTCCCCACCCCACCCCACCCCCACCCCCACCCCCCCTTCCCCGCACAGGGTTGAGCTCGGCAGTAAAAACTGCAGGCAGCTGAAATCCCATCCCTGGGGAATGGTGAATGAAATATGGGTTGGTCACTTGGTGGCACACCATGCAGCAGTTACAATGAATGAATTAGAACTTCCTGTGTGTCGGTAATTGATATTTATAATGTTATGAGAAAAGAGGGGGCTCAAAACGAGACATGAGATGCACAGCAGGGTGACATTGGCTGGCCTGGCACACACCAACAATGAAACCATCAATATTAGAGAAAAAAAATGAAAGAAGGCCCAGCCCTAGCCTTGCCTGGCTTGCCTGCCTGCACCTCTTCCACACCTTGTTCACACAGCGATGCTGTGCACAAAGGAAAGCAGGGCCTGGGTTGGGAGGCAGTTCAGGGGTAGAGCTCATGCTTACCATGCCAGGGCTGCCGCAACCCCAGCAGGACACCAGAAACTAAAGTAAAAAGTATCAAAAAATTAGAACCTTCCTGCCCTGCTGGGGGGAAATGTAACAACATCATGGAGCTACTTTGGAAAATAAACTAGTGCTTGTCAAACAGTTAAAATCAGCTACCCTGACTGCCATTCTGCTCCTAGGTGTAGACCCAAGAAAAATGGAAACTCACGTCCACAGAAAAACCATACATGAGAGTTGAGAGTAGCATTGGATATCACAGCCAAAAAGTGGAAGCAAGTCAAATATCTATTGACTTCAGGCACCGTGGCCGAGGCCTGTGATCCCAGCGACTCAGGAGGCTGAGGCAGGAGGATTGAAAGTTCAAAGCCAGCCTCAGCAAAAAGCAAGGTGCTAAGCAACTCAGTGAGACCCTGTCTCTAAATAAAATACAAAATAGGGCTGGGGGTGTGGCTCAGTGGTCGGGGTGCCCCTGAGTTCAATCCCTAGTACCAAAAAACAAAACAAAAACATAAAACATAAAACCAAATATCCATTGACTGATGAACAGATAAATGTGTTATGTCAGTGTAAAGGAATAATATTCAGCCAAAAAGAAAAAGAAAGAAAGAAAAAAAAGAAGAAAGAAAGAAAGAAAGAAAGAAAGAAAGAAAAGAAAAGAAAGAAAGAAAGAAAGAAAGAAAGAAAGAAAGAAAGAAAGAAAGAAAGAAAGAAAGAAAGAACTGACACATGCTACTATGGGAATGATCTTGGAAGCTTTATGCTGGGTGAAAGAAGACACAGATTGTGTGAGTCCATTTAAGGCAATGTACAGAATCTGCAAATCTATAGATAGTAGTCATCTAGGGATGGGGGATGCAGGGAGGTGGGGGGGGCTGCTAACGGGTGTGGGGTTTCTTGGGGGGGGTGATGCAAATGTTCTAAACTTGATTGATCTAAACTTGATGGTGGTTGCACAACTCTGTGAATTCACTAAAAAGCATTGAATCCTATGTTTATTTATTTTTTAATTGTATATTTTAAATGGATTCATTGTATGCTATGGGTAATGTTTCTCAATAACATTTATATATATATATGTGTGTGTGTGTGTGTGTGTGTGTGTGTGTGTGTGTATAGATAGAGAAAAAGAGAGAGAGATTGTGTGTGTTAAATCCAGTTTAAATAAATCAACTTCCACACTTACGTTTTAGTTGTTGATGGATCTTTATTTTATTTGCTTATTTATGTGTGGTGCTATGAACCGAACCCAGTGCCTCACACGTATAAGGCAAGTGCGCTATTGCTGAGCTTCAACTCCTGCCCCATCCCACACTTATTTTTTATTGAACTGACTCCCATCTCTACAAGTCTCTCATGACACACACACACACACACACACACACACACACACACACAGCTAACCACTATTGTTCATTTCTCTTTTTTAAATTTCTTTTTAGTTGTTGGTGGACACAATATCTTTATTTCATTTTTTTAATGTGGTGCTAAGTTTCGAACCCAATGCTCACATATGCTAAGTGAGCACTCTACCACTGAGCCACAGCCCCACCCCACTATTGTTCATTTCTTGTGGATTTTTCCAGAGTTTTCATGCATATAAAAGTAAATATAAGAGCTGGGGCTGGGGCTCAGCAGTAGAGCTCTCACCTAGCACGTGTGAGGCCCTGGGCTCCATCCTCAGCACCACATAAAAATAAATAAATAAAATAAAGGTATTGTGTCCAACTACAACTAAAAAATGAATATTTTTTAAAAAAGTAAATATAAATATAGATTCTCCTCTCTCACCCTGGTACACAAGAAGCATCATCTTGCTTTGCCCTTCCTATAATGTGCCAGTGCATTTACACTTTCCTGATTCCTCTTATAGCCATGTAGCATTCAATTTTATGGATAAACTGTAATTTGTTTAACTAGTCTTGGGATAGACATTTGGGTTGTTCCAAACTCTGTTCTGGTGCTGGGGATAGAACTGGTGGCCTAGTGCTCTACAGCAGAGCTATACCCCCAGCCTCTACTCCACCCCCAGCTTCTAACCTACCCCCAGCCTCTAACCCACCCCAAGCCTCTACCCCACCTCTTTTTACCTTAACAATGTTACAAAGCATAGCTGTTCTATGCTTTGTAGCATATCCTGCAGGATAAATGACCAGAAATGGACTTTCTGAATCAACAGGTGCATCTCCGTAGTGGTGATTGACACTGCCAGATGGTGCCACACTGGCCCTACCATGCACGTCCCCAGCAGCAAAGTGCGTGGTGCCTGATTTCACCAGCCTCGCTGAGGGAGGCAGCGTCTCTGTAGTTTAGTTTGCATTTCGTTTTCTGTGAGCATTCTTTCGACATGTTCAGGAGCCATGTGTATTTTTCTGGTCATTCTCTCTGTCGCTTCCCCACTGGATGCACACTTTTCTTTCTATTTCTGAAAAGAAGATGCTCTCTACTAGGAGAACTCAGCCTTTTGTAGTGAGCGGATGGTGCTTCTCCGTCCCTGTACTTGGGTTTCTTGGCCTGCCTAGCTCCTCTTTCCTGTTCCCTGTGTGGCTCAAGTGGTAGCGAGCTCACCTGGCATGCGTGCGGCCCGGGTTCAATCCTCAGCACCACATACAAACAACGATGTTGTGTCCACCGAGAACTAAGAAATAAATATTTAAAAAAAAAAGAATTCCCTTCCTCAGGACTGGCACAGTCCTCTCCTGTGGAGTGTGACTGAGGCTGCTGGGATGGGTGAGTGGACCAGCTGCCAGGGTGAAGGTGTGGAGGGACTGCAGGGGCCTCCCATCTGAGCAGGGCTGAGAGCTGGAGCCACCAGGAAGCCACCTGGATACCTGTCAGAAATAATAATAAGTAATAACGACCCACTAAGTTGCTGAGGCTGGCTAAAAACTTGCCTCTTGCCTCAGCCTCCCAAGTAGCTGGGATCACAGGTGTGCACCACCCCACACACTTTAAATGCATGCCCTCAGTCCCCATGGTGATAGGAGATAGGTATCTACTATCTTCCTTTGCAGGATATTGATTGAGCAGATTAGCAATAATGGATCTCTTCCTTCATTTACTCATGCAGTCGTTCCCTCACACGGTGAACAGTGAATGATGACTGAATGCCAGTGGTGCTAAGCGCCAGGTGCATTATATATTGAAACAAAAATAGGCCTGCCTTCATGAAGGTTGCAGTCAAGTGTTAGAGATCCTGACGGATAAGTGGTCATTAATTAGGCAAAGAGAGGGAGGGAAAACATTCCCGGTAGAGGGAACATCATATGCGAAGGCCCAGTGAGAGGAGGGGGCGTGGGAGTGGGAGCAACGGGAGCAGACTGATTGATGGATTGCCAGGAGGCAGAGAGCCCAACAGTTCAGACCTACCAAGTCTCCGACTGTGTTGATCAGCTTTCTGTCACTGCAACAAATAACTGGGATGACTGGCTTATAAAGGGAAAAGGTTTGTTTTGGTCACAGTTTTGGAGGTTCAGTTCATGATCAGTGGGCTCAGCTGTTGAGGCGGCGCATCATGATGGAGGCCGATGCTGGAGCAGAACCCTCACCTCAGGGCTAGGAAGTGAAAAACAGGAGAAGAGGGCAGAGCTTGGCCCGCAGTCCCCTTCAAGGGCATGCCCAGGGACCAGAGGCCTCCCGCGAGGCTCGAGCTCACAAAGTTTCAGTCACCCACACCTTCACCACGCCAGGGACCAGGACTTTAACACCTAGGCCTTGGGGAGACGTTCCAGTCTGAAGGACAGCGCTGACACTTCCAGCCATCCTGCAAGACAGCTGCTGCAGAGGAGCAAACCCAAACACAGAGGGGTAAATAACCTCCCCAAAGACACACAGCACTACCATCAGTGACGTGACAATGGAGCTGGGGTAGGACCCAGACCTCTCTGGAGTCCTAAGCAGCTCTCGTCCTTAAGTGAAAGTGAGAAACTAATGTGACTCCTTTTTTGAAAATAAATAACAGCAGCTTGTACCCAAGGCCTGTCCTGAGGAAGGGGGGGCATGATCCTTGTCCTTGGAAAAATCCATAGAGCTTTTCTAGGCAGATAGCCACCCTGCTGAGTTGTTTGCAGGAGAGATCTGCAGTGCCAGATGTCCCTGACTCAGGTTAGGTGAGGACCCATAGCAACCTCTTAGCAATCACCAAACAGCATGAGACAGGGAAATACCTGGGATGCCAGATGACCCCCCAGTAGTTTATGGTGGTTGATAACATGTTGGGAAACCATGTAGTTTAGCACGTACTCCCCTCATGGCCTAAACCCACCAGTTCAAAGGAATCCCCTTCTTGTACTAACCAATCACCCCACCCAACTTGTTCCCGCCAGTGAATGTGCTAATCAATGTTAAGAGTTGTTTGATTTTCCCGCAGTTTGGAATGATTTGCTGTATGTTGTTGTTATGCATAGAGTATCCCCTCAAAACCTATAAAATCTCACTGAACAAAGGACTGGGACTCACTCCCTAGGACTGCTGTGTTGGGAACGGTTGTGAGTCCAGGCTCAAGCTTGCAATAAAGACTCTTGTGTGACTGCATCGGATTCAGCTCCTGGAGGTCTAATGGGGTCCCACGAATCTGATATTACAAAAGAAAGTAGATGTGGGGCAGATGTGTCGTCTGGGGACCACCCAGGACTATTACTTTTTTCTTTTTTTGTACTGGGGATTGAACTTCTGGACATTTACACTCTGAGCCACATCCCAGCCCTATTTTGTATTTTATTTAGAGACAGGATCTCACTGAGTTGCTTAGCACTTCACTGTTGCTGAGGTTAGCTTTGAATTTGTGATCCTCCTGCCTCAGGCTCCCAAGCGGCACGGCCCCCATTCAGGACTTGCAGCTTTAACCACATAGGACTTTCCATAGTGGAGGGAATGAAGAGTGCACAGTTTTCTTGGCCAAGGGAATCTTAGTGATGCTCAGTCAAAAGAGATGCCATGGGGGATGGGATCGTGGCTCAGTGGTAGAGCGCTTGCCTTGCATGTGTGAGGCCCTGGGTTCGATCCTCAGTAACACACACAAATAAATACAATAAAGGTCTATCAACAACTAAAAAATATTGAGAGAGAGAGAGAGAGAGAGAGAGAGAGAGAGAGAGAGAGAGAGAGAGAGAGCTGCCACGGTGAGACACAGAGGAATCACCCAGCAGAGGCAGAGGACAGGACTGACCCTGGGGGCCTCCTTCTAGCCAGGCCAGCTTCAGGTCAGATGGCTCTGCTGCTTCTTTATTCAAGCAGAATAAAAATTCCTAGAAAAAGTAAGTCTCCCAACTGTCCCTCCGTCCCCCATCCTCCTGCCATCTCTCTGCCCCAGAGGCCAGGCTGTTGACTAGTCTCAGGCGTATTTAGATAGATAGACAGATAGACAGATGTGTAGAGCTGGACACGATGGCACACACCTTGTAAACCCAACTACTCAGGAGGCTGAGGCAACTTCGAGGCCAGCCTGAGCAACACAGGGAGAACCCATTTCAAAATAAAAATTTTAAAAAGGGTTGGGGAAGACCCAGAGACAAACCCACATAATTACATTTGTATTAGATAAAGGCGCCAAAAACATGCATTGGAGAAAAGATAGCATCTTCAATAAATGGTGCTGGGAAAACTGGAAATCCATATGCAACAAAATGAGATTAAACCCCTATCTCTCACCATGCACAAAACTCAAAGTGGATCAAGGACCTAGGAATTAAACCAGAGACTTCAAAGTAGGCCCAATCATCAACATAAGACTCATATAGCGCAAAAATTACAATCAAGACTCAATAAATGGGATGAATTCAAACTAAAATGCTTTCTTCTCTGCAAAAGAAACAATCAGTGAGGTGAATAGGGAGCCTACAGAATGGGAGCAAATTTTCACCACACACACATCAGATAGAGCACTAACCTCTAGGATATATAAAGAACTCAAAAATCTTACCACCAAAAAAACAAATAACCCAATCAATGGGCCAAGGAATTGAACAGATATTTCTCAGAAGGTGATATACAATCAGTCAACAAATACATGAAAAAGTGTTCAACATCTCTAGCAATTAGAGAAATGCAAATCAAAACTACTTTAAGATTTTATCTCATTCCAGTCAGAATGGCAGCTATTAAGAACACAAACAACAATAAGTGTTGGTGAGGATGTGAGAAAAGGCACACTCACACATTGCTGGTGGGACTGCAAATTGGTGCAGCCAATATGGAAAGCAGTGTGGAGAATCCTTGGAAAACTGGGAATGGAACCATCATGTGACTCAGCTATCCCACTCCTAGGTCTATACCCAAAGGACTTAAAAACAGCATGCTACAAGGACACAGCCACATCCATGTTTATAGCAGCACAATTCACAATAGCTACACTGTGGAACCAACCTAGATGCTCTTTTGAGGTGAATGGATAAAGAAAATGTGGTATATATTCACAATGGAATATTACTCTGCATTAAAAGAGATTAAAATCATGGCATTTTCAAGTAAATGCATGGAGTTGAATATAATGCTGCATTAAGTAAGCCAATCCCCCCCAAAAAAACAGATGCTGAATGTTTACTCTGATATAAGCAGGCTGATTCATAATGGGGTTGGAATGGGGAGCATGGGTAGATTAGATGAACTCTAGATAGGGCAAAGGGGAGAGAGGGAAAAGAAGGGATTATGGGGGTGGAAAGACAGTGGAATGAGGTGGACATCAATACTCTAAGTACATGCATGAAGACACGAATGGTGTGACTCTACATTGTGTACAACCAGAAATATGAAAAATTGTGTTATATGTGTGTAATATGAATTGTAATGCATCTTGCTATCATATGTAACAAATTAGAATAAAATTTTCAAAAAGGGTTGGGGATGTATCTCCATGGTAAAGCACCCCTGGGTTCAATCTCCAGTACTGTTAAAAAAAAGAGAGACATCTACATGTATATGTGTGTGTAACATGCACGCGCGTGCACACACACACATATGCATATACTGCATTTGTTGGGAAGCTTTTGGCTACAAGTACAAAAACAACCTACAAATGTGTGATGGACTTCTCAGCAAGAGAGGAGATAATAGATGCCCGGATTGCCTGTCCAGAAGCTGTCTAATAGGAACCTCAATTTTTTTATTTGAACTTTTGCTTTCTGATTCCCCCAAACTGATTTTTTTTCATTTTCTAAACAACTGGTTGCTTAAGCCAAAAAAAAAAAAAAAAAGAAAGAAAGAAAAACCACATTCAAATCACTTTGGATTTCTCTCTTTCACTCACTTTTCACATCCGATCACTCAGCCGGCCCAGCTTTCCTGCAAATGTGGAAGTAGATCAACCCTAAAGAAACGAAGCTTACAAGCTTACGCCAGGACTTCAACTGGTGAGAGCTGCCAAAGCCCTAGTCAAGTGTCCTCAGGGTCATAGGCTCCCCCAGCCCCCCATAGAGGTAAGGTCCTGCAGCTGCAAGCAGACCACTCCCCGACTGCCCCGCACTCCCAGGACAGGTGTCAGGTGGCACTGGGGGGCCATGGGCAGTGTCACCTAAGGGGAAGCTGAAGTGGGGAATCCATCTCATTCAGTTCCGTGGGAGGGGATCATGTCGCTCACGATCTCTTCGGTATTGTTCATTGTCCTGGTGTAGAGGTGACTTGCAGAACACTCCTGCTGCACATGGTGCTCACTCACCCAGTGTCAGGATTCACAAGTCTCACTGCTACAATGGCCAGAGCAAAGGAAGGACAGAATCTGGTTCTCTGGATTTACATGCCCCTGAGTGCATCCATGGGGACTCCTTGACAGCCCAAGTACTTATGTGGAAATCATGCACATATAGGTCACGTGTGGCTCTGTGCCTGCTGCCCAGAGCATCCCAACAGCACTCACAGACCCCAAAAGTGTTCGGGGAAGGAGATGTACAGCTGGGCGTGCCTCTGAGGAGGGGGACATCAGTCCCCGAGAGGGACCAACTTATTTTTCCTACATATTTTTATTGTCCTTGAATTTTGTTTATCTTGGGCCAGTTTTCACCATTTCAAAACTAGGTAATAAAACTTCAAAAGACAGTGGAACGATTGGGTTTTACATTTCTTTTAAGTGTGTGAAAGAAATCCATTCAATCTGGCACGACTGGCTCTTGCTGAAATAGCCTCAGAAACCTGGGAAAGTAAGAAGGCAGTGTCCTTGGCAGGTTCACTCACCAAGGGGTGGAGACAATGACGTGGCACTTGCATCTCAGAATCAAGGGACATTCAGAATTCTTTCTGCCTGCTCCTTACCCCCCATCCCATAGACTCCCCCAGCCCAGCCTGACATTTCAAAGGATTTCCAGGACGGGACCTGGCGCCACTGCACCTCCCCAAGGGTCTGAATGCCTACTTTCAATGTGACAGGCGGGACTCCTCTTCAAAGGCTGTAGAGAAAATGTGACCAGCAGCTAAGGGACCTCAAAGACAGTGTTGTCAGTTGTTTTACAAGTCAGGAGGCACAGGTCCTGGGAGGAGGAAGGGCTTTGTCAAGGTCACTCAGAGTTCATTGGTGGCAGGATAGGAGTCACCAAGCCTTTTCCTGCTCAAAGGGCCTCCCTGATCCTCAGAATGGGGGCACCAGGCGATCCCCTAAGAAAAAGGACCTAGACACCCATGGAGTCAGCCCACCCAAGTTCAAGTTCTCAGTCATCCATCTCCTAGTTTGGTGGCTTTGGGCAAATTGCATCATGACAAAAGAAAAACAAGATTCATGTCAGGACTGTTTCCTTGTCAGGAGCCTGTTTCCTTGTCTACAAAATAAAGATCTCCTAGGGCTGGCCTAAGGGTTGTCATGAGGATTGGTATCACAAGTCCATAATCTTTGGGCAGAAGTCATTGTTTCCAAATTTAGACATGTTTAGATTTCAGAGGGGGGGGTGAGGTTTATGATCCTACCGTGTTCCATCACCATTTCTGTGACTCGTGATTATTCAAACTAGGGCTCCACGAGAGTCCAAGTAGCCTCAGAGCAGCCCGGGATTTGTCCTAGAATGAGTCGTAGCATCAGACTTGGTGGAAGCTGTTGGTTTTCATAGTCTTTTTTGGGCTTCAGAATTGAGGGATTGTAATAAAAAATGACAGCCGATCTTCACTGTGCGGTTCCCTGGAGCTTGGCACCTCGTGGGTGAACTTGCTGAATCCACAGAACAAACCCACGTAGTGGATCCTAGTGCAGCCCCCGCGAGGCAGGAGAACCCGCGAGCAGGGCCAAGGGATGCACCTGGGCAGCATGGGGTTAAGTGAGATCATGATGTGAACTGCCAGTGACAGCACCCAGCCCATGAGGACAGCGCCACAAACCCTGGCTGTCATTCCCCTTGTTCAGCATCCATTTATGTTAAAAACATTAGAAAAACTAAGGATAACAGGAACTTACCTTGACATTGTAAAAGCTATCTATGCTAAGCCTCAGGCTAGCATTATTCTGAATGGAGAAAAGTTGAAGGCATTCCCTCTAAAATCTGGAACAAGACAGGGATGCCTTCTATCGCCACTCCTATTTAATTTAGTCCTTGAAATATTAGCCAGAGCAATTAGACAGACAAAATAAATTAAAGGCATAAAAATAGGAAAAGAAGAACTTAAATTATCACTATTTGCGGGCGACATGATTCTATACCTAAAAGACCCAAAAGGGTCTACAAAGAAACTACTAGAACTAATAAATGAATTAAGCAAAGTGGCAGGATATAAAATCAACATGCATAAATCAAAGGCATTTCTGTATATCAGCGACAAAAGTTCTGAAACGGAAATGAGGAAAAACACTCCATTTACAATATCCTCAAAAAAATAAAATACTTGGGAATCAACCTAACAAAAGAGGTGAAAGATTTATACAATGAAAACTACAGAACCCTAAAGAGAGAAGTAGAAGAAGATCTTAGAAGATGGAAAAATATACCCTGTACATGGACAGAACTAACATCATCAAAATGGCGATATTACCAAAAGTTCTCTATAGGTTTAATGCAATGCCAATCAAAATCCCAACGGCATTTCTTGTAGAAATAGATAAAGCAATCATGAAATTCATATGGAAAAATAAAAGACCCAGAATAGCAAAAGCAATTCTAAGCAGGAAGTGTGAATCATGCGGTATAGCGATACCAGATTTCAAACTATATTACAGAGCAACAGTGACAAAAACAGCATGGTACTGGTACCAAAACAGGCGGGTGGACCAATGGTATAGAATAGAGGACACAGAGACTAATCCACAAAGTTACAACTATCTTATATTTGATAAAGGGGCTAAAAGCATGCAATGGAGGAAAGATAGCATCTTCAACAAATGGTGTTGGGAAAACTGGAAATCCATATGCAACAAAATGAAACTGAATCCCTTTCTCTTGACATTCACAAAAGTTAACTCAAAATGGATCAAGGAGCTTGATATCAAATCAGAGACTCTGATCTGATAGAAGAAAAAGTTGGCTCCGATCTACATATTGTGGGGTCGGGCTCCAAATTCCTTAATAGGACACCCATAGCACAAGATTTAATAACAAGAATCAACAAATGGGACTTACTTAAACTAAAAAGTTTTTTTCTCAGCAAGAGAAACAATAAGAGAGGTAAATAGGGAGCCTACATCCTGGGAACAAATTTTTACTTCTCACACTTCAGATAGAGCCCTAATATCCAGAGTATACAAAGAACTCAAAAAATTAGACAATAAGATAACAAATAACCCAATCAACAAATGGGCCAAGGACCTGAACAGACACTTCTCAGAGGAGGATATACAATCAATCAACAAGTACATGAAAAAATGCTCACCATCTCTAGCAGTCAGAGAAATGCAAATCAAAACCACCCTAAGACACCATCTCACTCCAGTAAGATTGGCAGCCACTATGAAGTCAAACAACAACAAGTGCTGGTGAGGATGTGGAGAAAAGGGTACACTTGTACATTGCTGGTGGGACTGCAAATTGGTGCGGCCAATTTGGAAAGCAGTATGGAGATTCCTGGGAAAGCTGGGAATGGAACCACCATTTGACCCTGCTATTGCCCTTCTTGGACTATTCCCTGCAGACCTTAAAAGAGCATGCTACAGGGATGCTGCTACATCGATGTTCATAGCAGCAGCACAATTCACAACAACTAGACTGTGGAACCAACCCAGATGCCCTTCAATAGATGAATGGATAAAAAAAATGTGGCATTTATACACCATGGAATATTACGCAGCACTAAAAAATGACAAAATCATGGAATTTGCAGGGAAATCGATGGCACTAGAACAGATTATGCTTAGTGAAGCTAGCCAATCCCTAAAAAACAAATACCAAATATCTTCTTCGATATAATGAGAACAACTATGAACAGAGCAGGGAGGAAGAGCAGGAAGAAAAGATTAACATTAAACAGAGACATGAGATGGGAGGGAAAGGGAGAGAAAAGGGAAATTGCATGGAAATGAAAGGAGACCCTCATTGCTATACAAAATTACATATAAGAGGTTGTGAGGGGAATGGGAAAATAAACAAGGAGAGAAATGAATTACAGTAGATGGGGTAGAGAGAGAAGATGGGAGGGTAGGGGAGGGGGGATAGTAGGGAATAGGAAAGGTAGCAGAATACAACAATTACTAATATGGCATTATGTAAAATTGTGGATGTGTAAATGACGTGATTCTGCAATCTGCATTTGGGGTAAAATTGGGAGTTCATAACCCACTTCAATCTAATGTATGAAATATGATATGTCAAGAGCTTTGTAATGTTGTGAACAACCAATAAAAAAACAGAAAAAAAACTCTTCTGTGTTTCACATTCAATTGTTTTATTTCATTCATTGATTCATATAATAAATATCGTTTGAGCAAAACCTCATATTTGGTCATGACCAGAGAAAGCTGGACTTTAGAGAGGAGGGCTGCAAGACATTCATGAGATCTAGGAAGAGCAGCAGTGAACACTCACATGGTGTGTCTGAGTAGGCTGGGGCGGGGGGAATCTCTTGGCTTAAGTATTAAAACTAACATTAATTGTTTTTCAGATGTGGGAAGGGAAGCCACACCACAGAGGCTTGTGTCATGCAATAGTAAGTAAGTCTTGGGCTCTAAATTCTAAGTACTTTGGCTTTAACAGGCCATGCTAAAACAGGATTCTATAAAACTGCACTTTTCATCCTGATTTTAGCTTGAGAGCCCATGGTCACAGGTCCTCTGCACTTCCACAAGTGACACCCTAACTATTTCACTAAGGTTCAGATCTGTGGGTCCCTGCTGTTACAAGATTTTCCCCTTCAGAATTATAGGGAGGTTCAGAAACTTGGTCCATGCACTGGGACAAAGAAAGTGCCTTGGGCATCTGGGGAAAGTTGCCCTTTGCCGACCTCATGGAAGCATTTTGCATTGTTGCTGAATGTGTGTCCTCCTTCTGGACACCAGGCTGGAGGAGGTAGGGAGGAAAAGGGTATGGGTTCCCTGCCAGTAGCGCTTTGGCTCTTCTGTCTGGGAGAACATTCTCCCTAGACACTAATGCCCAAATCTTACTGGACAGAGTAAGCCAATGACCCTCACTTGTTACAGAGGGGCTGGCCTTACCATTCTGCCTCTAATCCAGGGAGGCAAGGAACAGGCAGGAGTAAGTGGCTTTGGAAAGCCCCATCCTTTTTTTGCTGCAGCAGCTTGCCATTAGGGTTTGGGAAGGCACCATATGAGGCCAATCTATCTATCCCAGAGGTAGACAAATTGAGAATGAGGATCTCAGAAAACAAAAAATTCAACTTAAAATAATGCATTATATTTTGAACACTGAATGCTTGACAGTACATTTCATATCTCATCTCCTGGTACTTGCAAATGCTAGTCAACACTCAGAGGGAAAATTCATGTTTCTCATGTCAAATATCCTTGCAGCTCACATCTCCTCCTGTTGTGAACAGTTAAACTGATCCCTATGAGGACAGTCTGCTCACACTATAATCTTCTGTGACACTAAACCTTAATCTGTCTTAAAATTTTCTATTGTTTTTCACTAAAATATTCTCCTGGAACTTTTAAGTGCACATTCATTTCCATGGATGAGGATAAATTGCATGATCAGAGGTCCTCCAGCCAATGCTGACGTGCCTGCCCAGCCCAAGTCCAAGGTAATCACTCAGATTACTTGTTGCCATCTATCTAGCTAATTCAATGTCACTATTCTTCCTCTGGTCTAAGAGAATTTACCCTTTCCTAAAATGAGCTTTATCTCATATTAAGATATGAGGGGGGATAGCCCATGTGGGGGAAGTTGGCATCACTGAGGCCCACCCTTCTGCTGCCAGGCTTCCAATAAAGGGGCCATCAAAGCCTTGCATTAGAAGAGAAAGCCCACTTTTAAAAAGTGGCTGCAACCTGCTACTTAATAAATGAAAATCATGATGATTTGACTTTGCAAATGGTGGCCTTCTCTAAATACCCTGTTCTGCCTTCAAGTTTATCCTCCAACCCCACCACTGACCTATTCTTGGCCTAAATCTTACTTGCCATCCAAATGACAGTTTTGTTGTCACATCCTTCTGCAGGCCTTCTCTGTCCCCGTGGCTGGAACCCCCACTCATCCGGAGCATCCTGTAGAGTAGATACAGCTGTACCTCTTTCAAGTACAAATGGAATGTAAGCAGCCTGTGACCAGAGGTCTCTGTAGCCAAGTGCAGAAAAGCAGAAGGGAGAAGGGAAAATCAGTTTTAACAATACATCTTGTCTGACCAAACAGCGTTGGCCCTCCATACTTGTGGTTTCTGCAACTAAGTTAGGATTAAAAAATATTCAGGGAAAAAATGGCATATTTATTGAACATGTGCAGATTTTTTTCTTATTATTATTCCCTAATCAATGCAATATAATATGTAAATATATAATAACATAATATTAATTTATAATGGGTATTATAAATCTAAAGGAAATTTAAAACATACAGGAGGATATGCATAGTTTATGTCCAAATACTTTTATATAAAAGATAGAAGCATTCCCAGATTTTTAGTTTGGGATGAGTCCTGGAGCCAATCTCCTTCAGATACAGAGGGATGACTATATTCAAAGTAATGTGATTGGATACAATCAGCATGAAAAAAATAGCACTGGGAATTTTACATCCTTTGTGTAATTCCAGTGAGTGTTTTATACTCATAGCATATCTCAGTTAACACTATTTAACACTACTCAGTTAACACTACTTCAGGTGCTGGGCAGCTACATATGGTCCATGGCACCTGTACCACATGGCCTACTTGGAGTACATTTGTGCTTCTAACCCACTACCCTCAAGAGTGAGGTTAGACTTATCCTTCACTACTGTACCTCTAACAGCTTCCTAAAGCCGCTGCTCAGCCGCGGGGGCAACGGGGTCGGGTGGCGAGCGAGCGCAGGTCTTTTGCGATGGTGCCGGGCGGCGCTGGTCCCGCCCCTCCGCCCCTGTGCGACCGCCCGCTCCGCCCCCGTCGCTGCGCTGGCTCCGGGCCGCGCGGCCCCGCCCACTTCATGTGGCCCGGCCCGCCGCGGCTGTCGGCTGGGATCTGCGAGGCGGCGGTGGCGGTCCGCGAGGCTCGGGAGGCGGCGGCCGAGGCCCAGGCGGCGGCGCACGGGAGCGGCAGGAGCAGGCCCGGCCCTCGACCGGCCGCCCGGCTGCAGCATGTGCGCCCGCCGGGGGCTGCTGTGGCTGCCGCGCCGCTCGCCGCTCGCCGCTCGCTGCTCGCCGCGCTGTTCTTCTTCTCGCTCTCGTCCTCGCTGCTCTACTCCGTCTACGTGGCGCCCGGCAAAGGTAGGAGGGGGCCTCCGGGGACCCGACCCCGACCCGGGCCGGCGCGCCTGAGGCCGCCGCACCTTCCCGCCCGTTGCGCCCGGCCCCGGGGCCCCGCCCGCCGCGCCGCGGACCCCTTCCCACTCCCCCGCGCCGCGGACCCCTTCCCCCCCCCCCCCCGCGCCGCGGACCCCTTCCCCCCCCCCCCCCCCCCGCCCCGGCGCGGCTCCCGGCATTCGGCGCACCGACCTGGCGCCGGCGGCAGCGCCCCGCCGCCCGCGCATCCTCCCCCGGCGCCGGAGCCCCCTGCCCGCCCGAGCCGCGCTCCCGCGCCGGGTCTCCGGTTCCCCGGTCCCCGGGTCCCGCCGACCCCTGGCCCGCCTGCGCTGCCCACTCCCCCGCAGCGTCGTACCGCCTCTGGCCCCCGAGTCCGAGCCCAGGGAAGCGGGGTATCCGCGCCCTCCTTTCTTCCACTCGCCGGCTCCCAGCCTTGCGGGCGGGGAGGAGGCGGCTCCTCGTGTCAGCCAGCCGGTGCCTGCTTTAGGGACGGAGGAGGGGAAGTTTGAATTGGCCCCAGAGGAGGGACTGTGAGTAGGGTCTCCCGGGAACCGCTGCCAGGTGGAAGTGGCGGGAGCGTGGTGAAGACAGGGAAGGGGACTGGTTCTTCTCAGAGGCTCGTCCTCCAAGGAAGACAGTCCCGAGGAGCGCACCCCGCCCGCACGCACTGTGAGAACCCAGCAAGCGGAGGACAGAGGACATCCAGGTCAAACCTGGATCCCAGCCCCTGCCCGGGATGACCTTGGGCAGGTGACCGAGCCTCAGCTTTTCTTCTCTGTAAAATGGGGGTACAAACCCCAACCCATAAAGATTTAAGGGTGGAAGTAGGTAAATGCTTTTTAAAGCTATTATCACTATACCTGGTGCATGAGAGTTTTCAAAATAAGTAAAAACATTGATTATGTGTAAGTTTCAGAAAAGAAGGGAGTAGGTGGAAGATTTAAAGAATATCTTTACCTGTCTTGGCATCACCATGGAACTCAGATAAAACCTCAGTATTGAGCGAAAAATGAGCAGAAGATGCTGTTGGGGGGTGAGGCAAGGACACTAAATTCTGCTAAAAAATTCTGATTATTTGGGTGTCAGAGATGATGGTTTAGCTATAGGGAAAATGCCTTTTAGTATTGTAGTAGTAATGAGTGCCATTGTCTGTTGACTGCCAATACTGAACTAGCAGAACAGAGAAATTTCCAGATAGAGTAGGAGATTCTCTCCTGATTATTTAAAGAAGCATATTTTCCCTTGATGGTTAATATTGATGTTTGGTACTGTGAACTGGATCTGGGAAGCTGGAACAGGCAGCATGAGATTACCCTAACCATTTATTTACCCAGTGTAAATGCATCCCTCTAGGGAGGTAGAATATGTGGCTTGTTGGCAATGAATGATTAGATGGTAAAAAGATAGGGATTCTGGCAGAGCAAGAATAGATGACTAATTAGTGGAATTAATTGAGAAAATAATTCATTAGCATACTGGATATTAGATTTCTTAAAAGTGGATCCAAAGTGATGGGTTTGGACCCAGAGGCAGTGGTAGAGCCATTCTCCCCCTCCATTTGTGAAAGTGACAGGTATTTCTGGTCTGGTTCCATAAGTCAGCTGTATCTAAAGGGGAGACTGTGTCCCATGGAGGAGATAATCACCCTTTTGATTGGAAAGGTTTGGAGCCAAATTCTTCTACAGAGTTGAAAATTAGGATTAAAAATCCAAGGTCAAATATTTTCTCTGATCTGTAGAAGCTAAGCCACAATGGGAGAGGGGGGTGAGGGGGAAACTAGAAGTTCTGTAGATCAGACAGAGCCCACGGATGAGCTGCCAATTAGCAGTGCATCCAGTCCCTGCAGGATAGCAAGTCCTGTCAAGGAAACTGGACACGGTAGGCCTGTCCCTTCCTATCCTGTAGGCCCAGGGCTCCCCTCTCCCACCCAGGTTCTGGAGGGGCCCAAGGGACAGAATCTTTATGTCCAGGTGGAGGACCCCGTGGCTGTGCAGATAGTGCAGTCCCTCCACCAGCTGCTGGAGGTAGACCTTGACCTGTGGCAAATGCTGTGCTCAGGGAGGGGCCGCGGCCCTCCACCTTGACTCATCCTGCTTGAGTGCCCCAGTCTAGCACCTGGGACAAGCCCAAAGGGGTTGAGGAGAGGTAGCACCCTGAGCCCTAAGTGCCAAAGGGTAGGTGGCACCCTGAGCCCTAAGTGCCAAAGCCAGAGAAATCCCCAGGAACAAGCAAGGTGTGCAGGAAGCCAGGCAGTGCAGCTGGGCACAGAGCCTGGGTAGCCACGGGGCCTGGGATCCAGAGAGGCGGGGCCTGGGCCACATTTGGGGCAGCTGTGTCTGGGTGGGGCTGGGACCCGCATGCAGCTCAGGCCAGTGGCAGGCAGGTGCAGGGTCACCTCGGCTTCTGTCACCACTCTCTTCTTGAAGAGGCGATCCAGCAGCTCCTCTGATGAGCACCTGGGGCCTGGTCAAGGAAAGCAGCTGAGGCTGGAACCCACCAGGAGGTGGCCAGGACAGGGTTCCTGCGGTCTCAAGGGTGGGGTACTGGTGCTCAGGTTGAGGGGAGGTGCCATGGGCCCCTGGAACCCCAGACAGCATCCAGCCCAGATGAGGGGGGCTGCCTAGGGACTGAGGCCACAGGGCAGTGGTAGGGTGGGGGCACCTGGCCTGTCTGCACAAATCCCTCCTCAGGGGAGAGACAAGAACACAGGAACAGATCCAGCCACAAGGCCCTCCACACTGAGACCCCAGTCAGGGACCTATGGGCAGTGGGCAAAGACCTGGAGTAACCTGTGTAGGATACACCTCGCCTGACATCTGAGAGGTCACCCATGGGAGGAGACCCCTGGCCATCTCCACCGAGGACATCTGGACCCTCAGGAGCAGCTCAACCACTGACCCTGCCTGGTGACCCCCATGGACAACCCTCAGAGAGAAAGAACCCCCTGCCCAATACCATCAGGAGTGTCAAGAACAGGGCTGCTTGTCACACAGCATTGGCCACAGGAAGGTGGGCTGAGGCCGTCACAACCTGCCAGGCCCAGGGAGCATATGCTCCTCCAATCCCCAGCCTGGTGGCCACTGTACCCCTCCTCAAACCCCAAGGGGTCAGGAGAAGAAAGGATACAGTTCCAAAATGAGGATGAGGGTCTTCCGGGTCTCAAACTGGTCCAGCAGCCCAGTGACCAGTGGGTGGCTGACCGTGGCCAGGATATCTCGCTCCTGGTACACCTGGGCCCGAGTTCTGCTCTGCAGGGGGATGAACATGGCAGCACAGAATACCTTATTTCCTTTGTGCTGTACCCTTTTTACAAAGCCAAACACGCCTCTGGGGAGGAGGGAGGGGGATCAGGATGGTGACGCTGTGCCACAGGTCCTGGGCATCCCCGGGGCCAGAAGGGCTGGAGTGTACCTGCCAATCTCCTCCTTGACCTCGTAGAAGGAGTGCAGCTTCCTTCAATGGCTCTGCTCTTCTGAATCTGGCTCACTGTCTCCTGTGGTCAGCACAGAAGGTAGTTAGGACGGCAAAGGCACTGCCCTGGCCCTCGTCCCCAGTACTGTGGAGCTGGCAAGCTGTTCCCTGGGCCTGGGTCTGTGGCCCATGGGAACCTTGAGCTGGGGTCCCTGTGGGGACTGGGGATGCCATGTGGAGACCGAGCGGCCCTGGGCCTGGGAGGCTCTGCGGCTTACCCCCATGGACCAGCAGTTCCGCCTTGCAGAGCACCTGGCCAGCAGCATTGTGTGCGAGACAGGTATAGACGCCTGCATCTTGCTGGGCCACATCCTTCAGTAGCAGGCAGTGAGTGGTGCCATCCTTCTGCTGGCTCAGCTGGGCACTGTCCTCCATTTGGACACCGTCCTGAAACACCAGCAGGCCAGGACGCCATCAGCCCATCCCAGCATCAGGCCCACCTGCCCTTCCCTGGCACCTGCTGTGTGTCGGCCCCAGGTCCAGCCCCATGCCCAGCCATGATGGGCTTGGGGATTGCAGGAGGGGCCACACAGCTAGGATTGTGTGGTGCGGTTTTCGTACACACATGCACACACAGGTGCCTCCGGCCTCTGAGGGTCCCACCCTGCCTCCTTGGGCCAGCTCTTACCTTGTACCATGTCACAGTGGGCTGTGGGTGCCCCTCAATGACAGCCTCAAACTGTGCCGTACCACTCGCCTGGACCTGCACATCCTCAATGGTCACCTGCATGGTTGGGGGCCCTGGGAAGAGGTGGAAAGGGGGACATGAGGAGGGATTCCCAGGCTGCACAGCCCATACATGTGGTCAGTGAGGCTCTGAGTACACTCCAGGGCAACAGGCAACAGGGCCCCCTGGTAACTGGGAAGTTCTTCCTTCCATCCAACCACTGTCTCCCTGCTTTGCCCTCAGCTGGCCCAGCAGTCACGAGAACAGTCAAGACAAGGCAGGCAAAACATGCTAGGGGGTGATGGCTCTCTCCAGGACTGGGTCCAGCAGACACCGGATCTGTAGTGCCTGCCTCTCCTGGAGGAGAGCTCCAGCCCCCACCCCATTGTGGCACAAGAGAAGGGGTGGGGAACCTGGGCTGAAGCAGGCAGGGATCTAGCAGGCCCCTCTACCCTCCAAGCAACTGCCCCCAGCCCAGGCACTGCAGAGCCACCCTCACAGCACGCCCTGACCCCTGACCCCCATACTTGAACTTGTAGCACTGGTGTCTAATTAATTAGCAAATAGACACCAATTAATTACAGGGTCCCTGTAGCCTTGGTGGGCAGGCTGGCCAGGAAGACCAAGCTTTGACAGGAAGCCTGGAAAGGGCCCCACCCCATCCACTGGGGATGGCGTGTGACACAGCTGGAGTAGGGTGCCCAGGCTGTGGGCCTCAGGGAACTTCGGCCTGATGGAAACAGAGGTGCTAGCAGGGGCTGTGCCCACCAAAGCTTGCCCGACATGATCTCACATCTGGCTGCTCCTGAGGTGTCCTTAAAACACCTTCAGCCTAGGCAACAGGACCCTTGGTTGGCTTCTGTGAGCTGCCCTGGCAGGTTAATCCTGCCCCAGGGAGACCATGGGTCCTGATTTATATCCACTGGGTCCACCCCAGCGAGGAGCCTGGGCTTCTTACTAGCCTCTGAAGCAGGTTGTCTTGCCTGTCCCCAGGCAAACAGGGTCAGAGCTGAGCTGGGCTAGAGGACATGCAGCTGGCAGGTGCCCTGGCCACAGAACTGCTGCTGGTGTGTGTGGGGTCGTGGTGGAGGCTCCCCTGCATACAGGCATGCTTGGAGCTGTGGCATGGTGGGCACTGATGGCTGGTCTCCTTCCAGAGCTGAAAGAGCTCTTCACGTGTTTCTGATTCCGGGCTGCATCAGAGGCATGACCTCGGTCTTTCCCTTTCTTGGCCATGTTTTGGGGGCACTGTGTCTGGCCTGATGAAGGCTAGGGTCTCTGCTCTTTCTTGCCTGCTTGGGCTTTGCCACACGTATGCAAGTGCTGCCTGATGTGAGTCATAAAGACCCACATGTGTGCTTTCTTCTGGAAACTTGGTGGTAGCTTTGAAGTTGAGGTCTTTGGTTCCCTTGGAGGGAATTTGTGAGTTTGAGGTAAGGCTCCAAGTTCACTCTTTCTTAACACCATTTGTAAAAGACTATTTTCTTCCGTTTTATTGTCTAAGAAATCTTGTAAAGTCCCCCAATTTTACCTGAATGTCACTGAGAACGTGGCAAGAAGGGCCAGGGTTCTCGGGTCCTTGGCTAAGGTGCAGCTGCCATTCAGCTCCCACTGGCCCCAGGCCCAGAGCCCCACCTCCCAACCATCCTGCTGGGGTAGCGTCTCAGCATGGGCACTCTGGGGACTCTCGCTTGGCCCACAGTGGTGGAAGTCCAGCTTGTTGCCCCTTCTTGGCCAGAAATTCAAGTCTCTTTCTCTTGGTTTTGAGGCTTGTGTCTCCAACCTCTCATGCCCTGGTGGGATGGAACCAGAAGGTTCTGCCACTGTCCCTGTCTGCTGTTTCTGGAGACTCAGGTCATATGACATTTTGTGCTGGGCCTAAGAGGCTTGCAGTTAGTTATTGGTGTGGAAGAACGAGGCTGGGAACAGCAGGGGTGGGCAGGCCCAGGAGGGCGCGTCCCCCTGAAATCCCAAAGTCCTGAGCCTCCTCCACTCACTTTTCCTCCCCAGTGACCAGCACAGACTACAACACTGCCACAGACGCCACGGAGACCTCATCCTACTTCAGTGCCCAGGGATACCTGTCTAGGTGGGGCCACACAGACAGCAGCCCAGGGCCTCCCGGGAAGTGGTGATCTGGACTGGGTGGCTTAGATTGACTTTCCCAAGCCTGCAGCTTTCAGTCAGACCCTGTCCGTTTCTGTCCCTCTGCTCCTCCACTCAGGATACAGGGAACCTCAAACCTATCTGCCTCTGACCTTCACCCCGTGGGCCCTCCTGCCTGGACCCTCAGCCTGCTCCACTTTATGGCTACCCCCTTATTTGTCTTTTTTGCCAGCCGGGAGCAAGAGGGAACCGAATCAGATGAGGGGCAGCTGCCCCAGGTGGTGGAGGAGCTGAGGGACCTCCAGGTGGCCCCTGGTACACGCCTGGCCAAATTTCATCTCAAAGTGAAAGGTGAGGTGCTGGGGAGTGGGCACCGTAGCTGGAGGGAGGCCAGGAGCTGTCTCCCATTGGTCACACGTGGGAAGGGCCTGACCAGTGGAGGTCAGGAGGTCATGTGTGCCTGCTGCTGGGCAACAAGAGGCTGCCACCCCACCCCCACACCAGAGGCTCGCTGGCCTCTGAGCAACCTCTTTTCTGGGCCTTTGTCTGTCTCCCATCGAAAGAGTATAGTGCCCATTGAGAATGGTCGTGTGCTGACCACTCTCCTCCATGGGGTAGGCTACCCAGTCCCCAGATTGTACTGGTTCAAAGATGGCCAGCCCCTGTCTACATCTGCCCACATTCTCATGGCTGACAAGAAGACACTGCACACCCTGGAGATCGTCTCTGTCACCCGGGAGGACGTGGGCCAGTATGCAGCCTATATCAGCAATGCTGTTGGTGCTGCCTACTCATCTGCCCATCTGCTGGTCCGAGGTGTGTGCCCTGAAGGAGTGAGCAGTGCCATATGTACTGCATGCCAGGCCCCATCAGGCCGGGGCCCAGCCCATTGCCCTATGCACAGTGGCACAGATGGCAGAATTGCCCCACAGGAGCGGGTGCCCAGTGGGGCTTGGACGCCCTGAGTGATGAGCAGGCTCTTGGGGGAAGCGGACGAACACTGGGCCCAGCAGACCTGCACAAAGCCCCAGTGGCAGCTCTGACAAGAAAACTCCTGTGTCTTTATTTTCCCAAACGTTCTGAGCACTGAGAGCTGACTCCTAGTTTGACCCATACTGGTCCTGCGGAGAGACTGTTGCTGGGTCCTCCTCCTGCCTCTCAGGGTGCAGCCCCAGCTGCCATCTCCCAGTGCCCATGTGGTTCTAGGCGGGGCCCCAGATTCCCAGTGGGCACAGGGAGGGTGGGGATGTCACACGGATGTACACTGGAGTGTGAGTTCTTTGGCCTCCCGGCCAAAGTTTCAGGCAGGGTAATGGACCTTTGACCATGGGTGGGGCCATGCCCAGGTCCCCCCACTGGGCAGTAGGACCAGGACCTTCCCACATGTAGGGAAGCAAGGGAATCTGTGCATGCTGCACATCTGACTCCCTCTGCACTTTTCAGGTCCTGATGAACCAGAAGAGAAGTCAGCATCAGGTGAGATGGCCCTGTGGGCAGACAGAGGCTGGGTGGATTGTGGGCGTGAGGCCAGAGTGGACCAGCCCTGGGCCTGGTAGCGGTGGAGGTGCAGGAAGAGGGCTCTCTGGGGCCACAGGCACAGGTCGCAGAGAACTACCTGGGGTTCCCAGAACAAGGACATCAGGACGTGGGAGCTGAAGGAGGGGTGCCGGGTGTCTCCATGGCTGTCCTTGCTCTCCCAGATGTGTGTGAGCAATTGGTGCCACCCCGCATCCTAGAGAGGTTCACCCCCAAGAAAGTGAAGAGGGGCTCCAGCATCACATTCTCGGTGAAGGTGGAAGGTGGGCATCCTCACTCCCCGGAGAAAGATCACCCCCCCAGAGTCCCCATGCCACCCTCCCACAGTCCACCCATGCCACCCTGCGTGGCCTCCTGCTCCACCCCTCATATCACTCTTGCCAAGCACCCTCTTCTGGAGGCCCATAGCCAGTGGGGCTGTGTACCCACTGAGCCCTCTCCTGCCCACAGGATGCCAGGCCCCCACCATACACTGGCTCAAGGAGGAGGCCGAGAGAGGCGTGCTGTGGATTGGCCCAAACACCCCAGGCTACACTATGGCCAGCTCTGCTCAGCAGCACAGCCTGGTCCTGCTAGATGTGGGCCGGCAACACCAGGGCACCTACACGTGCATTGCCACCAAGGCCGCTGGCCAGGCCCTCTGCTCTGCCAGCCTGCATGTCTCAGGCAGTGAGTAGGGAGCCTGGGTGTGGTGAGGGACCAGCTTGGGATGTATGGCCTTCACCCACCTGTGATCCTTCTCCTGCAGAGCCCAAGAGCAGTCTGGGCCCAGTGGTGCAGGCCAGTTTGGCCTGGAACCTCAGCCCTGCCTGCATGGTGCACAGATGGCCTGCAGGCCCTGCCCAGAGCCCTCTGTTCAGCCCCTCTGAGCGATGGTGCTTGGAGGGCAGGCCTGTCCCCCAACCCCATGGGTGACCAAGTGCTGAGAGTGGACAGGGAGGTGGGCGCTTAGGCACAGACCCTTGCCAGGGCTTCTTAGGGACAGTGCAGGCAGGGCCCCCAGGGTGGTCTAGATGTCCTGGGTAGGGGTCCCAGCCCAGGACTCAAGGTATCAGAGTACAGGACTGGTCCTGACAGCTCCCCTGGATCTCTGGACAGTGCCCAAGGAGGAGGAGCAGGAGAAGATGAAGGAGGCTCTCATTTCTACCTTCCTACAGGGGTGAGTGGGTGCCCTGACTGACTTACCCAGTGGGCTAGGGTGGTGTAGCCCTGTGGGTGGCCACCCCCTTCCCTGTGCAGCTTCTCCACACTATCAAATGAAGTTTTTATGGGCCCCTTCTGGTGTGGAGCCACTGATTGTGGTGTCCTGGCCCCTAGGCCCCCCTCTATGGGGAGCAGAGTGGTGGGGTCCAAGCTGGGCTTGCAGGACACCCCTCCTCCCCTCAGGACCACCCAAGCCATCTCAGCACAGATGTCAGAGTCTGCTGGTCTCACCGACCTTGCTGGGCAGAGGAAAGGTATGCCCGGGTTGGGTGCAGGGGAGGCCGCCCTTTGGACCTGAGCAGCCTGGGCTCTAGGTTCCTGCCCTCTCATGGCCAGCTCCCAGCTCTGGTTGGAGTCAGAGCTATTTCTGACCTCTGTGGTCAGGGGGCCCATGCCCAGTGGGCTATGTTAAAAAGAGCCACAAAGTCACCTTGGCCCCCACAGCCCCAACCCTGCCTCAAGCCTGATGCCAGGCTGGACCCTGCCCAGCCCTGTCCTCAGCTCCCTCACCATCTGCCTGCAGCCCTGCCTGCCACCTGCTGCCCCTTAGCTGTGCTTGCCATTCTCTGGCCACTTGCTGCCTCTTCTGTCCAGACCCGCTCCCTTCATTCTCATCCCTGGTCACAGGCTCTGCATCCTGCTGACCTCACTGGTCTCTTCCTGCTGGCACCACCTCATGGTCTCCCTGCCAGGGCCTGGTCTCCTGCTCACCATCAGCCCCTAGGAGAATTGCAGTGAACTTTTGGGGGAAGCATGACCCCACAGTGTTGTGTTTGTTCCCCCAGGGGAGGCCCTGGTGGCTGAGGAGGCCCATAGCCACCTGTCCCTCACTGAGGTGGGTACAGAGGAATTCCTACAGAAACTCACCTCCCAGATCACTGAGATGGTGTCGGCCAAGATCACACAGGGTGAGGGGGCCAGGATGGGACCTCCCCAACCACAGGGGAGGCTGGGACCCTGTGTCCTCGCATGGGGCCTAGCTAGGACTCTGTGCCTGGGAGCCCTGGAGACTGGCTGGGTGGTAGGCAGTAGGGGGACAGCCTTCCAGGGACATCACAACTCTTGTGTTCGCCCAGCCAAGCTGCAGGTGCCTGGAGGTGACAGTGATGAGGAGTCCAAGACTCCGTCCACCTCCCCCCGGCAAAACGGTCGCGGCCCTCCTCCAGCGTCCAGGAGTCATCCTCAGAGTCAGAGGATGGGGACTCCCAAGGAGAGGTGGGTGGGCTGGGACCCTTAGGAACAGGGCTTGGGGCCTGACTTGCTGAAGAGACAATGGGGGGCTGCAAGGGCCTGGTGCTACCAAGGGAGGGGCATCACCCCCAGAGACACCAAGGGACACCAGAGGTTAGAGCAGAGGGCAGGGTCTCTGCACGTGGGTTCCTGCAGAGCACTACCTCTGATGTCACTCTCACTGCCATCTGTGGAGAGTGCACCTTTGCCTCCAGAGCCCACCACCTCTTGGGTTGCAGGGGGCAGTGGGCAGCAAGGTGCTGTGAGCAACCACAGTCTAGGCGCCCATCCACGTTGGCAGGAGCCAGCCCTCTCACTGCCATCTGTGCAGAGTGACCCTGGGGGCTCCTGCCCTGTGGCCCTGGACTGGGTACCTCTTCAACCCCTGGACTCAGCACCCTCCCCTCTGTGCTCTTGGGGGTTTTAGGGGGTTGGGAGAACCTATCCCTCCTCAGAGGTGGGGGGCAATGGGGGGCCTTGGCAGGCCTCACCCCTCTGGCCCCAAGACTTAGGCCCATTTCTCTTTATCAGATCTTTGATATCTATGTGGCCACGGCCAACTACCTACCCCTGGGGGCCGAGCAGGATGCCATCACACTGCGGGAAGGCCAGTATGTGGAGGTCTTGGACTCAGCCTACCCACTGCACTGGCTTGTGCACACCAAGCCCACCAAGTCCAGCCCCTCCAGGCAAGGCTGTGTGTCACCAGCCTACCTGGACAAGAGGCTCAAGGTATGGTAGTCCGGAGCTGGGGGAGGGTGCCAAGGCCCTGGGATCCTGGCCCTTCGCCAGAGAACCCTGGAAGTAAGGGACAGGAGCCCGGTGGCCACAGAGGAGGTGGAACAAACTGGTGCCCTGGAACAAACTCCTGTTTCTCAATAGCTGTCTCCTGAGTGGGGGCCCAGTGAGGCCCCCGAATTCCCCGAGGCCATGTCCGAGGATGAGTACAAGACCAGGCTGAGGTATGTGTTGGGGAGGGTTGAGAGTGGAGCCACAGCTGGCTGCTGGGCCTCAAGGGCCAGCTGGCATTCTGCCGTGCTTCTTCATGGGGGACCTGTGCTTGCTGAAGCTGTGTGAGCCTCCTTGGGTCACGGTCCTGCCCCTGGTTTCTGCAGCTGTGCCCTCCCAGAGCCTCATTCGGGAGGGCTTCCTGGGGAAGAGGTGGTGCCCTTGCTCCACCACCTACCCACTTTCTGAAACTGGGTGACAGGCTCCTGATCACAGGAACCCCATTTAACTGCAGTGCAAGGGAGCAAGCTCTCCATGTGTCCCTAGTCCCCATGTGGAGACTAGGGACAGTGGGAGCAGGGCAGCTGCTGGGCACTCCCTGATGCCACTCTTCCACCAGCTCTGTCATCCAGGAACTGCTGAGCTCAGAGCAGACCTTCGTGGGTGAGCTTCAGTTCCTCCAAAGCCACTACATACAGCACCAGCAGCCGTGGCCAGCCAGAAGGCAGTCATTTTTCGCAATGTACAGGACATCAGTCGCTTCCACAGCAGGTAGGCAAGGCCACACACATACATGTGAGGTGCACGCACAGCTGTGGGTCAGGCCTCGTGGAGGGTGACACTCAGCAGCTGGGGTAGGAACTCGATTTACCCATGGGCACATCCCACTTGTGTGATGCCCCAGTGACAGACGCTCGCCATATGGGTTGAAGGCTGAAGAATACCTGCCACCCATGAGCACTCACACAGGCCCATGTGCATGCACATGAATGTACACGGGCACACGGGAAGTCCCATGTGCACACCACATATGCTCACGCACCCAGCCTCAAATGTGCATGGACATGTGCTTGATATGTGTGTGCACATAGTGTACATGTGTGCACACATACATATGTGAATCCTGTACAAAAATGTACATACATGCTGGATACACATAGATATGTGCACTCACATGCATGCTGATCTCCATGCACATGTACTCTTGCACACTCACACAAGAATTTGAGTGCATGTGTGTGCCATGTGCACATCCACAGACACATTCAGGCAAACACATGCACACATATTATACACACATGCCACACATGCATGGTCATATCTGCACACTTGTGTATACATGCACAGCCACATGCATACACACATGCACCCACACACGTGCACATGTACATGCATGTACCCACATATACATGCTCACATACTACACATCTGCACACTCGTGGGCAAGTGTACATACCCATGCACTTCTGTACGTGCCCACATGTCTGCACACCCAGCTTAGTATACTCAGTCTCACAGACCCAGAACCCACTCCTGGGCAAGAACCATAGCCTCTCAAGGACAGGGCCCAGGACTGGGCTGTGAGCTGTGCCTGACCCTGTCCCTGACCCTGTCCCTCTCTGTGGCAGCTTCTTGCAGGACCTGCATCGCTGTGACACAGATGATGATGTGGCCATGTGCTTCATCAAGAACCAGGAAGCCTTTGAGAAGTACCTGGAGTTCCTGGTGGGCCGTGTGCAGGCAGAGTCCATGGTTGTCAGCACGCCAGTCCAGGAGTTCTACAGGGTGCCCATGCCTGGCTCCATGGCGTTGGCCACGGTACCCCTCCCTGGCTACTCCCAGGCCTAGTGCTGGCCTTGACTCCCACCAGAAAACTCACTGACCTGAAAGTCCCCTGTGGCTTAGCCCTTGTCCTGTGCTCATGGCCTTAGTTCATATTCCCTGATCTCTTTCCCCACAGTCCCCAGTGACCCTTGAGCCCTGTAGCTCTGTGCTCCTGGGCTGGCCACTTCACTGCCCAAGTTCTGTGCATGCGTCCGGCTAGATGGTAACACAGCCATTGTCCAGGTTCAGGGCCAGGTGTGAGAGTGCCCCTGGGATGTCCTCTACTGTCAGGATGCCCTAACTGGAGCTGTGCTTTCTTGCCTGAAACCTGCCCTGTGGTGCCTACAGAAATGCACTGAGGAGATGCTGTCTGCTGGGGACCCCTCGCAGCCACTGCCACCACCACTGCAGCACTACCTGGAGCAGCCGGTGGAGCGGGTGCAGAAGTACCAGGCTCTGCTCAAGGTGGGAAGCCCTGTCCTGCCCCAGCCCTGAATGTCCAGGCCAGGCCTTGGGGCTGAAGCGGTCTGGGTCCTGACCCTTGGTCCGCCTCAGGAGCTGATCCACAACAAGGCTCGGAACCAGCAGAACTGCGCCCTTCTGGAGCAGGCCTACGCAGTCGTGTCAGCGCTGCCCCAGCGTGCTGAGAACAAGCTGCACGTGTCCCTCATGGAGAACTACCCCGGCACCCTGGAGGCCCTGGGGGAGCCCATCCGCCAGGTGGGGGGACTTGTGTCTGCTGCCATGTGGTGGGGTGTGGCTTTTGTGGGTGCTGGGCTCATAGATGACCCTGGGGTCTGCGCCCAGGGATGGGTCCAGGCAACCACAGTCCAACCACATCTACTCACACCCCAGGGCCACTTCATTGTGTGGGAGGGCTCACCAGGAGCCCGAATGCCTTGGAAGGGCCACAATCGCCATGTCTTCCTGTTTCGGAACCACCTGATGATCTGCAAGCCCCGACGAAACTCGCACACCGACACCTTCAGCTATGTGTTCTGGAATATGATGAAGGTATGTGGTGCCAGGGGCTGGGGGTGTCATGCAGGCCAGTGGAGGTTTCCCTGTTCCTGGGCTCCAGGGTGGCCACTGGAGCAGAACTTGCCATTGTTCTGGGATGACCTGGGCATAGCCCTACTGGACCCTGTCTGTCTAGGGATGCTTAGCTCTGTCCTCCCACTAATGTTGCACCCCTCAACAGCTAAGCAGCATCGACCTGAACGACCAGGTGGAAGGGGACGACCTTGCCTTCGAGGTGTGGCATGAGCGGGAGGACTCTGTGCGCAAGTACCTGCTGCAGGCGTGCACAGTCATCATCAAGCACTCCTGGGTGAAGGAGATCAGCAGCATCCAGCAGCGCCTGGCCCTGCCTGTGTGGCGTGAGTGTCCCTGGTGCTGTGCTGGTGTGGGGACCTGAACATCACTTAGATGCCCAGCGGGCTGCATCCAGGCCGGGCACGTGGGCATGGGTTGCTTTCTGCACTGGTGGCTTGGTTCTCCCCTTCGTCAGATCTAGCTGAGGGACCAATGGCTTTGGCCTCCCAGGGAGCCCCATAGCAGGTGTTGAGCTGACCCTGGGACACAAGGGATGTAGTGGGGACATGGCATAGCTCCAGACTTGGAGTATCTGACCAGGTCATGTTTGGGTGTGATGGTCTTGTACCCTGGTCTGTCCCTGCCTCGTGCAGCCACACCCAGCTTAGTCAGTAACCAGGCCCTTGGATGTGAGGCCACTGCTGTTGTTGGGGGCAATTTGCCAGGGTGCACCCAGGGGACATAGGCCTGACATCCCACCCTCAAAGTCCTCAGACCCCCACATGTGTCCTCAGGTCCTCTGGAATTTGAAGAGGAACTGGCTGACTGCACGGCTGAGCTGGGGGAAACTGTAAAGCTGGCTTGCCGCGTGACTGGCACACCCAAGCCTACTGTCAGCTGGTACAAGGGTACCTGCTAGGGCCTACAGACTGACCCTTCACATGAACCCCTACCAGGGGTGGGCTGCACGGGGGCTGAGGACAGCATGGGGTCTGGTCAGTGGGCTGGGCATGGGGAACAAGAGACAGTCCAGGCCTGTTCAAGGGCAAACATCCTGGGGATGGACAGTGAACAGGTAAGTCAGGTGGTGCCATGGCCACCCAAGGGAATGAGCAGGGTGAGGAGTCAGCACAGGGCCGAGACAGACATGCCTGAGGGCAGCCGAGAGAGCACCAGGACCACAGAGGGGGCCACAGGCAGGCACCTGGGTGCAGGAGAGGCCTGTAAACTTAATGGGCCAGGAAGGGTGCTGATCACACTGCGCCTTCAGGGTCACAGAGCACAGGCCTTACGTGGCTCACGGATGGGAGCTGCCAAGGTCAAGGGAAGTCAGGTGTCTCCCAGGCCCGTCTCACTTGACACTGCCACAGGCTTGGGGTCCCGAGACCATCCTCACTTCCTGCACCTCCATAGGCTTGGGGTCCCGAGACCACTCTCACTTCTGACGTCCAGTTCACTGGTCCCCAAGGTTGCCTTCAGGTTCAGTGATTCACCAGAAGGTCTTGGAGTTCAGAGCTATTATGCTCAGGGTTAGGGTTTACTTCAGCATAAAGACAAGACTGCAGCCCCTGAGAAAAAAGAAGAGCACTTCGGGAGGGTCCAGTGTCACCACTTATGAGCTCCCAGCCTCCTGCTCCCAGTGCAGTGAGGAAGAGCACCTTCTTCTCCCAGTGACACCTGAGAACACAAACAGACCTATGCCAACCAGGAGGCTTAATGAGACTTGACGTCAGCATTTGTCACTGGAACTCTGTCAGACCTGCATGGCTGACCACTCATGTGGCTGACCTCAGGCTCTAGTCCTCCTGAAGTCAAGATTAATGGCCTGAAGCCCACTATGAATCTCACGTTAGCATAGAAGACAGCATGGAGCTCCACTAGGAAGCTCATTGTTAGTGTAGACGCCAGTGTGGCCTGGGTCATCTATCAGGAATCTCCTCATTGGTGTAGATGCCAGTGTGGCCCAGGAATCTCGTTACTGCCATAGACACCAGCATGGCCCTAGTCATCCACTGGGAATCTCGTCAAAGGTGAAGACACCAGCATGGCCCAGGTCACCCACAGGTATTTTGTCATTGGCGTAGATGCCAGCATGGCCTGGGTCACCTACTAGGAATCTTGTTGGCGTAGTGCTGGCTTGGCCTAGAGCATCCATCAGTAATCTCATTATTGGTAGAGATGCCAGCATTGCCCTGGTCACCCACCAGGAATCTCATCATTGGCATAGAAGCCTTCGTGGCCTGGAGCATCCTCCAGGAATCTGTTCATTGGTGTAGACACAGCATGGCCTGGGTCACCTTCTAGGAATCTCGTCGTTGGCATAGACACTGGCATGGCCTGGGTCACCTATTCTCAGAATGGCCTGAGAATCCCCCCAGGAATTTCATTGTTGGCATAGATGCCAGTGTGGTCCAGGTCACCTACTAAGAATCTCCTCATTGGCATAGATGCCAGCGTGGCCCGGGTCACCCACCAGGAATCTCCTAGTTGGTATAGAGGCTAGCATGGGCCAGAGCCTCCTCCATGAATGCCATTGTAAAATAGAGTGTCCAGTCTGGTCCTGAGCCACAAACCCCTAGGCTAGCCCATCTTTTGTGGCCCAAGGTTCCAGAAAATCCGAGGCTCTTCCCTGGCAGACTGTTCTCGGGTCCCAAGGCACCTTGCTGGTGCCAGGGATCAACATGATTCCTTTGGGCAGCATGGAGCATTGACTACATGGAAACCCCATGGTCTTGTGAGCAGCACGGGGCATGGTTCAGATCTGTCATCTTTCACCTTGGCTGTAGTGCCAAGGGCCTGCTTAGGGACATGGCATCATGTTGGTGGTGGCCATGGTTGCATCCTGGATGCATTTTGAAGGCAGAGCCAGCCAGATTTGCTGATGGGTTGCATGGGGTGTGTGGAAGAGAGATGGCATCCAGGGAGCAGCACAGGGGTTGTGGACACCAGAGGCCACTGGTCCTATTCACAGAGGTGGGGCAGACCCACAGGGAGGCAGGCTGGTACATTCTGAGCTGGGCAGGGAGGAAAGAAACCCAGATTTGTGAGATTTTGAAGAATCCAGGTACCCATTGGGCTCCAGGTGGTTATGGAGGGGATAGCTTGAGAATAAATCTAGAGCTTAGGAGAGATGTCTGGCTGGAGGTGAGAGATGGCAGGCAGGTCCTTGGCATATAGTGTGTCTGAAACTATGGGTCAGGTCTAGTGCACAGCCCTCAAAACATTCCCAGCAGCTCAGGAGACTGAGACAGGAGGATGCAAGTTCAAAGCAGCCTCAGAAACCTAGCAAGGCCCTAAGCAACTTAGTAAGACCCTGTCTCTAAATAAAATGTAGAAAGGGCTGGGATGTGATTAAGGCCCTTGGGTTCAATCCCTGGTGCCAGAGAGAGAGAGAGAGAGAGAGAGAGAGAGAGAGAGACTGAGGTCAGTTTGAATGTGGAATGAGTGTGAAGAGATAAGGCAGGCTTCAAGGCTTGGGATCTGGGATTCACAGAGTCAGAGAGGTGAGGAACATAAGTGAAGGGGCGGCAAGCCAGAGAGATGGGAGGGACCCCAGAAAGCTAGCGAGGAAGGGCAGCCAGGCAGAGAGGGCCCAGGAGTGCCAAGAGCTCTGGCCAGCCCCCAAAACAATGAATGAGTCCAGCTTCCTTTCCTGGGTGATGAGGCTAGCGAGCTGCCGTGTCAGTGGGCTTCAGTTTAGCTAGACCATGCGAACCCAAGCCCATGAGTGGAGACCCTTGGATCCAGATTCTCATGGAGTCAGCTGCCTTGCATCAGGGAGTGGAGTGGAGAGCAGAGCCCACCCTGCCCTTGGGGGACATCCACTCATTCACAAAGCTCTCTTCCTTTTGATGAATGCTGGGCAGCCCTTATCTCTTGTTCCTCAGGGAGTCCAATTGGCCTATCCCTGAGTGGAAGATCACAAGGCCTCACTGGGTTGGGCATCTGGTTTCCTCCAAAGCCCCACTGCATGCTGAGAGCTGATTTTCAAAAGTGGTATCTGACAGCCATGTCTGGCAGGGGATAAGTCCCAGACCCAGGGGACGCTTCACTCATCAAGGGCTCTAGCCGTGAAACGGTCTGTCTCAGGAACGTGCGACGTGTCCATTTCCTGATGTGCCAACAAGACACCTGAGTCTGGGTTACTTATAAAGTGAAGAGATTGTTTTCAGATTGAAAGTCCAAAGGGCATGGTGCCATCTGGTGGGGTTCCCCTTGGTGGCCTCATGACTTCTTGGGAGTCTTGCCAGGGGGAAGGAGCAGTTGCAGTGACAGGAAGACAGGGGATCAGGACCAGGCTGGTTTTATAGCAGCTTGCTGACCTCTGGAGACCAGCACCCATCCCTTCCAGTCAGTGCCCTCAGTGACTGAATTCACTTCTGCTGGGGCCCCACCTCTCAGGAGGGGAGCGCTCCCAGGGCACCCCATTCGGAGCCACCCATCTGGAGCTGCTGGGCTTGCATGACCTATGTATGTGCCTACAACCTGGGCCCATGGGGGCAGCAAGTAGATAGAGCTGGTGGTGACCACTCTAGTAGCCAGCTCTCTTTGACCATTTCTGATGGCCATACAAGGATATCAAGTTGCGATTCATCTTCTCATTACCTTGGCTGCCTCTGTGCTATAGCAAGGCCTGGCACTTCCTCTGCCAGCCACGCAAAGGCTGGAAAGTTGGGGTGTGGCATCCACGCTTTACTGCCAGGTGTTTGCGTGGAGCTGTCCCAGCTTAGCTGGTTAACTGTCAAACCAAATGGCCATGCCACTTGCAGCAGCCCCTGGGTCAACAAGGGCACATTGCACTAGTGGCCTCAGGAAGACCAGCAGGATGCCTGGCTCCCCCTGAGCAGAAGGCTGGTGTTAAGGGTCCACTATGTGAACTCAGAGTCACGTGCAGTTTCAGGCCAGAGTTCAGATGCAGACATCATCGCCATGGCACCCAGAGGTCCCTGTCCACAACTGGGTGGCCTGGTGCCTGTGTCCAGCACAGCCATGGAAATTTGAGTTCCTTCTCGAAGCCCCCTGCAGATTGGATGGGTAGAAGGGCCCTCCATCCCTCTGCATGCTGTGATGAGGGATGAGGTATGGGTGGGAGGGAAGGGGTGTTAGGCAGTGGATTATGTATGTAGCTGTAGGCTTGGTGGGATTGAGTGAGGATGGGCCCATAGCCAGGGAGCTGGGCGTGATCAGCACATGGGAGGTCCGCAGGGAGTCACACTGGGGCGGTGGGGTGACCATGGACTTAGCTGTCCATGTGGATGTCTTCTGTCAGGTTCAGGTCTCTTCATTTGGCCCTGCCTCTAGCTAATGTCCAAGGTGGACATAGAGACACAGAGACAGAGGTCTGGGCCACACCCTCTGTGTAGAGAGGGTAGAGAGAGAAAGAGAGAGAAACAGAGACAGACCCAGAGAGGTACAGACCAGCCCCAGCCTCTCATCCATCTGGGCAGGCTTACAAGGTCCCTGCCTGACAACAGCCCTCACTCCTCCTTTCTAGATGGGAAGCCAGTGGAAGTGGACCCTCACCACATCCTCATCGAAGACCCAGATGGTTCCTGCACCCTCATCCTGGACAACCTGACTGGGGTCGACTCTGGCCAGTATATGTGCTTTGCGACCAGCGCCGCTGGCAGTGCCAGCACCCTGGGAAAGATCCTGGTGCAAGGTGAGCCTGGAGGCCCGTGGGGCAGGGAGACACCCTGACCAAGCCCACCATGTGGCTCTGGTGGATGGGTGGAAGGGCCTTCCATCCCTCTGCTCACTGTGATGAGGGACTGGGTGTGGGTGGGAGAGAAGGGCAGGCAGGCAGGCATGGGAGGGTGGAAGCCCTATGTGGTCAATGGCTCACTTAGGGCTCAGGAAGAATGTGGGGGCTCGGACACCCCCAGCTCCATCAGAGTGGCTCTTTGTGTCTCTCCACCCTGCAGTCCCGCCACGGTTTGTGAACAAGGTCCGGGCCTCACCCTTTGTGGAGGGAGAGGATGCCCAGCTCACCTGCACCATCGAAGGTGCCCCACACCCTCAGATCAGGTGGGCCAGCACATGGTGGGGCACCAGGGAAGGGGCTTCAGGCTCCTGTCTGCAACACAAGGGTTGTGCAGCTGTACGGGGCTGGGCACAGTGACTGTCTGATCACTGAAGAGAGGGCATTGTGGGGCTGAGACCCACTGGGCATGGGGCCTCTGCCACAAGATAGCATGGCCAAGCTGGATGTGGGCATCCAGAGGGTGGGTTCACCAAGGACTATAGCATCTGGGCCAGGGCAGCGGCTCTGCAGCACAGGAAATGTCACACCCTGCCTCATGGACTCTTGTGACGGGTTCTAGGTGGTACAAAGATGGGGCCCTGCTGACCACGGGCAACAAGTACCAGATGCTGAGTGAGCCCCGCAGCGGCCTGCTGGTGCTTGTGGTCAGAGCAGCTGGCAAGGATGACCTGGGACACTATGAATGCGAGGTAAGATGGGTGGGCAAGGAGCCTCATGGCCAGCTGTCCACTGGGGCTTGACAAGGGAAGGGCCTGGGCCCTTGGCACAGGCCCGGAGACACCAGGCCACTGTAACCCATCATCCCCAACCCACCACACCATGTCTGGCCTTGCTCCTCTTCCACACGAGGCTGAGCCCTGCCACCTGCCATTGTTCCCACCCTCTCAAAGAAGCCCTTTGGTTTTTGCCTTTCTAGGGAACCCAGTGCTGACCTCAATTTTCATCCATTTATGTAAAAAGTAGTGTTAGTTTCCACCTTTGCCTGGTGTCACATAGGTGGGACCCTACAGAAGGAAGAGCTGCCCTGTCCCTATTCATTGTCCAGAGGCCCAAGGCTGGGGCTCCTGAAGGCAAGGCCCAGTCTGAGCCTCTGGTCTTCAGGGCCTGTCCTGGCACACCGTGACATTGAGCAGGTGTGTGCCCGTTACAGGGCCTTTGAGAGCCCCAGGCTCCAGTCTCTGGCTCTTGTCTAGAGGCCAGCCTCCTGCATGTGGGCCCCACATGCAAGTTCCAGGAAGCAGGGAGACCCAGCCAGCTCTGCACTTCAGGGGCTCAGAGCCACACACAGCCAGCAGCCATCTGCACAGTGCAAGATGCCTGGGCGAGGCCCTGGCTGGGAGCCCTGTCCCCTTTGAGGGACACAGTCTCAGTGGGGACCTAAAACTAAAGACCGCCAGAGTGGTCGAGAGACAGCTATGTCCCTTGAGGATAGGGGTCCTGAGTGGTTTCTGTCCATCCTGCAGCTGGTGAACCGGCTTGGCTCCACTCCTGGTGGTGGGGAGCTGTACATGCAGAGCGCTGTGCTGCCGGCCCAGGAGCAGCGCCACAGGGAGCAGACTGTGGCTGCCATAGAAGGTAGGTGCCACCAAGCCTGTTGCCCATGCTGCCTAGGTGGGTCCTCAGGCTTGAGCCTTGTGTCACAGCTGCACAGCCAGCCAGGACTGGGGGGCAGCAGACCCACCATGTCTCAGAGCGGGTGCACTTCCTGCAGGGGTGGCTGGGCAGGCATCTTGGGCAGATGACCTGGCTAGAAGAGGAGGCTGTGGGGAGGAGCCCAGAGGCTGCAGGCCACGTGGTCTCAGCACCTGTGGGGCAGGCAGAGGTGGCCAGGAACCCAGAATGAGTGCTGGAAAGGCTGCTCTGTGTTGGGGAAGTGTGAGCCCTGACCCTGGCCTGCAGGACAACCCACAGAGTCACTTCTGACCCAGGGCACCCTGCCTGGCAGTGGTCACACAGGCCTCCTGCAGGCAGCAGCTGGGATGGGCTGCACTTCTAGAGAAGGGGGTTTCCCCCTGAGGGCAGAGGCAGGACAGTAGGACATCTGGGGAAGAGCGTCTACACTGAGGGCAGAGGGCAGGACAGTAGGACGTCTGGGGAAGGGCGTCTACACTGAGGGCAGAGGGCAGGACAGTAGGATGTCTGGGGAAGGGTGTCTCAACTGAGGACAGAGGCAGGACAGTAGGATGTCTGGGGAAGGGTGTCTACACTGAGGACAGAGGACAGGACAGTAGGACATCTGAGGAAAGGGCATATCCACTGAGGGCAGAGGGCAGGACAGTAGGACGTCTGGGGAAGGGCATCTCCACTGAGGGCAGAGGGCAGGACAGTAGGACGTCGGGGGAAGGGCATCTCCACTGAGGGCAGAGGGCAGGACAGTAGCACGTCTGGGGAAGGGACATATACACTGAGGGCAGACGACAGGACAGTAGGATGTCTGGGGAAGGGCGTCTGGGTAGAGGCAGCACAGTAGGACGTCTGGGGAAGGCATCTCCACTGAGGGTAGAGGCAGGACAGTAGGAAGTCTGGGGAAGGGGCGTCTACACTGAGGGCAGAGGGAAGGACAGTAGGACATCTGGGGAAGGGGCCTCTACACTGAGGGCAGAGGGCAGGACAGTAGGACGTCTCAGGATGGGGTGTCTACACTGTGGGCAGAGGCAGGACAATAGGATGTCTGAGGAAGGGGCGTCTAAACTGAGGGCACAGGCGGACAGTAGAATGTCTGGGGAAGGGCGTCTACACTGAGGGCAGAGGGCAGGACAGCAGGACATCTGGGGAAGGGCGTCTCCACTGAGGGCTAAGCTGATGAGTGGAGAGTCAGATATTGGTCTGGCCCTTTCCCACCAGGCTGAATTGGCCTTAGAGAGGCCAGAGCATTTGTGGTTTAGTGTCCCTGCCCTGGCCTAGGTCACTCCCAGGGTCACAAGTCACTCCTACAAGGCCCCATCTGGGTGAGCCAGTGCCCAGGCCACCAGGATGGGAGGAGGGCCACTGTTATATATCTTGGCTCCCAGGTGGAGTTGCCCCCCTGGAAGGGCTGCCTTGGCAGGTGGGGAATCCTTGTACCTAGGGCCATCGAGCAGAGGCTGGACCCATGTTTGTGGAGCCACAGCTTCCACAAGAGGGTGGTTGGAAAATGTGTCGTCCAATTCCTGAGCACAGGCTCCTGTGGAGTGTTCCCACTGCAGTCTGTCCATCCCAGGGACCAACACACAGGGTCTCTGTCCCTCTGGACCTTCAGAGGACCCGGCCAGCCAAAGCCCTAGATCCCAACCCTAGGAACTTCGAAGCCCCTGTGGCCCTCATGGACTCTTTCTCCAAGGGCAAGTCCCTGTGTGAGGGCTTGTGACCCTCACCTGCCATATTGGACCTGTGTTCCTGGGGACCCGTGACATAATACTGTCCCACAACCCGGGGACAGTATCACCATACATATATGCTTTTACCGCCACCGGCTTGTCCACTTCCTCTGCATTGCGTGTCTCATGGTTGGGGACGTGCCCTTCTCACTGGGGCAGGAGTGTCCTCTGCAGCTGTTCTCTAGTTGGTCACGATGGGTCCCTTTCTGGAAGAAGGCAGGTGTCAGCGTGAAGAGCAGGCCTCCAGAGCCCACTGGGGCCAGGCACATCACTGAGCGCTGGTTCTTGAAGGCCATGCAATCAGAGCCCTGTGCCTCCTGCTTCCTAATCCTGTCCTGATGCTTTGTCTTAACCAGTGGCTCCGCAGCCAGAGGGGCCCTGGCTGTCTCCTGTTGGTGGCACTGACCTGGCTTGAGTGTCTGCACCAGGCCAGGATGCTGCTTTGCATGGCTGCAGCCCTCCTGTAACGGCAGACTCACTGGGGCCCACAGCTGGTCTGGGGAAGTTGGGGACCATGAATAAAGTGCCAGCTTAGCAACCCAAGGTGTCCTGGAGCAGCAAGATGGAGCAGTAAGCCGGGTCCCTGCCAGGGAGGACCCAGGTGGAGGCCCTGGGCTTTCCTGTCCTTCTGTGCACAGGAGCTTGCCTGCAGATGGCACACAGGTTGTCCCTCTTTGTGCCCAACTTAGTCTAAATACATACAGCTTCCTGACTGGATTCCTATTCCCGCCATCAGTCACTTCCCTGTAGAAAAGCCTGTGCAAACAATTCACACATATAAATGCACACATGCCTCAGCACAGCCTGTGCAAGCAATGCACACATATAAGCACACATGACTCAGCACAGCCTGTGGAAGCAAAGCACACATAAATACACACACACCTGAGCACAGCCTATGCAAGCAGTGCACACACATAAACACGCACACACCTGAGCACAGCCTGTACAAGCAATGCACACATATAAGCACACATGCCTGTGCAAACAATGAACACATATAAACACACACACACACCTGAACACAGCCTGTGCAAGCAATGCACACATATAAACGCACACATGCCTGAGCACAGCCTGTGCAAGCAATGCACACTTATAAATGCATACACACACGTGAGCAGACTGTGCAAATAATGTACACATATAAACACACACATGCCTGAGCCCAGCTGGTGCAAATAATGCACACATATAAACACACACACACACTGCCTGAGCACAGCCTGTGCAAGCAATGTACACATATAAACACACTTGCCTGAGCATAGCCTGTGCAAGCAATGTACACATATAAACACAAGCCTGAGCATAGCCTGTGCAAGCAATGCACACATATAAACACACTTGCCTGAGCACAGCCTGTGCAAACAATGCACACATATAAATGCACACACACCTGAACACAGCCTGTGCAAGCAATGCACACATATAAATGCATACATGCCTGAGCACAGCCTGTGAAAGCAATGCACACTTATAAATGCATACACACATGAGCACAGCCTGTGCAAGCAATGCACACATATAAACACACACATGCCTGAGCACAGCCTGTGCAAACAATGCACACATATAAACACACACAAGCCTGAGCACAACCTGTGCAAACAATGCACACATATAAATGCACACACACTCCTGAACACAGCCTGTGCAAGCAATGCACACATATAAACACAAGCCTGAGCAAACACATGTACATGTGCTGATGTGCACATACATGTATACACACTTGTGTGTGTGAATGTGTGTGCAGCATGTCTGAGCATGCATATGTGTGCAGACAAGTACACCTGTGTGCACATTTGTATGCAAGGTACATCCATGTGCAGGCACACAAATGTAGCCAGTGTGACCTCCAATGCACACACACAGAGACAGTGTCTAATTCTTATGCTCATCATCTGAGACAAGCTTGAAATGCCATAAGTTGCCTAGGGAAAGCCTATCTCAGTGTTGCAGTGCAGTGAAGCAGAAAGTCCCCTGGTCCAGGAGATGTGGGACCATGTCCCAGTACAGGCCACTTGGCTTTGCTGGCCACCTCCTCCACCTTCCCATTGAGCAGTGAGAGGGCTGCTGAGCCTGGAGATGGCATGCAGTAGTCAAGCCCAGGCCTGCCCAGAGGTCAAGGGAAGAGGCCTCAAGGTGGTTGGGAGTAGGTGCTGCCTGGTTCCAGATGAGTTTCATCCTCCCTGGAACTCCAGTCCCCAGCAGCAAGATGGAAACATAGGCCCCATGGGCTGGCTTTGGTAAGGGCAACAGCTGCGAAAACCAGGAAAGGCCACGCAGTTGAAACAGCTGACCTCCACACTCAGACCTCAGGCACCCACCACATGCAGGGGGCTCAGATGTGCCACATGCAGCACTCTGGTGCCCCCTCCCCTGGAGACCACTCACCACATGCGTGGGGTTCAGATGTCCACATTCAGGACTCTTGTGTCCCTCTCCCCTGGAGACACCTTTTGGACTTGAACTTGTTTTGTGGCAAAGGTATCAACCATCCTGGCCCCATTGTGGCTGGTGGCCCACTGCATGGCCACAAGCTACTCTTCCATTTCCCTAGGCCTCAGGGCTATGTTGGGCTACATGTTTGAGGAATTCACAGGCTTATGTCAGCATGAGGAAAAGCCTGGGCCCTTTTGAGTAGGCAACAGATGCCAGCTCGTTCTCCCCACAGCCCCTGTGGTGCTCAGGAGAGAGAGTGGGCTATCCTTGTGGTGCCTGCTGTCACATCCCAGCCCCTCGGGGCAGATGCTCTCACCTGTCTGTAGCTGAGGATACTGGACCTCCTAGCTGAAACAGACTGCCCAGGGACACATGGCCAGTGCTCCTAAGCCCAGCAGATGGCTGCACTGCAGTGCCATCAGGGAGTAAGCCCCAGGCACTGGCTTCTCTGTAACCCTTGCTATTCTGACTGTTTTCTTTGTAGTCACTGAGCAGGTGACTAAAGTCCCCAAGAAAACCGTCATCATGTAAGTGCAGGCGTGTTCCTAACCCATCTCGGACTGCAGTGCCCTGCATGCCACTAACCTTCCTGAACCTTGCGGTGTGTCTTGGCCACTTGCAGTGGCTGCACTAACAGCCTGGCTCACTTCTGGCCACCAGTGCCTTGCAGATTTCTCACACAGCCGTGGCCTTAGGTCCCTCCACACGTCATGGCTCTCTTGCTCTGCACACAACACAATGGCTCACCAGAGTTGCACCACTAGGGTGGGGCTGGAACTGAGCCACTTCCCTCAGAAGACTAGAGACAGACTCTTATCCCTTGGTACCCCAGGTCTGGGACGGTATCATCCAACAGAACTTGCTGCAGTGGTGAGAGTATTCTCTCTACACTGCCCAGTGTGGCAGCCACTAGCCACGTGTGTCTGTTGAGTACTTGAAGTGTCTAGTGCAGCTTAAGAAATGAATTTTAGGGGCTAGAATTATGGCTCAGTGGTAGAGCACTTGTCTGGCATGTGTGAGGCCCTGGGTTTGATCTACAGCACTGCACATAAATATATAAATAAAATAAAAAGATCCATTTACAACTAAAAAAAATTTTTTTAAATGAAGGAATTTTAGCAGTCTCCAAACCCAAGCCTAACCAAGGTTCAAGGAAGTGATGAGGCTTAGGGTGGCTCCCAGAAGTCAGCTGAGAGCCAATTTCCCCAGAGCCATGCCCGTGGGCTCTTTGTCCTTCAGTACCTTCATGCTGTAGAAAATCTGGGCATGTTGGTGAGCTGACTTGGGGGATCAGAGCTGGGTGAACTCACAGAACATAGGCTTGCTTATGACCTGGACAGTCCTGGAGACTTGCAGAGGAGGTATGCAGGTGGAGGTGTGGGGAGCTGTAGGCAGGACTGGCTGAGGATTTTATAAGTTACAGGCTGGGATGCTCCAGGATAGAAACCTCCATTCCTCAGGGGCTGAGCAGCCGCCAGAAGGGCCTGAAGGTAGATGTGCTACAGAAGAATTCTGTCATCAGAATTGATGAGGCCCTGGGTTAGCTCTTCCCTGACCTCCCTTCTCCCCAGAAGTAGGCTTCTCCTACTGTGCCACCCAACAGATGGGAACAGTTGGGTGGTAGAGTGCCATCCTGGGTACAAGCAGGTGTTCTAGGGCCTCAGACAGGTTATTGCTCCCTTCCCTCCACAGGGGGAGCATTGTAGAGATGGAGCCAGATCCCATTTGGGAAGCTTCAGAGGCAACCTGAGGGGGACTGGGGGTCAGAAACATTCTGGGAAGTACCCACCTTTGTCCTGCAGAGAAGGCTGTGCCCCCTCAGCTTTGGCCCTCAATAGGCCACCAGGAGCCTCAACCTCCCCACCAGTCAGTGGAGTAGGAGATTCCCTTCCTCCTGGACAAGGGATAGGGAATGTAGGGTTCATCACTGCTGTGCACCTTGAGGGTGCCCATGTGTCTCTGGGCCCGTCCCTGGGAGCAACTCTTCCTGGAGCCCCGAAGTTAGAGCAAGAAATAAAAATAAGTGCTGAGAGAGAGAGAGAGATAGGCAGTGCCTTGGTCAAAGCACCAAGTCCTGACCATGGACTTGCCTCCCTCAACTGGAGCCTGCTCCCTGCTCATGGCCCACTTTACCTCAGCACCTGCTAGAGCCAGGATCACTGGCAGCAGAGGAGGATCTGGGCTAACCAGTGCATTGCTGACCCTTGGATCTGGGCATTTTTGAGCCTTTCCCCCTGTCCATGCCTATAAAGGGGATCAGAACCACTGAGGGCCCTTGCTGAGACAGGCCAGGGCTGCAGAGTCGCTGGCCCTCCCAGCATGCACTCCTGAGCTGTTGGCCTTGAGCTCTGCCCCTCCCACCTTGGGAGATGCCAGCCAGGCGGGGGACATGGCCATGTGGAGCTCAGTGTTCAGCCATCTTCCCCTTGGCCTGATGGGGCCTCACTGGCCTTAGATCCAGAGGCCAGGAGCACAGGCCACAGGCCAGCAGCCTGTCACTTGCCAAAGACTTCACGGCATGCGGGCACTTCCTGGTAGCAGTCTGGGCACCCTGCCTGAGGTACAGAGCAGAAAGCCTGCTGAAGAGGGGGACGGGGAGACAGTGCAGTCCTGGTGTCCAGAGGCTTCAGCTTGGGTGATGTAGCATGGGCCTTCTAGGTGCCTCCACATGTCTTGAGCAGAGCAGAACTTGAGCTTAGCCATGTGAAACACTGTGCTTGGTTTCCTTGGCTTCCTGCCAGGGGCTCTGCAGGTGGGGCTGAAGAGCATGTGTAGGAGTTTGCACACTCACCCTCCTCACCTGTTTGTACCTTAACTTGGTCTCTGGCATGTGCTTATGGCTTGGAGCTGGGTGAGGCTGCAGATCTCTGTGCCCATCTCTTCTTGGGCCCTCTCCCCTACCAGAGAGGAGACCATCACCACCGTGGTGAAGAGTCCCCGTGGCCCACGACGATCCCCCAGCAAGTTCCCCTCCCGCTCTCCTTCCCGCGGCTCCACCAGCCCACAGAGGCCAGTTCTGTTGGCCCCTGACCTGCTGTTCCTGCCGGGGTCCAGGCAACCTCACAGGCCTGAGACAGAGCCAGGCCGGAAGCCCACTGTGCCCACACTGTACATGATGGAGGCTGAGGCCCCCTCCGGAGCCCTGCCAGGGGGCACAGGGCCCCAGCCCAAGTGGGTGGAGGTTGAGGAGACTGTTGAAGTCCCAGTGAAGAAGTCGGGTCCTCAGGCTGTGTCTCCCACCAGGGAGATGCCCAGAGGCATGGGGGCACTGCTCTTCACACTGCCTGGTGGGACGCCAGGTGGGGACCCCAACGCCAACAACTCCAACAACAAGCAGCTGGACCAGGAGCCCCATGCCCAGGGTCTAGCTGTGGTCTGCATTGGGGAGCCCCTCGTCTTCCATGTGGATGCTGGGAGCAGTGTGGACTGGGCTGCTTCTGGAGCAGTCACCCCTGAGCCAGAGGAGACTGGGGCTTCCCTCAGGGACAGCAGCACGGAGTGGGCAGGAGGAGAGGGTGATGGGGAGACCCCTTTTGTGGTGGAGGAGCCCCAGGACACGGATGGCCTTTGCAGCCGTGACCCCAAGATCCTCACACACAATAATCGTGTGCTGACCCTGGCTGACCTGGAAGATTACGTGCCCCAGGCAGGGGAGACCTTTAGCTGCCCAGTAAGCAGCACCTCCGACGACATGCCCTGTGAGGTCTCCGTGCTCCAGAGAGAGATCAGTGAGCCCACCGTGGGGCAGCCCATCCTGCTCAACGTGGGGCGCCCACCCAGACATGTGGGTCCACCTGGCTTCTTCAGGACGGGATCCCAGGTCCACAGCCCTGAGGACCTGTCCTTTCACGTGCGAGGGGTCCGAGCTGGGCCTGTGGGCAGTGCTCCTTGGACCTCCTACTGCACCCCGGTCCAGCACTCTACAGATGGCAGGCAGAGCAGCTTCAAGACGGAGGTTTCCACCCAGATGGTCAGCTTGGGTCTGTGGGAGAGACTGTCACTCTGCATATTCCCCCAGATGGAGATGAGGCCCCTGGCCCCTCCCAGGGATGAGGCCACATACCCTGGCAAGACAGGGAGGCCAGGGCACTCTTACTGTGCTGTCCTTGCAGCATGGGGCCTGCACCCTGCTGGGCAGCAGCACCTGCTCTTCTGAGCTCGGGGTTCAGCCTTCCATGCCCTCTGTCCTGGGCCCTTCCTACCTCACTGGACTTTGGTCCTCAACAAAGAGGACCACAGTGCCTACAATGCCTACAATGCTGGATGCACTGAAGTCCTTCAAGAGAGCCCTGGCCAGGGGCAGCTCAGAGACCAAGCTCTGGGTTGTCCCTTTTGGCCTGCAGGAGCCTCCAGGCTCTGGAAACAGATGTGGACTTGGGCCTGTGTCCTGCTCCTACTGGGCACAGCCTTGCCTGTCCCCAGGCTAGGGATGGGACCCAGACCCCCAAAGCCACACCCAGGGCCTAGTGGCCACCAGCGGCTCTGCAGGGTGGACACAGGGTCTGTGTTGGGAAGTGCACCTGTATTCTGGCTGATAGAGCAATAAACCAGTCTGCGCCTCCTCTCTGCTCCTCTCGCTCTCGCATTCAGTACCCTGGGATCCCCTCCACCCATAGCCCTGGTTGGGCCTAGACCAGCTGCCCTGTTCCTTCACTCCAAGGTCAAGCTGGGAGCCACATGGGTGCCCTGTATTGGCTCCTGTGTGCCCAGACGGGCTGTGGCAGCACATGGGCCTGTCTTGTTCCCAGGCAGGGGCTGTGGGGCTGGTCCTGTGGACACATGATATGACCAGAATCACCCATAATTGTCCCTCTGGCCCACCAGGAGCAGTTCAGGCTTTCCTCTACCTGGCAGCTGAGGCTAGTGTCAGGACAGATGTGATGTGGGGGTGTGATATGGTGGTCCCAAGTTCTTGGCATCTAGAGGTTTACCCCTTTGTCCCCAGCTGAGGTGACCCAGGACAACCTAGCATCTGTCAGAGGGGTGGGAACCACTCTGTGCCGAGCTCCAACTGTGAGGCTTCCCAGGGATCCACTGACCTCTTGGATGGGGAAGGGGAGGGTGGGTTCCCTGACTCCACAGAGGGCATCCTGGAGCTGCCTCTCCATTTTGGGTGCCCCTCCTGGGCAGGGGCTCAGGAGGGTTGGGGAAGGTTCTGGGAAGGGACCTTCTGGGGATGGGAGTGGTCAGCATCCTCAGGCTGCAGATGGTTGGCAGGTGGGAAGGGCATGGGCCATGCCAGGCAGGGGCCTGGAGAGTTTTTCAGGGATAGGTGGAAGGGGCCAGGGAAGGGTAGCATGGCCTGGACTAGCTGTAAGTGGAGGGTGGATGGTTACTATGCAGATGGAGTTGGGTAAAGATAGGGCAGTGGAGTCCCATCCCCCGCAGCGGACACTCCACCAAGGGAATCAGCAGTCAGCATCTTGAGCAGCTGATATATCCACCCATTCTCCGACAGATCTCAACAACAAAACAGGTGTGTGGCACTCAGCCCATCCCCCATACAACGGGAACTCGCATAAACTCTCTCCTAGGCTTGCCGGGGGAGGGAGAATCAGAGTGAGCCTGCATAAAGACTAGGGGGGAACTAGAGGCACCTGACCTGCAACCCCCCCTACCCATCTGCAGCCAAAAGGAAACCTGTCTGGCTAGAGCTGGGGGTGGGGCAAGCAGGAAAATCCAAAGGACAGAGTGCCTGGGATCCCAATTGCCAACTGTGGGACCCCGGAGATCCAGGCCCACTGATTCCTGCGGTCTGCCCTGCGGCTACAGAAGGCGTGGCGCCCCAGGGAAGCCATTAATTAGCAAGCAGGGAGAGGCTCGGCTGCGACCAGGTGGAATCCCACCAGCCAAGCCCGCACTGACCCCCCGGGCTGAGTACGGGAGTTTAGACGGGGAAGGAAGCGGTACAGTCCCATCCCCCGCAGCGGACACTCCACCAAGGGAATCAGCAGTCAGCATCTTGAGCAGCTGATATATCCACCCATTCTCCGACAGATCTCAACAACAAAACAGGTGTGTGGCACTCAGCCCATCCCCCATACATCGGGAACTCGCATAAACTCTCTCCTAGGCTTGCCGGGGGAGGGAGAATCAGAGTGAGCCTGCATAAAGACTAGGGGGGAACTAGAGGCACCTGACCTGCAACCCCCCCTACCCATCTGCAGCCAAAAGGAAACCTGTCTGGCTAGAGCTGGGGGTGGGGCAAGCAGGAAAATCCAAAGAACAGAGTGCCTGGGATCCCAATTGCCAACTGTGGGACCCCGGAGATCCAGGCCCACTGATTCCTGCGGCCTGCCCTGCGGCTACAGAAGGCGTGGCGCCCCAGGGAAGCCATTAATTAGCAAGCAGGGAGAGGCTCGGCTGCGACCAGGTGGAATCCCACCAGCCAAGCCCGCACTGACCCCCCGGGCTGAGTACGGGAGTTTAGACGGGGAAGGAAGCGGTACAGTCCCATCCCCCGCAGCGGACACTCCACCAAGGGAATCAGCAGTCAGCATCTTGAGCAGCTGATATATCCACCCATTCTCCGACAGATCTCAACAACAAAACAGGTGTGTGGCACTCAGCCCATCCCCCATACATCGGGAACTCGCATAAACTCTCTCCTAGGCTTGCCGGGGGAGGGAGAATCAGAGTGAGCCTGCATAAAGACTAGGGGGGAACTAGAGGCACCTGACCTGCAACCCCCCCTACCCATCTGCAGCCAAAAGGAAACCTGTCTGGCTAGAGCTGGGGGTGGGGCAAGCAGGAAAATCCAAAGGACAGAGTGCCTGGGATCCCAATTGCCAACTGTGGGACCCCGGAGATCCAGGCCCACTGATTCCTGCGGCCTGCCCTGCGGCTACAGAAGGCGTGGCGCCCCAGGGAAGCCATTAATTAGCAAGCAGGGAGAGGCTCGGCTGCGACCAGGTGGAATCCCACCAGCCAAGCCCGCACTGACCCCCCGGGCTGAGTACGGGAGTTTAGACGGGGAAGGAAGCGGTACAGTCCCATCCCCCGCAGCGGACACTCCACCAAGGGAATCAGCAGTCAGCATCTTGAGCAGCTGATATATCCACCCATTCTCCGACAGATCTCAACAACAAAACAGGTGTGTGGCACTCAGCCCATCCCCCATACATCGGGAACTCGCATAAACTCTCTCCTAGGCTTGCCGGGGGAGGGAGAATCAGAGTGAGCCTGCATAAAGACTAGGGGGGAACTAGAGGCACCTGACCTGCAACCCCCCCTACCCATCTGCAGCCAAAAGGAAACCTGTCTGGCTAGAGCTGGGGGTGGGGCAAGCAGGAAAATCCAAAGGACAGAGTGCCTGGGATCCCAATTGCCAACTGTGGGACCCCGGAGATCCAGGCCCACTGATTCCTGCGGTCTGCCCTGCGGCTACAGAAGGCGTGGCGCCCCAGGGAAGCCATTAATTAGCAAGCAGGGAGAGGCTCGGCTGCGACCAGGTGGAATCCCACCAGCCAAGCCCGCACTGACCCCCCGGGCTGAGTACGGGAGTTTAGACGGGGAAGGAAGCGGTACAGTCCCATCCCCCGCAGCGGACACTCCACCAAGGGAATCAGCAGTCAGCATCTTGAGCAGCTGATATATCCACCCATTCTCCGACAGATCTCAACAACAAAACAGGTGTGTGGCACTCAGCCCATCCCCCATACATCGGGAACTCGCATAAACTCTCTCCTAGGCTTGCCGGGGGAGGGAGAATCAGAGTGAGCCTGCATAAAGACTAGGGGGGAACTAGAGGCACCTGACCTGCAACCCCCCCTACCCATCTGCAGCCAAAAGGAAACCTGTCTGGCTAGAGCTGGGGGTGGGGCAAGCAGGAAAATCCAAAGAACAGAGTGCCTGGGATCCCAATTGCCAACTGTGGGACCCCGGAGATCCAGGCCCACTGATTCCTGCGGCCTGCCCTGCGGCTACAGAAGGCGTGGCGCCCCAGGGAAGCCATTAATTAGCAAGCAGGGAGAGGCTCGGCTGCGACCAGGTGGAATCCCACCAGCCAAGCCCGCACTGACCCCCCGGGCTGAGTACGGGAGTTTAGACGGGGAAGGAAGCGGTACAGTCCCATCCCCCGCAGCGGACACTCCACCAAGGGAATCAGCAGTCAGCATCTTGAGCAGCTGATATATCCACCCATTCTCCGACAGATCTCAACAACAAAACAGGTGTGTGGCACTCAGCCCATCCCCCATACATCGGGAACTCGCATAAACTCTCTCCTAGGCTTGCCGGGGGAGGGAGAATCAGAGTGAGCCTGCATAAAGACTAGGGGGGAACTAGAGGCACCTGACCTGCAACCCCCCCTACCCATCTGCAGCCAAAAGGAAACCTGTCTGGCTAGAGCTGGGGGTGGGGCAAGCAGGAAAATCCAAAGGACAGAGTGCCTGGGATCCCAATTGCCAACTGTGGGACCCCGGAGATCCAGGCCCACTGATTCCTGCGGCCTGCCCTGCGGCTACAGAAGGCGTGGCGCCCCAGGGAAGCCATTAATTAGCAAGCAGGGAGAGGCTCGGCTGCGACCAGGTGGAATCCCACCAGCCAAGCCCGCACTGACCCCCCGGGCTGAGTACGGGAGTTTAGACGGGGAAGGAAGCGGTACAGTCCCATCCCCCGCAGCGGACACTCCACCAAGGGAATCAGCAGTCAGCATCTTGAGCAGCTGATATATCCACCCATTCTCCGACAGATCTCAACAACAAAACAGGTGTGTGGCACTCAGCCCATCCCCCATACATCGGGAACTCGCATAAACTCTCTCCTAGGCTTGCCGGGGGAGGGAGAATCAGAGTGAGCCTGCATAAAGACTAGGGGGGAACTAGAGGCACCTGACCTGCAACCCCCCCTACCCATCTGCAGCCAAAAGGAAACCTGTCTGGCTAGAGCTGGGGGTGGGGCAAGCAGGAAAATCCAAAGAACAGAGTGCCTGGGATCCCAATTGCCAACTGTGGGACCCCGGAGATCCAGGCCCACTGATTCCTGCGGCCTGCCCTGCGGCTACAGAAGGCGTGGCGCCCCAGGGAAGCCATTAATTAGCAAGCAGGGAGAGGCTCGGCTGCGACCAGGTGGAATCCCACCAGCCAAGCCCGCACTGACCCCCCGGGCTGAGTACGGGAGTTTAGACGGGGAAGGAAGCGGTACAGTCCCATCCCCCGCAGCGGACACTCCACCAAGGGAATCAGCAGTCAGCATCTTGAGCAGCTGATATATCCACCCATTCTCCGACAGATCTCAACAACAAAACAGGTGTGTGGCACTCAGCCCATCCCCCATACATCGGGAACTCGCATAAACTCTCTCCTAGGCTTGCCGGGGGAGGGAGAATCAGAGTGAGCCTGCATAAAGACTAGGGGGGAACTAGAGGCACCTGACCTGCAACCCCCCCACCCATCTGCAGCCAAAAGGAAACCTGTCTGGCTAGAGCTGGGGGTGGGGCAAGCAGGAAAATCTAAAGGACAGAGTGCCTGGGATCCCAATTGCCAACTGTGGGACCCCGGAGATCCAGGCCCACTGATTCATGCGGCCTGCCCTGCGGCTACAGAAGGCTAGCAGGAGAAACCAGGAAGCTAGAGGCAAGGCCCTCAAGACTGGGCAGCTGGAAATTGCAGGCCCGCCGGCGACAGTTCACCCACTGCCCGCATAGCTGGGTGGTAGGAGAACACCCGGCCACAGGTGACCGATCACCCGCCCGCGGCCTGTGATACTGGGCGGCTAGAGACCGCCTGCCTGCCGCGACTGGGAGCTGAAATCAAACAGAGACAGTGCAGTCACACCACCTCATCAGGACACCCAGGCAAGGAACTGGGGCCAGTCATAGCAAAGTAGTGTCGTCACTGGAGCTGGGACGTCGGATCTTCCTTCACAGTGGAATCCATGTCAGCAGGCATAGTTTAACAACACTAAGGAGAGGCATCAGAGTAAAACAGAACCAAAACAAATCTATAGAAGAGAACAGAAACACGACAATCAAATAGAGCTGGAAAGCAACGGGGACAGCATGAGAAAACAAGGGAAAAAAGGAGTACAAACAATGCAAGACAACTTAATTCTACAAGAGGACATAGAAACATCAGAAGCAGGGATAGGGAAAGAACTCAAGGCATTCCTAACTCAAATGGAAAGGAATATTAGAGAAGACATGAGACAGCAAGTCCAAGCAATAAAAATATATTTTGAAAATGAATTAAACAAACAAATTCAAATGGCAAAGAACGAGCTCTACCAGGAGATAGAGATCTTAAAAAAGAATCAAACTATAATCCTAGAATTGCAGGAAACTATAAACCAAATTAAAAACTCAAACGAGAATATTACAAATAGACTTGATCAAGTAGAAGTCAGAACATCAGATAATGAAGACAAGGTTTATCAACTTGAAAAGAGTATAGTCAACACAGAAAAGATGCTTAAATCCCATGAGCAATCTATTCAAGAGATATGGGATGTCATTAAAAAACCAAATTTGAGAGTCATCGGGATAGAAGAAGGCACAGAGATTCAAACCAAAGGAATGGACAGCATATTAAATGAAATAATTGTAGAAAACTTCCCAGAGATGAAAGATGGAATGGATTGCCAAATCCTGGAAGCCTACAGGACCCCAAACATTCAAAACTATAATAGACCAACTCCAAGACACATAATTATGAAGATAGCCAACATACAGGACAAGGAGAGAATATTAAAAGCTACCAGAGAAAAGAGACAGATTACATTCAGGGGTAAACCAATTAGGTTAACGACTGATTTCTCAGCACAGACTTTGAAAGCGAGAAGATCCTGGAACAATGTATTTCAAACGCTGAAAAATAATGGATTTCAACCAAGAATACTGTATCCAGCAAAATTGAGCTTCAGATTTGACAACGAAATTAAAATCTTTCACGATAAACAAAAGCTAAAAGAATTTGCAGCAAGAAAACCAGCACTGCAAAGCATTCTGAGCAATATACTACAAGAAGAGGAATTGAAAAATAGTGCCCAAAACTAACAACAAGAGGTATCTCAGTAAAGGAGGAGGAAAATAACCAAAAAAAGTAAAACTAGCCAAACTAAAATAAATAAATAAAGAAGCATGACTGGAAGTACAAATCATATCTCAATTGTGACTTTAAATGTTAATGGCCTAAACTCACCAATCAAGAGACATAGGCTAGCAACCTGGATCAAAAAAACAAATCCAACAATATGCTGCCTTCAGGAGACTCATATGATAGGAAAAGACATACACAGGCTGAAGGTAAAAGGTTGGGAAAAATCATACCACTCACATGGCCCTCGGAAGCAAGCAGGAGTGGCCATACTCATATCAAATAAAATCAACTTCAAACCTAAGTTAATTAAGAAGGATAAAGAAGGACACTATATACTGTTAAAAGGGACCATCCACCAACAAGACATAACAATTATCAATTTGTATGCACCAAACAATGGAGCTGCAATCTACATAAAACAAACGCTCCTCAAGTTCAAGAGTCAAATAGACCATAACACAATAATTACGGGTGACTTCAACACACCGCTCTCGCCATTAGACAGATCCTCTAGACAAAAACTGAATAAAGAAACTATAGAACTCAACAGCACAATCAATAACCTAGACCTAACTGACATATATAGAATATACCAACCATCATCAAGTGGATACACGTTCTTCTCAGCAGCACATGGATCCTACTCAAAAATAGACCATATATTATGCCATAAGGCAAATCTTAGTAAATATAAAAGTGTGGAGATAATACCATGCACCATATCTGACCATAATGGAATGAAATTGGAAATCAATGATAAAAAAAGGAAGGAGAAATCCTACACCACATGGAAAATGAACAATATGTTATTGAATGATCAATGGGTTACAGAAGACATAAAGGAAGAGATAAAAAAATTCTTAGAGTCAAATGATAATACAGACACAACATACCGGAATCTATGGGACACAATGAAAGCAGTTTTAAGAGGGAAATTCATATCCTGGAGTTCTTTCATCAAAAAAAGAAAAAACCAACAAATAAATGAACTCACACTACACCTCAAAAACCTAGAAAAGGAAGAACAAAACAACAGCAATTGTAGTAGAAGACAAGAAATAATTAAAATTAGAGCAGAAATAAACGAAATTGAAACAAAAAAAACCATTGAAAAAATTGATAAAACTAAAAGTTGGTTCTTTGAAAAAATAAATAAGATAGACAAGCCCTTAGCTATGCTAACAAAAAGAAGAAGAGAGAGAACTCAAATTACTAATATACGGGATGAAAAAGGCAATATCACAACAGACACTACAGAAATACAGAAGATAATTAGAAAGTATTTTGAAACCCTATATTCTAATAAAATAGAAGATAGCGAGGATATCGATAAATTTCTTAAGGCATATGATTTGCCCAGATTGAGACAGGAAGACACACACAGTTTAAACAGACCAATAACAAAGGAAGAAATAGAAGAAGCCATCAAAAGACTACCAACCAAGAAAAGCCCTGGACCTGATGGGTATACAGCGGAGTTCTACAAAACCTTCAAAGAAGAACTAATACCAATACTTTTCAAACTATTTCAAGAAATAGAAAAAGAAGGAGCTCTTCCAAATTCATTCTATGAGGCCAACATCACCCTGATCCCAAAACCAGACAAAGACACTTCAAAGAAAGAAAACTACAGACCAATATCTCTAATGAACTTGGATGCAAAAATTCTCAATAAAATTCTGGCGAATCGAATACAAAAACATATCAGAAAACTTGTGCACCATGATCAAGTAGGATTCATCCCTGGGATGCAAGGCTGGTTCAATATACGGAAATCAATACATGCTATTCACCACATCAATAGGCTTAAAGACAAGAACCATATGATCATCTCGATAGATGCAGAAAAAGCATTTGACAAAATACAACATCCCTTTATGTTCAAAACATTAGAAAAACTAGGGATATCAGGAACTTACCTCAACATTGTAAAAGCTATATATGCTAAACCTCAGGCTAGCATCATCCTAAACGGAGAAAAACTGAAGGCATTCCCTCTAAAATCTGGAACAAGACAGGGATGTCCTCTATCACCACTTCTATTCAATTTAGTTCTCGAAGTACTAGCCAGAGCAATTAGACAGACAAAAGAAATTAAAGGCATAAAAATAGGAAAAGAAGAAATTAAATTATCGCTATTTGCAGATGACATGATAATCTACTTAACAGACCCAAAAGGATCTACAAAGAAGCTACTAGAGTTAATAAATGAATTCAGCAAAGTGGCAGGATATAAAATCAACACGCACAAATCAAAGGCATTCCTGTATATCAGCAACAAAACCTCTGAAATGGAAATAAGGAAAACCACTCCATTCACAATATCCTCAAAGAAAATAAGATACTTGGGAATCAACCTAACAAAAGAGGTGAAAGATTTATACAATGAAAACTACAGAACCTTAAAGAGAGAGATAGAAGAAGATCTCAGAAGATGGAAAAATGTACCCTGTTCATGGATAGGCAGAACTAACATCATCAAAATGGCGATATTACCCAAAGTTCTCTACAGGTTTAATGCGATGCCAATCAGAATCCCAAAGACATTTCTTGTAGAAATAGATAAAGCAATCATGAAATTCATATGGAAAAACAAAAGACCCAGAATAGCAAAAGCAATTCTAAGCAGGAAGTGTGAATCTGGAGGTATAGCGATACCAGAGCTCAAACTGTACTACAAAGCAATAGTAACAAAAACAGCATGGTACTGGTACCAAAACAGGCAGGTGGACCAATGGTACAGAATAGAGGACACAGAGACTAATCCACAAAGTTACAACTATCTTATATTTGATAAAGGGGCTAAAAACATGCAATGGAGGAAGGATAGCATCTTCAACAAATGGTGCTGGGAAAATTGGAAATCCATATGCAACAAAATGAAATTGAATCCCTTTCTCTCGCCAGCCACAAAAGTTAACTCAAAATGGATCAAGGAGCTAGATATAAAAACAGAGACACTGCGTCTGATAGAAGGAAAAGTTGGCTACGATCTACATATTGTGGGGGCGGGCTCCAAATTCCTTAATAGAACGCCCGTAGCCCAAGAGTTAATGACAAGAATAAATAAATGGGACCTACTTAAACTAAAAAGTTTTTTCTCAGCAAGAGAAACAGTAAAAGAGGTAAATAGAGAGCCTACATCCTGGGAACAAATTTTTACCCCTCACACCTCAGATAGAGCCCTAATATCCAGAATGTACAAAGAACTCAAAAAATTAAACAATAAGATAACAAATAATCCAATCAACAAATGGGCCAAGGACCTGAACAGACACTTCTCAGAGGAGGACATACAATCAATCCACAAGCACATGAGAAAATGCTCACCATCTCTAGCAATCAGAGAAATGCAAATCAAAACCACCCTAAGATACCATTTCACTCCTGTAAGATTGGCAGCCATTATGAAGTCAAACAACAATAAGTGTTGGCGAGGATGTGGGGAAAAGGGCACACTTGTTCACTGCTGGTGGGACTGCAAAATGGTGAGGCCAATCTGGAAAGCAGTATGGAGATTCCTGGGAAAGCTGGGAATGGATCCACCATTTGACCCAGCTATTGCCCTTCTTGGACTATTCCCTGAGGACCTTAAAAGAGCACACTATACGGATACGGCCACATCAATGATTATAGCAGCACAATTCACAATAGCTAGACTGTGGAACCAACCTAGATGCCCTTCAATAGATGAGTGGATAAAAAAATTGTGGCAGCTATACACAATGGAGTATTATGCAGCACTAAGAAACGACAAAATCATAGAATTTGCAGGGAAATGGATGGCATTAGAGCAGATTATGCTAAGTGAAGCTAGCCAAGCCCTAAAAAACAAATGTCAAATGTCTTCTTTGATATAAAGAGAGCCACTAAGAATAGAACAGGAAGGAAGAGCATGAGGAAAAGACTAACAGTAAACTAAGACGAATGGGGGGAGAGAAAGCAAGAGAGAAGGGAAAACATATGGAAATGGTAGGAGACCTTCAGTGATACACAAAATTATAAGAGGTTATGAGGGGCAAGGGGGTGGGGGGAAAAAAAAAAAAGGGGGAAAGAATTGAACAACAGCAGAGGAGGTAGAGAGGGAAGATGGGAGGGGAGGGGAGGGGAGGGGGGATAGTAGGGGATAGGAAAGGTAGCAGAATACAACAGTCACTAATAAGCCATTATGTAAAAATGTGAGTATGTAACAGAAGTGAGTCTGTATTATGTATTTGGGGAGTACAAAACCCAATTGAGTCAAATGTATGAAAGATGATATGTCTTGAGCTCTGTAATGTTTTGAACAATCAATAAAAAAAATAAAAAATAAAAAAAAAAAAAAAAATAAAATGAGAAAGCTGACACTCAAAAAAAAAAAAAAAAAAAAAAAAAAGAAAAAAAAAAAAAAAAAAAAAAAAAAAAAAAAAAAAAAAAAGATAGGGCAGTGGGTCTGTCCCCAGGAGGGGGGCCAATGGCTCTGGCCACCTGGACACCAGCCCCATGATTCCCTTGGACCTTGACATGGTATCAGGCTGCCCCCAGGTTTAGAGCTGGGGTTCGGAGTCAGCCTTGCAGGACAGCCAGCCTTGGGATGAAGTGTGCTAGGATTTGGGGCACATGAAGGGTGAAGGATGGGTTCCCGGTCCCCTGGCCCAGGAGGTGGAGGAGTTCTCCATGGGACACCTGGGTGAGGACAGGCCTGAGCTCCAGGGGAGGAAGTAGCTGTCCCCAGTGTGGGTTCTGGGGCTTCTCTCTGTGCCAAGCCTCCATTCCTCACAGCCTCCTGAGTGGGTGGGTGAATGAAGCAGATGGGAGAGGCCAGCTGGGGGTCAGCCCACTGGACTGTCTCTGACAGGGACTAGTCTCTGGAGGCCCCTACCTGGGATCAGGCCACACCAGACCCTGGGCCTTACCATCTGCTGCTAACCCACCTCTTCATAGGTGTTACCCAGGAGGGCTCCGCCCAGCCCTCCCTTGGAGCCGACCAGGAAGTCCCATCTGTGCTGCAGAGACTGCTGGGCCCTGAGGCTCCAGGCCCTTCTGCAGGGGACTTTGCCAGCCCCACCCCCGGCCCCAGGGAACCACTGGCATTTCAGGAGGCTGGCCCCCAGGCTCCAGAAGCCTCGGGCACACCAGGTAAGCCCTGCAGGGAACTGGCTGCAAGGACACATCCTGTGCTGACCCTGTCCTGGCCAAGGAATGTCCTTGGGCTCTGAATTTGCACATGGCCACCCCAGCGTTCTCAGCATGGTGTCAGTTAGGTGTAGGTCTGGCCCAGTGTCTCTCTCAGGACCAAGAGTAAGGCAGCTTCGTCTTGTCTGTCACCACCACCAGCTGTGACAGATTGGTGCCCACAGGGGATGGAGAGGCAAAGGCTAGGGATGGCATCTCTGTGGGAGGCTGCTGGATCAGAGTGGCCACAGAGTTCTGGTGTCCAGGAACGCGGTGATGGAGCAAACCCCTGGTGTTGCTTGGCCTGCCTTGGCACTGGTGTTCACTTTCTCTGCTGCTGCTTTGGGGAGCAAGCCGAGCCCCTTCCCATCCTGGGCTCCCTTTCCCTCCACTCATTCCCTGTGTCCTGCCTGAAGATGGAGGGGTTCCCCTAAGTTCAGCCTCCATCCAGCCCTGTCCTTGGAGGCCCAGCACATTGCCCCTCCCTGCCCACCCAAGTGCTGGCTCCAGCCTGAGATGCCTCAGTTCACCTGCAGCCAGCCTCAGGGCCCTGGAGAACCTCCCCAAGGGCACCACCGCCTGCTCTAAGTGACCACCTGGTCACCCTAAGCCCTACTTTTCTAGCCAGTCTGCTAGGCTATCCTCTGTTTTGTCCCTGGCCACTGATAGAGTGGGCTTGTCTGTGTGCTATGGCCACAATACAACTTGTAGTGCTGGGTGACGTCACCTGCAGTCTCTCCTGCCCGTAGGAAGCTGCCAGAGCCTATGACACCCATGGCGTGGGATATAGCCACTTTCCTGGGTCACCGACCTGTGCTGTCAGGATGTTACCTGGATGGTAGCCTAGCTGCTGGGCAGGGACACTGAAGTGGGTGTCCCTGGTGGGGCAGGTGCCTGCAGAATGGATCCCAGCCAGCATGCACATGCTGAGCCATGGGCTGAACCTGGGCTTTGGGGACAGTCTCACCCATGGCCCCCAGGTCCCTGCAAGCAGTGGTCTTGCTGAGCATACACACACCCTGGCCTGGTGATGTGGGGGACAGCTGGGCAGTGCAGGGCCGAGGAGGGTCCCTTGAGCCCCAGCCCAGCTCTGTCTCACGAGGCTCCTCATCTCCCAGCAGCTGAGATCCCAGAGGTGCCACAGCCTCTCATCCAGGAAGTCCTGGAGCAGGAGACGGTGACTGGTTCTGGGGCCCAGGGACAGACCGTCCCCATCCGGTAACCTCCCCCAGTTAACTGAGTCATGAGATGGGGGCAGTCCTGCCAAGGACAGCTCATGGGTGGGCAGGTCCATCCACTCTTGGCCGTGTGGTACTCAGAGGTAATGGGGTGGTCCTGTGGCCTCCTGTGCACTCCTTGGCTGCCCCAGGCCAAGCCAGTAGGCAGGAAAGAAGGCCAACCTTAGGGAAGGAGGCGCAGGAAGCCCCCATAGCAAGGACCAGGGTCTTCCATCTGCACACCTCATCCCCCCGCATGTGGGGAAAGCCTAGGACCCCATCTTGTCACCTCTAGCCAGCAGAAGCTCACCTAGCTCTGTGATTCCAGGGTGGAGGGTGCTGCCTGGCCAGGGGCAGGTGCCGGGCAGATGCTCTGGGATGTCCACAGCCATGTAATCACAGAGACCACACAAAGGACCTATGTGTACCAGCCCATGTGCTAATTAATTAGACAAATAGAATTTGTTAATTAATTAGACACCAATTAATAAGACACCAAATAGAATTCACACATGTGCAATTAATTAGACACAGTGTAGGCACTGGGCAGATCACCTCCCCTGAGCCCTGGTAGCAAGGGATGCTGATACATTTCTCTACCATCGTGAGACCATACCTAGAGCCCACTCTGAGTGGGAGGCCAGTGAGACCCCCCAGCATGTATGGATTGGCAAGCTTGCTCCTCCTGCCCACCCCTCCAGGGCCCAGCTTGGACCTCTCACAGGTACAAAGCAGGGGAAGGTAGGTGGTGATCTGGGGACCATGACCTCAGGGGGTACTCAGGGCTGAGCCAGGACACATCTGATCAACAGCAGCCCTGAGACTTTAGTGACCTGGCCCACACACCTGCAGGTTAAGCCACCTAGGAATGGAGGGAGCATCCTAAGACTCTGGGGGTGGGACAGATTCATAGCAGGACCCAGCCCAGGATGGTCATCCACCCTGGTGTCAGGAGTGTGACCCAATCTGCAGAGAAGGGACACACCTTCACACACACAAACCACCCACCCAACACCGAAAGTCGAGTTGATGTCACTGCGTCTTGGGCAGCAAAGGTGACTTCCCTAGCGTGGTGTAGCTGTGCATTGTGTAGCAGCAGGGTGTGGTGGCTGCCATCAGCAGTGACGGTCCAGTCGTTGTCAGGCTGTACCATAGTTCCGTTGATGTACCAGGTGGCTTTGCCCACTGGCAGGGCCTCTCTGAGCACACAGGTAAAGCAAGCCTGTGTGCCGGCTTGCACCACCACATCCTTGGGGGCCTCCAGGACTTCCAGGCGCCAGCCTGCAGTCAGGGGTGGAATGAATGCTGGTGTGTAGGAGGGTCCAGAGAGGGCAAGCCCAGCATGGCCCACTGGGTCTCCCACTGAGTGGGAGTGGACAGAGACCCCATCTCCACCAGCTCTCCCTACCTGCAGAGCCCCACGCTGGAGGGGCCTGGGAGACACATGCCCTGCACTGGAAGCTGCACTCCAGTCCTGGGAGCGCTGCCCAGCCCCTGGAGGAGTCTTGGAGACCCCCTTCAGGCTCCCCACATCTCACTCCATTCCCTAGCCGCTTGTCTCAAAGACTGATATCCTGCCTCCAGCCAACTCTCCAGGCCCTGCCCTCTCCCAGGTGTTCACAGCCCGCAGACTCACACCACCCAGCCGGCTCAGTCACAGGCATAGACAAAACCTGTCATGTCCCAACAGCACGCCTGGCCCTGCTGTTGTGCAGGTACACTCCCCCCATGGCCCTGCTGATGGAGGCCTCCCTGGTCCTTGGCCCCTGTCCCCACTCCCTCTCGGGTTCTCTTGGCCATGGGTCCCCCAGAAGCACAAGCTCAGCAGCAGCATACCCTGATCAGGCAGCTGTGCAGGACCCCAGCACTCTCCCAGAGGCCACCAGCCCAGGTGGAGGACTCTCCTGCAAGCTGCTCCTGTCCCAGGCCCCATCCCCTGAGTGAGCAGTCCAGACAACCAACTCTTTTTGGAGGTAGAGTGGGGGTTCCCAAGGAGCAACTTCCCTTCTGGTGGGAGAGTCCTGGAAGCCACCTTGGGCTGCCCAGAAAGTGGCCCAACCTCCTGTGGGAGAGGTCTCACCAACCTCCGCCCCGTCAGCTCTCATTGCCATTACCTCTGACGGTGAGGAAAGCAGACGTGACCATGTCCCCAGCCAGGAAAGTCACCCGACAACTGTCCTGTGGCCTCAGGTTTTTGAGCAGCAGTAGGTGTCGCAGGCCGTTCTCGAAATATACCACCTCCGCGTTCTCCGAGGTGTGCACGGGCTCATCGTCCAACAGCCAGGTGTGGGAAGCCACCTCAGGCCAGGACAGCTGGCACTCAAACAAGGCCTCCCCGCCCTCAGGCACATCCACATTCTCCAGGCCCTGGACCACAGTGTTCTTGGCTGTAGGGAGAGCAAGGCTCAGGGACTGCTGACCTCACTGTCCCTTGGGAGAGCCAGCATTTTCAGGAGGGCGGCACCCAGGCCTGTAGTGTTCCCTCCACACCCTGCCCACCCTTTGGGCCCCTCACATCAACAGTGGTCTCCTGACCACAGGAAACTCACAGGTGTTCACAGACCGCAGACTCACACCACCCAGCCAGCTCAGTCACAGGCATGGACAACCCTGTCCTCGTGTCCCAATAGCACTCCTGGCCCTGCTACTGCTCAGGTACATTCCCCCCATAGCCCTGCTGATGGAGGCCTCCCTGGTCCTCGGCCCCTGTCCCCTCCTCCCTTTCAGGTTCTCTTGGCCATGGTTCCTCCCAGAAGCACAAGCTCAGCAGCAGCATGCCCTGATCCAGCAGCAGTGCAGGCCTAGGGCAGGTTGCCTGCCACCTCCCAGGCCTGTTCCCACTATGTAGGTCCCCTGCAGTGCAGAGCTGGCTGTTGCTGCCTGCCACTCCACCATTGCTGCATGGCCAGAGCCACGCCAAAGCCGTGCTGGACCTGGGCTGCCCGCCAGGTGGCCTCACCTTGCACTTGTAGCAGTGCCACCACGCCAGTGCCTGCGGCCTCACAAGAATAGATGCCACTGTCACAGGGCAGGGCTGGCCTGAAGGTCAGCCTGGCCAGAGTCCAGTCCTGCTCTATGATGACATGGTGCCCATCTGCGTGTACCTCCCACTCGTCCATCTTCCATGTGGCCTGCACCAGCCGTGAGTATTGGCAGAGGAGTTCGGCAGAGCTACCCTCCTCCACTGCCAGGTCCTGCATGGCACTGACCACCTCCACCTTAGGATCTGTCGGCCAACATGCCGGACATGCATCAGCCCTGAGGAACAGCACCACCATGGCCCACCCACCCCCACTCAGTGTTAGTGGCTTCAGTGGCTGCAAGCATGGAGCTTCATGGTGACAGTTTAGCAGGAGCTGCCTGGCATGTGGCTAGGAAGGGAACCCACAACGAAGCCCAGAGCCCTCCATCAGACACACCTCACCCATGAGCATAGTGCCTAGGCTTCACCTCTGCCCAGGCAGAGCTCCTCTGGCCCCACATACCTGCTGGCCCCCAGAAACATACGCCACTGGAAAGGCTCCTCTGGATGTCCTAGGGCCTGCCCCAGAACCCAGAACCCCTGCCCTGCTTGCTCTTCTCCAGGGGCCTTGCTGCCCACCCAGGGCCCACATTCCATCTCCATTTGTTGAAATCTCAACACATTTTACATGACAGCACATAGCAGGAACCAGGCAGAGCTGTTGGGAAGAGGCTAGGGAGACCCTAGCAGCTGTTACTCTCCCTGTCTGGCCAGCTCCTCCCCAGAAGGGCACAGATCTCAGCTGAGCTCACAGCAGAGGAGCAGATGTGAGCAGGGACAGGTAGGCCAGGGCCAAGGGCATGGGCCTCCCCTCAGAAACCCAAAAAGTCCCCCAAAGGGACTGGCCCCCATGGCTGGGGATGTGCAGCTAACTAGGTGACTGGTGGCCAAGCAGGCGGCAATGCACTGGCCCTACCTGGCAGGTGGCAGTGGACCTAGCCTCCAGCTAGATCTCCCATTCAAAAGAAAGAGCTGCCCACTGTGCCTCCTGGGGGTGCCCAGGGTAGGTGGCACATGTATAGTGATGCCCAGCCTCTGGCTCTCGGGACAGTGCCCACCTTCAGTGCCCATCTTTCCCCTTTCCCCAGGAGCCTGCAGGAAGCGTGTGGCAGCAGGAGCAGAAGCACCAGCATGGGGGAGTCCCCAGTGGTCAATACCTTTGACCAATAACTTGGCTGTGGAGACCAGGGGCCCTGTGCGGAAGGTGATGGTGCCTGAGTCAGCCACCCCCAGGCCCGAGAGTGTGAGGGAGTGAAAGGTCCCATCAAGCACAATGATGGCACTCTGGGGGCTGTCCTGTAGCAAGGTGCCATCCAGCCACCAGCGGGCCTCTGGCCCACCCGCACGAGACACCTCACAGGAGAACGTGGCCACCTCCCCTGCGAAGACGTCCACACTCTGCAGGCCACGAACCAGGCACAGTGCAGCCTCTGCATAAGAGGACAAGAAGGAGGGCTGGGTTCATCACTTAGAGGCTACCTGGGGCTACTGGTGCAGGTGTGTCTTATGATAGCAGGTTTTGTCTTTATGCCCAGTTCCTGGCCCAAAGCTCCTAACCCAGCAGAATCTCCTGAAAATGCTGCAAGTCCTTCCGTTATATATAACAGGCTCTTTTTTTCTTTTAATCACACCTGAGATTATGTTAATGGGGTGACTCAGGCCCAGCCCTGAGACAGCTTCAGGAAAGGACTGGTCACCAAGAAGATCAAGTGATTACAGGGTTACAAGGCTCAGCCCCATCCTCTGAGAAAGCAGGGTGGTTGGACATCAATCTCCATAAGACAAACTCTTAACAAGACTAGATGAGCTTCCACAATGCTGAACACAGGCTGGGAGGGCAGCGTGGAGAGGACATGGAATCTGTGTCCTTTCCCATTCTTGTCTTTCACCTGGCTGTCCCTGAGCAGGATCCTCTGCAACAAGCTATCCAAGATGAGTGTGTCCCTGACTTCTGTGAGTTTCCCTAGCAAACTGGTCAAGCATGAGGAGAGGACAGTGGGAGCCCTCACTTGAAGCCACTCAGAAGTTTGGGTAGCAACCTGAGATTTGCCATTGACATCTGAAGCTGGGGAAGCCTATGGACTGAGCCCTTAGCTTGCAGGGTCTGTGCTAAATCTGGGTAGATAGTGTCAGAACTGAATCACAAGACACCCAGTAGGTGTCCACTGGAGAACTGCTTATGTCTGTTGGGACTGTCTGGTCAAATGTTCTAGGTTGAGGAAGTATGACAGGAAGAGAATAGTGACCATTCTCTAGAACAGATGTCAGAAATGGGATGTGCTGGCCTAGTTCTGAGACCCACTGGTGTGGGGCCACCCTGGGGCCTGCTGGCACCATCCAGACCAAAAGGATGACCTGAGCCCTGGGGTCTAGAAATCCACCCTCATCACAGAGGGAGGCACAGAGACCACCACGGTGAGCCCAGCTCACACCCCATCAGAACACTACAGGTTTCACCCAGAGGAGGCCATGCCAGGCATGGTACCCTGATCATCAGGAGAGCAGACAAGCCCCAAGCCCCATGACTGGAGCTCCTTCTAGTGCGGATGCCTCGTCTGACCCAGGTTAGGGCAGGAAGCAGAGGTCCCAGCACCTGCTTCTCCCCAGGGGTGGTGGCTGGCCTCAGAAGGGGACCTCTCTGTCCTTGGGGGCACCTTCAATCCCAAGAGGGCACCTCATCCAGTTTTCCTCTGAAGTCCCTCAGCCCCAGGGTTCAGGGCCCTGATGCTGGATCCAAATATTCCTGTTCCTGTCACACAGAAGGTCCAAGCTCAGGGCCTTTCCAGATGAATCATGGCTGCCCTCCTGTGCCCTCCATACAGTCTCCATCCTGTCTACCTCCTGATGGACACTCAGGGTGGTTGGAGGAAGAGGATACCAGCATCCACGTCTAATCCTCCCATCCCCACAGGCCAGCCAGTAGGACCAGACAGAGACTTCTTCCACCACCTGCTGCCTAGGGCCAGGCAGGGAGGATGTCACCCCCACCCTGTGCTTCTCTGAGCACTTTCCACAGGCCATCCTGGGGCCTCCTTGTGAAGACAGAGACACTGTTCAGCTTGGTAAGGCCTAGATGCCTTTACCCCAGGAGGCGGGCCACAAGGGGCAGGTGAGAGTCACTGGCAGACACCAGAGCCCATCAGGACAGTGATGTGTGGGGCAGCCCCCATGCCCACCCCAGCAAGCCCTCACTCAGGAGCCTCTCCACACTCCTCCCCTTCAATGCACCCCACCAGCACCTGCCTTCCCCAAGTGTACATCTGCACCTCCTTCTCCTGCTCTGCCAGCTCCTGGGTCTTGCCCCGAGCAATAGTTCCCAGGCCTACCTATCACACCCCTACCTGGACATCCATTCACACACCTAGGCCCAGGGCCCTCCCCCTGAGATCACTGTCCTGATGCATAATGAGCCATCTTTCCCAGGCTAGGGACTCAGAGCCATGTCACCCCCACATAGTCATCGCCCCAGGAACACACAAGGCCCTTCCTGCACTGCTCCCATTCAGGAAACCCATGACACTTCATCTTCATCACTCAACCTAAGGCACTAAGTAGCCTTTCCCAGCCCCCAGGCCACAGAGCTGACCATATCTGTTTATTCTTTAGGTTTTTGGGGAGGAGAGCATGAGATTCAAACATACACTGTCTCCATGTCCAGCTCCACCAAGCAGACGGGGAATCCCTGAGGGCAAAGCTACCTTTGGACCTCAAGGTCCAGGACTTGACCATGGTAGGGGCTTGCTCAATGGTGAGTAGATAAGCGGTTTGATAGTGGCTGGTAGATGGTTGATGGGTGGATGGATGGATAGTTAATAGGTTAGTGGATGGACAGAAGGATAATTAACTGGTGGTAGATGGATGAATGTGTGATAAATGGATGTACAGAGGATGAGTGGAAAGGTATGTGGATAGCTAGATATGGAAGATAGGTAATAGATGAATGGAAAGTGGAGGGTGGAGGGATAGATAGATGGATAATGGGTGCATGAGTGGACAGTGAACAGATGGTGGTAGTAAATGAATGAATGGTAGATGGATGGATGGTTGATAAATAAACGTATGGATAGAGATGGATGGATGGGAGGGTGGATGGAGAGGTGGTTAATGGGTGGATGGATGAATGGATGATTGGTGTGGACCGATGGGACCAGTCTGAGAACCAGGAATAGGGCAGTAAGGGAATGCACTCAAGAGTGACCTGTGGAGTCAAGGTACAATCCAAGTTGAAGATTCCTAAAGTCCTGTTTGCATTCTGGGGCCATGTGCACCATGCCTGAGTCCACACAGGTGTCACGCATCAGCTGTTGCATCCACACCTTTGAGCTTGTGTGGTATGCAAGAGCATTTCAACATGGATGTGTGTGGGCCCACATGGACCATATCAGAAGGTCAGGCATTGAAGATGATGTCCAGAAGACCCTGTCTCAACCTCAGGGTCCAAGGCAGCAAGGCTCTCCTACAGAGAATACCAATCCTGGCCTGTGCTCCCCCTATACACAGTATTCCTCAAGATCTTCACCAGCCTGCCTCACTCCATGACTTAAGGGATCAAGGACTGGAAAATTGCTAAGTCTAGGGTTTCTTCCCCACACCAACACACACACACACACACCCACACACACACACACACACACTCACACACACACCAGCTGCCACTAGGCAAGATGCTATGGTGTCCAGAAAACAGGCATCCACAGGCCAGGGCCTAGGTATGGAAGAGAGCTGCCCACCTGTGACTTTCAGCTGGGCTTCTGAGCTGCATGAACCCACTCGGAAACTGATGGTTCCCGCATCTTCAGGGGTCACCTGAGGACACAGGGAGGAAGATGCTCAGTCCTGGCCAACTCATCCTGACAGGAAGGACTGGTCCATCTAGCCAGCCCCCAGTGATGGGGCTCATCACCTCCCTAACCCGACCCCCTAATGGATGGTCTTTCTGAATGGAGCTGGAACCATCCCTGTTCAAGTGGAACAGGTCCCAGAGCCCCACCTTGTGCAGGGTGAGCAAGTGAAGCATGCCCTGCTCCATGGTGATGTCATTCATCTCGTTGGCCTGCAGAGGTACCCCTCCCAAAGCCCAGCGGGCTTCCTGGCTTGCAGCTCTGGACAGCCGGCACCGGAAGTGGGCATCCTGGCCTTCATTCAGCTGCATGTCTTGCAGGGGCTCCAGGATGGTTACCTCTGGGACTAGACACAGGGTAGGCATGGGTGTCAGCCTCTGTGTCCAGGATGCTCCCTTCTTTAGCATAGCTTCCATATCCTGGGGGTCCTCCCTGGTGACCCCACCCCAATTCCTGAAGACAGTACATGGGGGTGTGTTATCAGTCCTTCCTCTAGCCAGGGCATGGGGAGCACCAGTCAGATGCATGGACGCATGCATGCACGGACGCTCGCAGGGATGCACGCACGCACGGACACACTGCGAACTACTTCTGTGCAGTGGGTTTCCTGAGGCCTAGAAGTTTCAGGCAGATGGTGGAGAAGCAAGTGGCTTCACGTAGCTGAGGACCTACCTTCGGAAGGCTGCCTGGCCTGCTCTGCTCCTGGCCAAGAAGCTTTGTCACCCTCTGGGATGAAGTCCCTTCTGGCTTTCCACTTTGCAGTTCCTGGTGAGGATGTGAGGCTTCCCACAAAGGCAGCCTGGTGCTCACCACGGTGCTCCTGTTGGACATTGTGGATCCCAGTGGAGAGCCTCAGGTAGGGAGGGCACTAGTGTGTCCAGCAGTTTGTGGAGTGCAGCACTGGCTGGAGCGGCATCATGGGACCAGAGCTGGGTAAGTAATGCATGGGGAAGAGGCAAAGTGTGTCTCTCTCCCTGTAAGGAGGTTCATGGATGCGCCGACCCTGCTGAGTCCTGTTTGGGATAGGAACCTTGCTGGATAGTTCTTAGGGAACTTGGAGCAGGGTGGGGTAGGAGGTGGAAGGGGTAGGAGATGGGTGAGGTAGGAGCTCCGTGGGGTAGGAGCTGGGTGGGATAGTGCAGGGGAGGGGATGCCCTGTGCTGTCCCTAAGAGGCAGTGCCTGAAGGGGTGACCATGCTGAGGCTTGTGGGGGAAGGGTCCTGGCTGGAGATCTTAAGGGACCTGAGCTGGGTGGGGTAGTGTCTGGGGAGAAGGCGCACTGTGCCTGTTGCCACTAGGCATTACTTGGTAACATTTCTGGGCAAAGCCCCACCCTCAACACACAGGTGAGTGCATGAAGCACACAAGCTTGGGCAGGCATATTGCAAACTGTTTCTGTGCTCTGCATTTCCAGGCATCCAGAAGTGGCCAGTAGACAGTGGAGAAGCATGTCCTCAAGTACCTGAGATCCTTCCTGCTGAACCTGGGAGCAGAGCCTAGGTAGGGAGACTTCCAGTGTCCTCAGCAATGTGTGGCGTATGGCCCTGGCTGGAGAGGTGTTGGGGGACCAGACTGGATGGGGTAGGTGCTAGGTGTGGTAGTGTGTGAGGAGGGGGCACGCTGTTTCTGTAAAGTGGTGCCTGGAGAGGAAGCTCATGCTGAGGCCTTTGGGGGCACTGCCCTGGCTGAAGAGGCTTCAGGGGAACGGAGCTGGGTGAGGTAGTTGGTGGGGAGGGGCACACTGTGTTTGTACCTGTGAGGAGATGCCTGGAGGGGGCGCTCTTGCTGAGGCCTGTAGGTACAAGGCCCTCACTGGGGAGGTGTTAGGGCACCAGGAACTGGATGGGGTAGTACATGGGGAGGGTACTTGCTGTGCCTGTCACTGCAATGCAGTGCCTACAGTGGATGCTTGTGCCTGTGGGGGTGCAGTCCTGGCTGGAGAGTTATTGGGAGACCAGAGCTGAATGGGGTGGAGCTTGATGGGGTAGGAACTTTTGTGGGGAGAAGTGCCTGTTCTTGCTAGGGGGTAGCTGGAGGGGGCAGTCGTCATGAGGCTTCTAGGGGCACAACCCTGGCTGGAGAGGTCTTAGGGGACCAGAGCTGGGTGAGGTAGTACCTTGGGAGGGCTGAACTGTTTCTATAACTGTGAGGTAGGGCCTGGGAACATCCCTGCACATAGCCCCGCCCTTGACACACATGTGCATGCAGTTTGCACATATTCACTGATTCATGCAGGGACTTATCCCAAACTGCGTCTGCACAGTGGATTTCTGGGCAGCCTAAAAGTGTACTGTAGATTGTGGAGAATCTGGGGCCTTCAAATCACACAGATTCTTTCTACTGATGGCTGCCTGGGCTGCTCCAGTCTTGCTCCTAGACTATGTCACCCTCTGGGAAGGTGTCCTTGCCGTCCTTTCTCATTCATGGGTGAGGATGTTGGGCCTCCCACAGTGGCAGCATGGCCCTCACCACCACCTCCTGTTGGTCTTTGTGGACTTATGAGGACAGTCTCAGGTAGGGAGGACTCCAGTGTCCCCAGTGGCATGTGGCATATGGCTCTGGGAGGAGAGGTTTTAGAGAACTGGAGCTGGGTGGTGAAGGAGTTCGGTGGGTAATGTGTGGTGATGGGGCACACTGTGCCTGTCTCTGCGAGGCAGTTACTTGAGGGGATGCCTGGGGGGGCGCAGCCCTGGCTGGAGAGGCATTGGGGACTGGAGCTGGATGGGTTAGAGCTGGGTGGGGTAGTGTGTATGGAGGGGGCATGCTGTGCTGGCCCCTCTGAGGTGGTTCCTTGAGAGGAGCCTCTTTCTGAGGCCTGTGGGGGTTGGACCCTGGCAGGAGAGGTGTCCTGGGACCAGAAGCTAGGTGGGTTAGTGTGTGGCTGCAAGGTGATGACTGGAGCAGACACACGTCATGAGGCCTCTGGGGGCGCCACCCTGGCTGGAGAGGTGCAGAGGGACTGGCAGCTATGTGGGGTAGTGGCTGCCTGCTCTGAGTGAGTGCCTGGAGGGGGCACTAGTGCTAAGGCCTGTGGAGGTAGGGAAGTGGGGCATAGGAGTTAGTGTGCTGTTCCTGGGTGCTCTTGACATGAGCTGAGTGGGTGTGGCAGAGGTTGCAGGGCAGTGGGGCAGAGGCACTTGGGTGCTGTTCCTGGGTGCTCCTGGAGGCAGCTGAGTTTGTGTGGTAGAGGTTTTAGGACTGGTACCTGGCTTCAATAGTGGGGCCTTGTTGGGGGAGTAAGTGTGAAGGGAAACTGGTTGGGGGCTGGCCTGAATGGGAGGATGTTAAAGGGAGAAAGCGGAACACCTGGTTTAAATGGGAGTATACATGTATCATTTTTAAAGCTGTGTGTATGGTGTATCATTTTAAAAGCTGTGTTCTCAACTTTATCTGCCAGTGTTTTCTTTTGTTCGTCTCCCCAAAAGAGTAAATTGCAAGTTTTTAGTATAAGTCTATTCTCTACATTCTGTACATATAATTTATGTGTTTTTCTTGTAACTTATATTTTATTACAATTAGGTGATTTGTAATGATTCATTGTTTATATATCAATGACTTTCATATTTTAAATCAATCATTTTTATGGAAACCATTTTTGTAAGTCCTCATTTACTTTGCTTTTTAGTTCACTATTTCCCAGTAAGTACAATTACTCATCCATTGGCATTTCCCTTTCTGCTGTGCAAAGGGTATATTCATTCTGAAATACTTTGATGTGTATTTTGTCCAGTGTGTGTTACTCAAGCTTCATGGAAATTTAATTATCAGTTGTTTTTGTCTTAAAATGGGAGATAAACTGTAGTTGAAATGGTCAGGTTTTTAAGGCATTTGTCTTGTGACATTTTGCTCTGTTGAGACATGCATTTTGTAAGTACATGTCTTTATAGTAACACACATATTTCATGTCAATATTTTTGTTCATAGAACCAGTTTTAGTAAAAAAAGTTTTTCTATTTTTTCACTTCATCATTCGATATGTTTGAGCCTCTGTTCATGTTCTATAGGTGGGAATTTATTATGATCACCATCTGATAAAAGAAGCTGGTAGCAAAGTTAGGGTTAATTTCTATTTTTACCACAAGGTCATTTGTTATAACGAGGTTTTACTTAGGGGTTTTACAAATTAGCATCAAAGTAGGCAATTAAGAATATTAACATTAACCAGCACTATTATAATTAATTCTTTTTTACTTTTGGGATTTCACAGTGGGATTGAGATTATATGAGGAGTATCATTTCTTAGAAGTATTTTTAAGTGTAGCAGATGCAACCAAGCTTACATATTTCCATTAAAATATGTAGCCCTGAATTCCTGGGCTGGGGTTGTGGCTACACCTCAACATATACGTGTGTGTGTGTGTGTGTGTGTGTGTGTGTTTGTGTATGCTTTGAAATCCTGTCACTTTAGATTTTCAATTATGTAGAATACCTTTCTGAGTGTTGATTATATTTGTATAAGTTCATTTCATAGTTTTTTTTCTATTTAGAATACCTCAAAATGCAAATGAGGGCTCTCATGAGGAAATTAAATGTGGAAATTTTGGTTTCCCACAGCAGTTCTGTGATGTATCCCAGGGCCTCCAAGCCCCAGCTAGTGGTTTGGTTTAGAATGATGATGGTGTAAATGGAGAAAAGGGATGCATACTTGATTGTTTTATTTGTTCATATGAGTTATAATTGAGAATAAAATGTATTTTGACATACATAAATGGAGTATAACTTCTCATTCTTTTGGTTATACATGATGTAGATTCACACTGGTCATGTAATAATGTATGTATATAGGTTAATAATGTCTAATTCATTCCACTATTCTTCCTACCCTCTTACCCTCCTCCACTCCCTTCACTCCCGTCTGCCTTATCCAAATCACCTGTATTCTTCCCTAGAGGGCATCCTCCTATCTCAGTCTCTAAACTCATGGACATTACAGGTGTGCACCACAGTGCCTGGCTTTTCTTCTCATTTATTCTGAGGTCCCAGGCAATATTTCTTCTCTCAACAATTTATATTGTTTAACATCTCATAAGTACATATTAGTATGTACAATGTAATTACTTTGATTCCTGGGTAATATCTATCTCAACTTTTATCATTTTTTATTGTAAATATATTTTAAATATCCTCCTTTCTATCTAGTTTCAGTTATTCAATGCTGTATTCACCCGCCTCTGCCATAGAACACAAGAACTTATTCATCCTAACTGTAATGGTGTTCTGGTTGACCAATCTCTCTCCATCCTCCCACCCTCTACACTCTTTCCAGCTTCTGGTAACAACTATTCTCTCAACATCTATGAGATTGACTTTTGTAGAATTCACATATAAGTGGAATCAGGTAATATTTGTTTTTCTGTGCCTGGATTATTTTATTTAACTTAATGTCCTCCATGTTTATCTCTGTTGTTGCGTATGACAGGACTTCTTTTAATTTTGTGGTCAAATAATATTTGTTTGTATATATCACATTTTCTTTATCCATTTGTTAGTTTATGGGCACATCTGTTGTTTTCATTTCCTGGCTATTATGAACAATCAGTAGGGTAGTGCAGGTGTTTCTTTGCCATGCTCATTTCATTCCTTTTTGTATACCCCCCAATAGTGGAATTTCAAGATATGTGGTAGCTCTATTTTTATTTTTTGGAGGACTCTCCATACTTTCTTCTATAATAACTGAACTAACTACATTCCAACCATCACACTCTTCAAAAATGGTTTTTGTGTCTTGCCTACCACATTTATCCCAATATTTCCCTAATATTATGACTTTCCAAGTATGAAAATATCTACCTAGCCAAACCCTTATCTCACTGTCCTAAATACTGTCATGTAAATAAAAAAGTTTTCACAACTGTTTCTCAAACACACAATGACAGTTTCTGTCTGGAACTTTACTAAATTTTTATGGAACTATATCTTTGACTTTCTCAATAATTTACATAGTTTATTCCAGTATACTTTATTTTAAGTGTTTACTGTGTTATTATAAAATTGATTTGTCATTTTTACTTTACTGTATTTGTTAATAATACCTCAATTTTACCTTTATATCCCAAGGGATTGAATCTAGGGCCTTGTGCATGTGAGGAAAGCACCCTACCAACTGAGCTATATCCCCAGCCACAGACTATATTATAAAAATGAAGAATTTCATAGATACCATTGAATTTATGTATTGAGATGCAAGAATAAATAAAATGGCCACATGAGTCATGAATAAAGAATAATTTGAGATTATTCAAAAATAATATCAATAAAGATGATATTAATTAAGATTTACTAATAATTAACATATTTTATGCTGTCAGTGATGAGAAATATAATAATGTTTTCTGATAAATAAAAAGAATCAGTATTTGCATATTTTCCTTTCCTAGAATGTTTATATGATCATTTGCTTTTTTTGTTACACCATTCTTTTGTTTCCACTTGAAAGACTGCCTGTAGCAATTCCAAAAAGAAATGCTAGTGGTAATTAACTCACACACCTTTTATTTTTTTGCCAAAAAGTTGTTATTTTTTCTTAATTTTTAAAGGAAATTATTGCTGGTGCTCTCTTCTCAGTTGTTAAATTGTTTTTAGTTTGTGTGTGTGCATTCTTTTTCTTTGAAAAATTAATACATCATATCTGACCTAAAGTTTTCTTCCAAAAAATCTGCTGATGTTTTTCTTTTTTTTTATGGATTGTTCAAAACATTACAGAGCTCATGATATATCATCTTTCATACATTTGACTCAATTGGGTTTTGAACTCCCTTTTTTACCCCAGATACAGATTGCAGAATCACATCTGTTACATACTCACATTTTTACATAATGGCATATTAGTGACTGTTGTATTCTGCTACCTTTCCTATCCCCTACTATCCCCCCTCCCCTCCTCTCCCATCTTCCCTCTCTACCTCCTCTGCTGTTGTTCAATTCTCTCCCTTTATTTCCCCTCCCCCTTGCCCCTCATAACCTCTTATAATTTTTTGTATCATTGAAGGTCTCCTACCATTTCCATATGTTTTTCCTTCTCTCTCCTTTTCTCTCCCCCCATTCGTCTTTGTTTACTGTTAGTCTTTTCCTCATGCTCTTCCTTCCTGTTCTGTTCTTAGGGGCTCTCTTTATATCAAAGAAGACATTTGGCATTTGTTTTTTACGGCTTGGCTAGCTTCACTTAGCATCATCTGCTCTAATGCCATCCATTTCCCTGCAAATTCTATGATTTTGTCATTTCTTAGTGCTGCATAATACTCCATTGTGTATAGATGCCACATTTTTTTATCCATTCATCTATTGAAGGGCATTTAGGTTGGTTCCACAGTCTAGCTATTGTGAATTGTGCCGCTATAATCATTGATATGGCCGTATCCCTATAGTTCGCTCTTTTAAGGTCCTCAGGGAATAGTCCGAGAAGAGCGATAGCTGGGTCAAATGGTGGATCCATTTCCCTGCTGATGTTTTTCTAAAAGCTCCATCTTAGGAGATAAATCACTCTTCACTTCTTACATTCAAAATTTTTTATTTTCATTTTATTTACTTGTTTATTTATTTATTTTCTAGTTGCTGATAGACTTTATTTATTTATTTATTTATGGTGCTGAGAATTGAACAGACTTTTATTTATTTATTCATATGAGGTGATGGGAATCAAACCCAGTGCCTCACACTTGCCAGGCAAGTGTGCTTCTGCTGAGCCACAGCCCCAACCCATCAAAAATCTTTATTTTTAAATTTTGATTGTTACAATTTTCCTCACTTTGGGTCCTTTTTGTATTCATCTTAATTATTTTTCTTTGAGTTTCTTGAATTTGGGTATCCATTTTCTTTCTCAGAATTGAAAAAAAATGTCTTATTTTTTCAAATGAGTTCTAGTCACCCTTCTCTTTCTCTTCTTTAGAGATACATGCAAAACACATATTTGTCCTTGTGATGTTGTCTCATAAGTCCCTTAGAGTTTCTTCACATTTAAAATTTTATATTTTTAATTTTGTTTTTGTTTCAATCAATAATTTCAAAAAAATATTTTATTTCAATTATTGTTTTATTTAAATACTGTCATGTTGGCATTTTTACACTTTACATGCATTTTCCTGATTTTGTGTCATTTTTTTAATATTTATTTTTTAGTTGTAGTTGGACACAGTATCTTCATTTTATTTTTTTATGTGGTGCTGAGGATTGAACCCAGGACTTTGTGTGTGCTAGGTGAGCGCTCTACCAATGAGCCAGAATCCCAGCCCTTTTGTGTAGTTTTCTGCTGTTTCCTCATAACACATGTAGGTATTTTTACAAGGACTATTTTTCATTTCATGAAATTATTCATAGACCTTAAAAGTCTTAGGATTGGTCTTTGTAGAGTTATCTCATTTATTTGATTTATTTGTGTTTCTGTGTTTCTTCATGTGTCTTGTTATTTCTGTTATAATTTTTTGTTTTGTTTTTGCATTTGAAGAAACAGCTACCTCTTCCAGACTTTGTGAATCAGTTTTGTATGGGGGACAAGTTTCACAAATTAGCCAGAAATTTTGGAAGCCCCTTGGATCTTTTATGGGAGTGGTTCTTTTCTGGACTTGAAAAATGATTTCTGAATTAGGTTTGCTGGTTTCTTAAGAAAGTCTTGTACTCTCTTCCTCCCCTTGGTGTCTCATTGCTGTATGGTAGAGTCTGATGCTTAGACAATCCTTTTGAGCTCTCTCTGGTTCTCAGCCCAACTCAGGTATTGAAAGTAAGAAATTTCCTCATATGAGCCTTAAGACAAGTGAGACAAATCATTTCCTCAGACATCTGTCTCTCCCTAAACAACACCTATAATATTGGAAGCATATCCACCCTTCCTCCTAAGAAAGTAGTCATGAATTATGTTTGTCTTGCTGGGTTGGGCATGGGGTAGATAGCAAGTGAATGGAAATGGCCTTTTTTTTACCTCTTTAAATAAAACTGTGTATTCCTGGAATACCCCAATTTCATAACTGGCTTATGCAATGTTCTTATGAGATCATTGGACCATAATCTTTGTGTGTCAATATTTGTGAGGAAGTGACGTCTGGGGCTTTATATTCTGAAAAATTTCAGACATCATTCAAGGAAAACATTTTTGTTTAATAAAAAAGTTGATACTAGGCTATTCATATTATAATGTGACTTTCATTCAAGTATAATTTCTTAAATGTGAGCTACATTGTAGCATAACATTCATTTTACAGGAAAGCTTCAATACACTTCGGCCACTTTTATCTTATGACCATTGAGTAACTACAAATAATAACATTTATGATATTTGTGGTATTGTTTAAATATCCGAAACCTTTTGGGTTTTCAAGTTACAATATTCTTGTAAAATGTGTATTATTTAAATTATTTTTCAATGCTGAATAGGTGAATGTATCCAAATAAAGTCATATGCATTCTCGAATTTATAATTCAATTTTCTCAAAAAAGTTTAGTCAAATAGTATTTTTTGTGAGCCCTGAAATAAGGGAATCTGATGAGCACACTTGAGATTTTTATATTTTAAGGTGTTAGATTATAAACCAAATCTGAAATCAAAAAGAGTTTTCCATTTAATTTTTAATATTTGATATTTTTCTCTCATTGTTTTATTGAAAATATTTTGCATTCCTTTAATTTGTTCCTCAGAGCCCCTATACATCCTAGATTTTACCTTTTAATTCTATCCCATATTTCATGAAATTCAGCTCCTATTCTCTTAACATCTTTTCTCCATGATCAAGTTTCTTTGCCAAGATTATGTATATTGCCTTTATTATGTCAATATCTATTTTTCAAATGATGTAGTCTGTTGATAATGCTTTCTATTAAATTTTTAATTTGATTTATTGATTCTGCAATTTCAGGAGTTTCCAAATTATTCTTCTTCAAAATCTATATCTCCTTCTTGACATGATCTTTCACTTCTAATATTTTCTCTCTGATTTCAATCTTTACCTCATTTTTTTACCTCTTATGTCTTCTTATCTTTGAACTTTCTAAATTTATTTTTTGAAATTTCCTATACTGCAGTATCAGTAGAGTCTATTGTTGAATCATTCTGTTTTGGATGTTTTCTTCATATTGTTTATGTATCAACCCATCTATTCAAATGGATCTGAAACAGTGGGGTTTCTACTCTACCAGCTTTTAGTTATCCTGTAATTTTCCAGTGCCTCAGATATTAAGGGAAGTCAAATAACTGCAAAAACCTATGCATATAACATATAGGATTAAATTAAGTACTTAGTTCCTATTATGACATGTACAATGTTGATTGACACAATAAACAGAAATTGTAGGGTCAGCAATTTCTATCATTAAAGATAGTAGTTAATTATGAATTATGTCCATCAAAAACTCAAACAATTGGTATTACCTATGACTTCCAGTGTTTTAACTGCTTCTATTGCATTAGTGGTGGGGTGTGACATTATACAAACTAACCAGTGGTAAGGGAAGTTCAAAATAGAGATAATTAAGAGTAAAGAAGAATATATTAGGGAGACAAAGATTTGCAATTTCAAAATAGGGCTGATCCATAGACAACATATTGTTCATTATTTATGAGGGGGAAGAGAATAAATAAAAATAAAAGAAAAATTAGAGGAAGAGTGAAAGAGAGAACAATGAGTCCGGCTTCTGTTGGTTTAACATCTATTTATTTATAGATTTTTAAATTACTGCATTATAGACATACACAACATTGAAATTCACCATGCTTTATTCATAGATGTACAAAGAGAGTTTAGTTTGTTTCATTCTACTGTTCATCCCTCTGTTTGTCCTCCATGCCTTCCATGTAACCCCTTTCACAGATATCTCTGTTGAATGCCCTCTTTTCCATTATGTGGTCGAGTATTCACATATGAGGGGAAATATTTGACCTTTGGCTTCCTGAGTATGGCTTATTTCACTTAGAATTGTGTTCTCATTTCATCAATTTTCCACCTAGTGCCATAATTTAATTCTTCTTAATGACTAAGTAAAACTTCATTGTGTATATACACCATGTATTCTTTATCAATTACTCTGTTGATGGGTTTGATGGCTGGTTCTGTAATTAGGTTATTATGAATCGTGTTGCTATAAGCACTGATGTGCCTATGTTTTTATACTATGCTGATTTCAGATATTTGGATATATACCAAGGAATGCGACAACTGGGTCAGATGGTAGTTCTATTCCAAGTTTTGAAAGAGCTATTCATCCAGTTTTCAAGAATGGCTGTACTAATTTGAAGTCCTACCAACACTGCATTTCCCCATGAATTATTCTTTTTTTCTTTTTAAAAAATTTTTTTCAGGTGTATGTACAGTAAAGTGTATTTTGACATATTATACATACATGGACTATAACTTTCCATTCTTGTGCTATATATACTGTAGAGTTACACAGTTGTGTAATTCATATAAGTACATAGGAAAGTTATGTCTGTTTCATTTAACTGTTTTTCCTATTCCCATCCTCTCCCTTCCTTTCATCCTTCTATGTCTAATCCAATAAACTTTATTCTTCCTTTCCCCCCAAATGTTCTGTCTGATATGTGGATCTCTGCACAATATTCTTGATAATTGGTATTTTAAGTGGAGTGAGATAAAATTTCCATGCAGTTCTTTTTGAATCTAATAGTTTTATTGAAGTACAGGGAAAGAGCAAGGACATTATAACAGACTTTCTCTTCCTTGCAGTTTTGATTGTCATTTCCCTGATGCCTAAATATGTTTTATGTATACTTATACACACACACACACACACACACACACACACACACACACACCACTTGTATTTTTTCTTTTAAGCAATGTCTGTTTTAGATTTTGTACCTGTTTCGTTTAGTAATTGGGGTTTAATATTTTTTAGTTTTTTTTATTATTCTGTATATTAATTTCCTGAGGAACAGATGAAAAATATTTTATCACATTGGTAAGCTCTTTGTTTACATTCTTGTTTCCTTTGTTGTGCAGAAGTTTTGAAATTTGATTTAATCTCATTTATTGACTGTTAGTTTTATTTCTTGTGCTTTAGAGGTCTTGTTAAGTTGATGATTTTGTCAATATGTTGGAGTGTTGGGCCACATTTTCTTTAAGCAACTGTAGAGTTTCTGGTTTAATTCCTAGGTCTTTGATACACGTGGAGTTGGCTGTTATGCAGGGTGATAGGGATCAAGTTTTATGTTTTTCACATATGAATACCCAGTATTCATAGCACCACTTGTTAAAGTGTTTCTGTTTTCTTCAACATATATTTTTGGCCCCTTTGTCGCATATCAGGTCACTTTATCTATGCGGGTTTGTCTGTGTTTTCTTTTCCATTCATCTTCAGGTCTGTTTTGGTGCAATATAATGCTGTTTTTTTTTTTTTTAACTAAAGCTCTGTGATATAATTGGATATCTGGTACCATGAAGATCTCAGCATCACTCTTCTGGTTCAGGATACATTTGGATGTTCTATGTCACTTCTGTGTCAAAATGAATTTGAGAAATGTGTTTTGTCTCTGTGTTATGAAGAATGTCTGTATTGTGAAGGATGTCATTGATATTTTGACTGAGATTGTACTGAGTCTGATCACTGGTTAAGGTAGTATGACCATTGGGATAATATTAATTTTGCTTTTTTCAAGATTATTGAAAGTATTTCCACTTCTTAAGATTGTCTTTGATTTGTTTTATTCACCATTTTATAATTTTCATTGTTGAGGTCTTTCATCTCCTAAGTTAGATATTTTCCAAAGTATTTTCTTTAGGGTTTTGAATGAGACATGTTTCTCAATTGTTTTGAAGAGGGTTTGCTATTGCTTATAGGACTGCAATTGATTTATGTATTATTTTCTTGTATCATCTCTTTTAGTAGATTTGATATCAGCACTATAAATTTCTTGATGGAGCATTTTAAATCATCTAAGTAAAATGTTCCTGTCATCAGTAAACAGAGGCAACAGGACTTCTTTTTCCTATGTGTATGAAATTAGTTTCTTCTCTTGCCTGTTTGCTCTTGCTGGGGATTCAAGGAGTGGTGAAAGTTTACTTCCTTGTTTTGCTATTGTTTTGAGAAAAAATGTTTTAATTTTTTTTTAATTCAGTTTGATGTTGGCATTTGGTTTCTCCTTCTATCACTAGTGCCTCTGGTGTTTTAACCTGAATGGGTGCTGAGTGTTGTGAACAGTCTTTTCTGAATCTACTGATTATATCATGGTATTTTTGTACTTAAATTTGTTCATACAGTAAATTTTGTGTGTGTGTGTGTGTGTGTGCGCACGCTCATGCATGCGTATGTGCATATGTATATATGTACACATATATGTACTTAAATTTTTTTTTTGGAATTGGGAATTGAACCAAGGCATGATTTTCTAATTAGGTTCATGTGCCACTATCCACTTTTTAATTTTTTTCCTATTTTTGTAAATGCATTATAGTATTACAGAACAATGGATTTATTGTTACATATTCACATATAAATCTAATATAAAAATAAGCAATATTATATTGCAGTGTTTCCCTTTGTTTCCTTCCCTCCCCCAGGTCCTTTTACTTTTTTAAATTTCTTCTTTTTAGATATATGTGACAGTGGAGTACATTTGGAGATATTATATATGGATGACATATACCTTATTCCAATTAGGATCCCATTCATGTGGTTGTACATGGTGTGGAATTTCACTGGCCATGAATTCATATATAAACATAGGAAAGTTATGTTCAATTCATTCTCATGTCTTTCCTATTATCATTCTGCTCTCTTACCTTCATTTCTCTTTGTCTATTCCAATGAACTTTTGTTATTTCCTCCTTGTCCCTTATTGTGTATTAGCATCCACATATAAAAGAAAATATTTGGCCTTTGGTTTTGGGGACTGACATATTTCACTTAGCTTGATAGTTCCTAGTTCCATCAGTGTATTGCCAAATGCCTTAATTGAGTTTTATTTAAAGCAGAGTAATGTTCTATTGTGTGTGTGTATATATATATATATATATATATATATATATATATATATCCATATATTCTTCTGGATATTTGATATTTGAGAGACTAGGATGAAGGGTCAGAAGCTTGGAAGAGAAAAGCTATTGGTATAATTCTGTAATTCCCAGGTGTCCTTATGGAGAATAAAATTGACACTTTCACCCCAGGCCATCTGTTCAAGACTACAACAGTACATCTCAAGTAGGGTACATGACAGTCACTTGGAGAGCTCACTCAAACTCAGACTTCTGGGCCTCAACTCAGAGTGTCTGACTCAGGGCCCGGGGTGGCCCTTCTTTATTTCTTACAAGCCCCCAGGGTTTGCTAATGTTCATGGAATAAACACTTCCAACTGATGGCCCTGGTCTAGAAATTTCAAGGGCAGTGAAGGTGACATAAGGTCCTCCTTGGGTCTAGTCTTCACCTTCTTTCCCTTCCTCTTTTCCCAGTGCCCTATAGAGAAACCTACTGTAGCTCCTACTTAGATCACACCTGCATATGTCCATGATAAGTTGGAGCACATGGGATCTTCCAGTCTCATGGGCCTTCCACAGTTTCAGATTTTTTTTCCCTGAAGACTGCAAGCTCTATCTCTGTACTTCAACCACTGTCTTCATATCAGTTTTTAGAATCTCATCTTTTGGATTGTTGATTTCCATGTGAATTTTCGAACATCGTTTACTCTTAGAATTCCACACTGCATTTTCATGATATTTTATCCAGGACTTTGTGGACATAGGATGTTGCTGATGACAATGGGATTCCTCTTTTTCCCTTTTATTAAAGGAAGCTACCAGTCTGGGACTAACTCCTCTACTGAGTGTCAAGGAAGAGCCAAACATGGGCCCTTTTGGGTTCTTAGGACTACTCTGAAAAATAATACTTACTGGGTGTCCAAAAATATCAATTTATTGTAACACAGTTGTGGAGTCTAGGAGTCCAAACTGAATTATTATAGTATCTGCTCTGGAAGGTCTAGGGGAGGATTTTTCCTCGTCTCCTCTAGCTTTCAGTAGTTGTAGGAAATTCTTGGCATACCTTGATGTGTAGATTCATCTCTCCTTTTTCTGTCATGATTATCACATGTTGTTCTCTCTGCACAGGTATACTTTCCAAATTTCCTCTTCTAAGGTCATGAATCATTAGATTATAGCCCACTCTAATTGACTATGGACTCATACAACATTTTTATGTGCAAAAACCTCATTTCCAGATGAGATAATAAGCTGATATGCTGGGAAGGACATGACTATTCAACCCAGAGCATGTATTGAGCACTGAATGTGCCCTATTCTCTGTATTTCCCATGGCAGCACTGTGAGGTACACACAGGCATCACTCACTCCGAATAAACTAGGATATGAAGCTCAGTAAAGTTGTGCTCCAGCCAGAAGCACATGGAACACACAAGGTTGTAGTCACAGTGTAGCTGTAGCATGGGTTCACCTGTCCATTGAAAGAACCAAAGGCCAAATAATCTTTATGATATGAGGATACTAACAAATAATCAGGAGGGAGAAGAAAGAATGAGATATGTGTAGACATGAGACTGCTTCCCAGAAATAGTCCCAGAGTACTACAAAGGACTTCAAATCTTTAAGTAGCTGCCTCTTTGAGAATCTTAGAGCAGGAATTGATGCATAAAATAACAATGCTCAAATTTCTAATCAATTATCCCAAAAGTTGCAATATTACTCTTCTAGATTTAGATTACTAGAATTTCATTAAACATCCTATGTGGGATTATAGTATGGAATTAAAAAAAATATTTTTCTTCACTATTTAGATATAAAATGACAGTAGAGTGAATTCTGAAATATTATATACACATAGAGTATAGCATATAACTTATTCTAATTAGGATCCCATTCTTATGGTTGTAACATGATATGGGTCTTCACTGTGTGTGTGTGTGTGTATTCATAGAAGAACATAGGAAAGTTATGTCTGATTCATTCTGTCTTTTCTATTCCCATTTCCCCTACCTTCTTTTATTCCCATCTGTCTAATCCAATCAATATGTATCCTTCCTTCTCCCCCCTGATTATTTGTTAGTATTCACATATCATTAAGGTTATTTGGCCTTTGGTTGATAGGGTCTATTATGCTGATTTTATGTCCTTTAGATTTATACTGAGAAGTGGGATAACTTGGTCAATTGGTGGCTCCATTACAAGTTTTCTGAGGAATCTCCATACTGCTTTCAAGTATTGGTTGCACCAATTTGCAGTCCAACCAGCAACGTATGAATGAACTTTTTTCCTACATCCTCTCCAACATTTATTATTACTTGTATTCTTGATAATTGACATTCCAATTACAGTGAGACAGAATGCCCCTGTATTTTTTTTATTATTGGTTGTTCAAAACATTACATAGTTTTTGATATATCATATTTCACACTTTGATTCAAGTGGGTTATGAACTCCCATTTTTACCCTGTATATAGATTGCAGAATCACATCAGTTACACTTCCACTGATTTACATATTGACATACTCATGTCTGTTGTATTCTGCTGCTTTTCCTATCCTCTACTATGCCCCTCCCCTCCCCTCCCCTCTTCTCTCTCTACCCCCTCTACTGTAATTCATTTCTCCCTCTTGTATTATTTTTCCCTTTCCCCTCACTTCCTCTTGTATGTAATTTTGTATAACCCTGAGGGTCTCCTTCCATTTCCAAGCAATTTCCCTTCTCTCTCCCTTTCCCTCCCACCTCTCACCCCTGTTTAATGTTAGTCATCTTCTCATGCTCTTCTTCCCTACTCTGTTCTTAGTTACTCTCCTTATATCAAAGAAGACATTTGGCATTTGTTTTTTAGGGTTTGGCTAGCTTCACTTTTCATAATCTGCTCTAATGCCATCCATTTCCCTCCAAATTTGCAACTATACAAGAGGAATACAAATATATAGGGGGAAATTTCAATAGCACAACAGTTTCAGTAATCAGAAAGAAACGCGAACAGTATGAAGAGACAAGGAAAGAAAGGACCACAAGCAATGCAGGTCAACTCAACATTAGAAGAGGTAATATCTGCAGCAGATGGAATGTCAGATAAAGAATTCAGGAGATACATGCTTCATATGATCTGGAGTCTCAAGGAAGACATTAGACAGCAAAATCAGACAATGAAAGATCTCTTCAACAATGAATTACATAAACAAATCCAGGAAGCAAAAGATCAACTATACAGGGAGATAGAGGTTATAAAAAACAAACAAACAGAAATCCTAGAAATGCAGGAATCAATAAACCAACTTAAAAACTCAATTGAGAATACTACCAGCAGAGTAGAACACTTAGAAGATAGAACATCAGACAATGAAGAAAGTATTTCAACTTGAAAAGAACATAGACAGCTCAGCAAGACTGTTAAGAAACCATGAGCAGAACATCCAAGAAATATGGGATAACATAAAGAGACCAAACTTAAGAGTCATTGGGGTACAGGAAGGTATAGAGGTCCAAACCAAAGGAATGAACAATCTATTCAATGAAATAATTTAAGAAAACTTCCCAGACTTGAAGAACGAGGCAGAATCCCAAATCCTAGAAGCCTACAGGATGCTGAATGTACAAAATCATAAGAGATCCACACCTAGACACATTATAATGAAGATGCCCAACATACAGAATAAGGAGAGAATTTTAAAAGCTACAAGAGAAAGGAAGCAGAGTACATTTAGGGGTAAACCAATCAGGATAACAGCCGATCTCTCAACACAGACTTTTAAATTGGAGAAAAGTGTACAGCCACTAAATATAAAAATTATAAAGAAAAATGATCAGAATATGTTACATGAAAAAAATTGGCTAGTAACTAGTATGGTCAGGATTTGACTTTTCATCTTTTATTCCTCTTCTGTGTCTCCCACCCGGATATACCTACCCCCCTGTGAAACCATATGCAGCATCCAACTACCATATGCAACATCCATATGGATGAGGAGAGGGGTAGAAAGCGGGACACGGTCTCAAGGCAGGACCTCCATTACTAAGTGGACAGAGTCACAGCCTGAGTGTCAGTTTATGAACTGTAGATATTTTTAGCTTCATGTGGCTGAGCAAAATCCTCTTCTCATAAATGCCTCCTTATCTTTGATCCAAAGGTACCTCTATATGACCCAGCAATCCCAAGAGAAATTAAAACATGAGTATTCACTGCAGCATTCTTCAAAATAGTCAAAAGTAGAAACAATCCAAATATTCATCAACTAATGAGGGGTAAAATGATATAGCTACATAATGGCATGCTATAGTTAAAAGGAATAAAGTACTGATATATACTATAACATAGATAAACTTCAAAAACATTGTGCTATGTGAAAAAAAGCCAGAGAAAAAACATTACATATTGTATAGTTCCTTTTGTATGAAATAGCCAGCTAGGCAAAGCTATAGACACAGGAAGTAGAAGAGTGATAGCCAGGCCCTGGGGCAGGGAAGACAAGTTGTGGCTGAGGAGATAGGGAATGGCTGCATATGGGAAAGAGATTTCTTTTAGGGATGATGGCAGTATTCTAAAATGAGATAGCAGCAATTACTGCACAGCTCTGTAAATTTACTAAAATCATTTAATTGTACACTCAAAACAAGTACACTTCATAATATATAAATTACTTCTCAACGCTTTCTTAATGTATCCCTAGATGAAGTTGTACTTGAGAGACACAATTCTGAATACATGTATTCATTCATCTAAAATATTTTATAACTGCCCACGATTTGCCAGGTATTACTCTTAAGATTATATATGTGAAAAAAATTATCAACCATATTTTAGTGATCTGCAAACCAGTTCACATGTTTATTTTTATCACTAGGCTCTTAGATATATGGGAAGAGTTATTTCTTATTCATCTTTCTAACCCCAAGAGACTGCACAGTGCCTGGCATGCAGTAGACCCTGTCCAACATATGTTGCTGGATAAATGAATGAAGCAGATATAAAGATGTTTAAGAGTGAGAGAAGCATTGAGAAAACTAAGCCTTCCCCATGCTGTTTCCTGGAGTAGCATGGGGGAAAGGTGACCAGAGAAGAGTAAGCCAAGAATATAGACTGAAGTCTTGACTCAGATCTTCTTCTGGCTTCTTAAGATCAGGAAAGAATTTATTTGAAGCTCTGGTTGATAGAATCTGGCAGGTGGTTACCCATTTGAGTCATGTTTTAAGATCCTGCCCGACAACTTAGTACTGGTTCAGGCACAGAGACTGGAAGCTTCTAGTTCTCAGAATGTGTGGTCAGCTCACCCCTTCTTGAGGGATTTAGTGGGCATCTCTGCTGAGCTTCTTCTCTGCTTCAAAGTTCCCATTGCACTCACCCCCATTTGGCACTGACCACCTGGTGAGAAATGGTTGTCAACATCTGAGTCCCTCCAACCCCACCTTCTCCACCAGTGTTTCAGAGCTCTATTACACTGCTTCCTGGAATTTGGAAATGTGAGTGTGAAACTGCATAGATATCTATTCCTTTGGTGAAGTAATTTTACTTCCAGGTATGAATTTGAAGAAAACAATGTGCACAATGATCTGTTTTTAAGGTTGTTATTAGTGATGACATTTGTAACATTGCCACATTGGAAGTTACTGAAATAATAAAGAACAATGGAGGAAGGCTAATGCATTTATGGCACTGACGTGGCTCCCTAACTGTCAAACCACACAGATAGCCCACTAATCCCTGCTGAGAAGCAGCAACAGAGCAGATCTGGCTGGCCAGAGTGCAGGAGGAAAGCAAAGCCCATAGTCATGTGGAGCCTGCCATATTGGCACAGGCTTGAGGAGTGGTGAACCAAGACCGAGCAAAGCCAGGTCTCACAAACCTGTCACACCCAGTGCCCAGCCTGAGCCAAAGAGGGTGCCTGCTCCCCTGGATCCAAGCCTCCAAGAATCCAGGATGCATTGACCTCAAATTCCTGCCTCCCAAGAAGCTAGGGGGAAATGGAAGTTGGATGGACCAGAATGGAGATTGCAATAGTGGATCGATACTTTCCAAAACCTGGTTAGCATAAATTTGGACCAATAGGGTTGACCCAAGATCTGTATAAACCCCTAGACTAGCACACTCAAGCAGCAACTTGCTATCAGGTCCTCTCTCGTCCTGCAAGGCTTCTGATTTTAGTATTCCCACTTGAATAAAAATACCCGCTCTTCTTTGCCTTTGGATTTTTTTCTTTAAATTCATGACACAATAATCTAGGAAAAAGAAATTGCTGGGGAGCTGCTGGAGTCTGCTGCAACACTGGAGAGTATGGCTCACCATTAACAGCTGCAACATGCCACTTGATGGTAGTGGAGAAGAATCTGGCTTTGCTGGCTATTACTTTGAGCGGACACTGGCAGGCGTTCTCAGTTGCAGAGTGCTACAACTTATGCAGAACCCACTCTCCAGTGAAGCAGAAAAACTCCAGTTTCAGCCCCACTGTGTAATGAAATACTATGAAGTCACAACAGTCCAGTTACAGATGAATTTAATTATAAGACAGGGATTTGACCTTGATATACTGTTAAGTAAGATATGTAGATTTCAATCTGCTTCCTGCAATATCATCAGTCTTAAAGGTCTTATTGAGATGTCTATTTGGTGGAAGGAAATCTTTAAGAATTACACAGTAAAGGAATTAGGGGATCAGGCAGCTGGTGAGACCTCGTGTGCACATGTGCATAGAAAAATGAGTTGTTGGGGTTGAGGCTTGTAGCTCAGTGGTGTAGCACTTGCCTCTCACATGTAAGACACTGGGTTCGATCCTCAGCACGACATAAAAATAAAGGTATTGTGTCTGTCTACAACTAAAAAAAAAAACCCAAACAAAAAACAAATAAAATAAATAAATACATATAAAAATGAGTTGTTGTACATATGCATGAACACAGTAATGGTCATTACTTCAGGTTGATAAATATAGCAGATGTTTATGCATATTTGTGTTTTATGGCATTTTCCTAAGTTTTACAATGAACAAAACATGAAACCTTTAAAAAAAAAGACCTACTTATTCATGTAAAAAAAATTACAGTTTCTAAAAAAAAGTGATATATACAAATTACCCTGTCAGATACATCCTGATTCCTCCAAGTCTGCCTTGAACTTAGTGTCCTAAACCATCAACACAACCAAACAGAAGAACATCATTCCTCAGTCCCTGGCCACAGGCAGACATCAGTTTCAAGAAAAAGGAACATGAAGTCCTTGTCCTTTTCACAAAACAATACTGTAAATGTATAGAGGTTTTTCTCTATAAATTGGAAACTGATGTTTCATATTCTGATAAGTGTCACCTTAATGTGTTTTGGAATTGCAGTGGGAACAGCCAAGAGTGAAGCAAATAGTGCCTTTCCTCTCTCTCCGAGTCCCCAGCTCAGCCGGCAGCGGCAAGGGAGGCTCAGGAGGTAGACCTCAGAAGTGAAGTCAGAGTAATGCTTCCTCTGGGATTATAGTCCCAGATGGATTCTCAGAAGAGGAGAAATTTTAGAAAAAACTTGGAAGATAATAAAGTATGAAATGACCTGGAAGAAACAAGTAGAAGAACAATCATCAGTCTAAAGGGAATAATGCAAGTCTCCCCTTAAAATGTCAACCCACACTAGGCCTCATCTCCTCTGATCCAAGGCCTTTCTAAAAAACCTACATACATCAAACCTCTGGTGTTAGTCAATGTTTTGTTGCTGTAAAGAAAGAGTTATTTTGGTTCATGGTTTCAGAGACTTTAGTCCAACTGGCACCAAGGCAGAAACATCATTTGGAAGAAAGCTAATCAGCTCATGGTACTTGGGAAGCAGAAAGAATGTGGAGGGGACCAGAGAGAAGATATAGTCCCAAGCGAATGCTTCCAGTGACTTACTTCCTCCAGCTATACCCTCCTGCCTACAGTTTCTGCCTCTTCACAGTAGTCCATTCAAATTATTAATCCATCAAATGGGTTAATCCATTGATGTGATTTGAGCCTCATGAATCCAGTCACTTTCCAAAATCCTCATCTCTGAACATTGCTACTTGGGTGGTTAAGTCTTCAACATAAAAGCTCTGGGGGACATTTCAGATCCAAATCATAACACGCCAATAAGAGGATGATTTGATTTTATACATGAAGCTGCTGGTAAAGGAATTTTGGCCAAAAGTCCTAAAACTTATTCACCTGCTCCACGAGGCCCTGGAACAGTTGAGGTGAGGTAAGAAGTGTAATAAAGATAGTGAAAAGTTCCTCACCCATTGCCAGGGAGGTTATCAGGAGAACCTGGTCCCTTGTACACAGAGCAGGGTATTGAGAGACAAGAGGAGCACCATGCATGTATCCTCCACAAAAGCAAAATAGTGTTCCTCAGATGGAGGACAGAATAGTTTCGGTTGTTTTCTGCTGTTGCTTCAGAGCCAAGCCCAGCATCTGGCATGGGACCAAGACTCAATAACTATTTGGTAAATTAGTCTGTGTTAACAGACTGGAGGAGATGGGCTAGTCCTACTCCTACTCCTATTCCTTCCTGATTAAAGGAATACTGTGATTAAATTGAAGACTCCCCTGGGACTCCAGTTGAACAAGACAAAACCCAAGCACACCCTGACCTCACAGAGACTGGCTGGCTTTATAGACATCATATTTGGACCATTGTCCCTATCACCACCAGTAGCTGAAAAAACACTAGTGGTTTCTAGTGACCAGGAAACCCATGGGGGTGAGAATGTCCTTGTCCACATGTCAGGTAGACTTGTGAGGACAGGTGCAGTCTCAGTCCTGTGTTTGTCTGGGGTAACAGATAGTATGAAAAGGGCTGAGAAGGAGCTCAAAGCTGCACAGACCCTAAAAGGAGACATGCCTTCATGCCTTTCCTTTCCAGAGGGAAGCTGTGCATAATCATAAACACCTAGTGGGAAGGGGAAGAGAGGGCTTCCCATTGTATACCACAGCCCTATCCCCTGAGCCAGGCTTACCCTCCAAAAGTGGCTCATCTGGAGAGTGTGAGAGAATTGCTGTGCATGTGTATGGTGGGTGGGCTTAAAGACAGTCTTAGAGACTAGTGTGAAATGGCTTCCCTGGATTTTTAGAGGCGCTGGGAGGGGATCTGAGGTTAGGGTGGAAATAATGGGATGGGGCCTTTGATTCACATTTGCCTTTCTTTCATTCCTGTGTCACAAATTCAGTTAGACCTCTTTATATAGGATTTCAACCAGGAGAACATGAGCGACCCTTCTTCCCGCCCTATCTCCAAAGATCCTCAGAGGATCTTCTTCACTGAGTGTAATAGGCCCCTGTCAAGTCCTGATGGGATCCTTTGATTTCCCCTCTCAAGACCCTGTGGTTTGTTGCTATATGTGACAAAAATCCTGACAAGAACAAATTTAGAGGAGGAAACTCTCCCTGTTTCAGAGGTCTCAGTCCATCGACAGACGACTCCATTGCTCTGAACTGGAAGTAAAGCAGAACATCATGGCAGAAGGGTGTAGAGGAGGAGAAACAGCTCAGGAGGTGACCATCAGGAAGCATAGAGTGCTCTCACTGAGCAGGGACAGAGGCATACTCCAGTGACCTAGCCACATCCTACCTGTGGAGTTAGTTACCACCCAGCTAATTCCTATTAGGAGATTAATGCATTAATTAGGTTAAAGCTCTCATAACCCAATCATTTCATCTCTAAACCTTCTTGCATTGTCTAACAGATGAGTTTGGAGGGGACATCTAGTATCTCAATCATTACACTATAATTTGAATCTTTCATGTCCCCCAATGGCCCATGCATTGAAGGGTTGGTCTCTAGCACTGTTGGGAGGTGGTGGCACCTTTAGGAGGTTAGGCCACAGTGGGCCTGCCTTGGAGGGGGATATTGAAACTGGGGGTCCGTTTCTGTTTCTCTCTTTGCCTCCGGCTGCCATGCTTTCCTGTCCTGGCATACTTACTGCCTCATTACAGGAAACAAAACCAGGCAGCCATGCACGTAGACTGCTGAAACTGGGAGCCAAAATAAACCTTGTCTCTTTCCACGTTGATTTATCTTAGGCATTCTTTATAGTACTGGAAATCTAACTAACACTTGTAAAAGGGCTGAGAGACTAAATAAAAGTGGAAACTGAAGATGTTAAACAGGCTTTCAATGACCTGAGGGACAGAGATAAACTAAGTGCTAAAACTGAATGCAGACTCTGCTGGCATGGCCACTGAATAGCTTCTCTCTCTCTCTCTCTCTCTCTCTCTCTCTCTCTCTCTCTCTCTCTCTCTCTCTCACACACACACACACACACACACACACACACACACACACACAGACACGCACACATGCACACAAGCACACACGCACACACCAACACACACAGACTCACGCACTTTTCAGCCTGTTTCGAGTCACTGTTTCTTAATCTTCCATCTCCAGGATTCTTTTGTCAATCTGTGACTGAGTAGGGGGAAGAGAGAAGCTACCTGAGTTGTTTTGTTTTGTTTTTAACTATACATTTTAAAAATTCATTTTATGTTTTATTGTTACAATGCAATAGTAACATAATTGTTATAGAAAAAAAAAAAACCAGACAAGAAATTGTTTACTATCTTTTCTCCAGAATACTTACTCTAGCAAGTACCAAGCTATAGAAACTTCCAGACATTCTTCTGTGCTTAAATTTTTTTCTAGGTGATATAGATATACTATAGATGCAGATCGATCGATATGTATACATGTATACATATTCATTTTTAATATGAAATTTTGCCTTCATAACTTCTATTTATTTAACTTATAAAGAAAATATTTTCGGGCCAACAACACATGTTCACAAGATTACAATAAATAACAGAAGAATACACTAGAGGCACACTGGCATAAAATCCAATTCTTTATTGTTAGAAATGTAAGTTATATTTAAATGTGTAAAATATATCTAATGAAAGCCAAAATTCTTATCTAGCCAATAACGATACACCTTTAACCCTGAATTTGCCTATATAGTCACTGTTTTCTAAGTAAAACTCATTTAAATGACTACAAAAACCAGGCTTCCGGAAGAGTGGTACCTTGCTGAAAGGCACCTATTCAGGCATGGTGGGAGGAGAAAGTGGAGAGTCACCCAGGAGCTGGGAACTGCCACCAGTAGAGGGAATGACTGAGGAAGGCCCTGGGATATGAGGGTGGAACACAAGTCTGGTAGATCCTTAAATTTCCAGAGGCAAACCTTCCAAGAAACTAATAAAGCCTCAAGTTCCAGGACCTTCTCTTGCACTGGCCTTCCGTAGACCCTGCCAAGGAGAGGTCTCAGTCACTCAGCCACAAGAGTGATATCATTTTGAAAATTTTGCATAAGAAAGATACCTTGATGAATTCCAATTTGCTAAGTGCCTGTTGTACTTAGAAGTTACTCTTAGCTCTATGCCCATTTATGGGCAAGCACTGGAATAGCCATGGTCATCTTAGAATAGAGTAAGAGTAACTTTGTCAGTTTAAAGGGTTCCTAACTTCTCGAGGGGAGGAACTGCTTCCAGGAAAATATCTCCCATCCATGTGTGATTCTCCTCGTGCTGAGACAGACATTGCAGGGCCAGGGGTCAAATTGCAATATGCACATGTTCTGTGAGGAGAGGAACAAAGTCATCTGCTACAGATCAGATATAGAAATGGTATGAGAATGCAGATTTTAGGCCTGGGTAAAAGTAACAGCTGAAAATGAGTTTAATGCAAGTTCCTGGAGAGAATGATTTGGTTTTATTTGGAGGCACGAGAAAAAGGAAAATTCTTGTTGTAAAGACCCAGCTGACATTTAGAGATGCATGGGAAATGACTTCTAGCCCGGGGGGTGGAACACAACTTCTAAAATGTGATGAACTCTTCCTTTAAAAATATTTGAGATCAGAAAAACCTCTAAAGCAAGTTAAAAACAAACAAACTATTTTTAAAAGGATTGCATCTTAGCCAGACACGGTGGTACACACCTGTATCCCAACAGCTCAGGAGGCCGAGGCAGGAGGATTTTGATTTCAGAGCCAGCCCCAGCAATTTAGGGGGACCTAATCAATTCAACAATACTCTATTTCTAAATAAAAAATATATATATATATATTTTAAAAATGGCTGGGGATGTGACTCAGTGGTTAAGTGCCCCTAGGTTCAATCCTCAGTACCAAAAAGTAAAATTTAAATGGTCGACTTAATTGGAATAAGATATGCTGGAGATTAAGAGGTTTCTGGTTGTGTCTAGGATGATTGGCATGTGGGATAGCAAACTGAAGTGGAGGCCCTCCATAAGTGGGGTAGCACCATTCAATGGGATCTTGGCTTGGATGGAATTTTATTCCATCCAAGGAAGCAGCAGCTGATGCAAGCTTGATTCTTCTTGAACACGTTCTTGATCGCTGCTTTATTTGTCTGAGGACACGAGACTCTCACTCCTTCACTCTTTCAAAGCAGACTCTGCCAGTGATTCTCCAGATAGTTTTCAGAAGCCTTTGGTCTCAGGCTGGGGGTAGGATCATTAATCCCTGTAGTTCTGAGGTGTCAACATCTTGGACCACACAGCTACTTGTTCCTCCAGCTCTCCAGCCTGCAGACGACCATTGCAGACTATCCAGCTTCTGGTTGTGTAAGCCAATCTAATAAATCCCTTTTTATAATCATATCTCCTGTTGTTTTTGTGCCTCTGGAACACCCTAATACAAAATGTATCAACTTTTTTATCTTTATTCCCTAAATGACACAGTATGACAGCTATTTACATAGCATTTACATTGTGTTAAGTATTATAAGTAATCTAGAGATGATTTAAAGTAACAGGAAGATGTGTACAGATTACATGCAAATACTACAGCATTTTACTTGAGGGATTGCATATCTGAACATTTAGTAATCAGGGTGGGGAAATCCCTGCAGCCAATCACTCATAGATACTAAGAGATGATTGATCCCTTTTTTCTCCTAACTGGACAGGGTATAAGACAGTCATCATTTAAATTTTTACTGGATAATAAAAATTTATGAAACAAAATGACATGATAGAAACTGTTGTCTTTATTTTAGTGTAGTTTATGTGCCCTTTCATTATTTCTCTTGGGAATCAGTGGCTACAACATTAAAAAAAAAAAAAGGAAGATCCCCTGTATCTGGCACTTACAAGAAAGAATGAATTAATTAGATTTTGTTAAAGTTTTCAGAACAACTGAGTAAGTGAGCCAGTGTTCTGGGTTCATTTCTGGTCATGGCAAATGCTTTATTAGGAAGCAATGTATTTGAGTTCTCAGAACAGACATGCACACATGACCATTCTTGAAGGAGAAGAAAAATTCTACATTGTTTTTTGTTTTTAAGAAAGAAAAAACCACCCTTTGTTTCCACTTATTCATATACCCTCTTCTAGGAGAGGTAGGAATATGCTTAATTCCACAGAAAAACAAAAGCTGAAAACTGTTTTCTTTACAAAGTTAAAAAACCTGTATTTATAAACAAAAGAAAACTAATACAGTCAGACACTGTAGCAAAAAACAAACAAACAAACAAAAACACCCCTCTTCAACCTGCTGCTAAATTATACCATGGATGGCCATGGATGAAATTTGAAAAAGAAAAAAATCCCATTGCCAGAAGAGGAACAAGGGTCAAAAGGATAACTCATATAGATATGCTAAGCTGGCCCCAGTCCCTTTTTGGAAAGAGAAGCCCAGTATTATGAAAAAAAGGAAATTTTCTCTCCTTCCTCAGCATTTGAAAAAATCACTGCAAAACCAAGCCTTTTCATGGTTTGGCAGAGGAAGGAAAAACTAAGAATGAAATGGGAGGATTTATACATTTGATTCACAAAAAGGAAAAGTTTAGACTAAATGGAGAGGGGATGTCAATCAATACTCCAAATGTATTTTGCTTGTGATATTCTCCATATTGTGTTTAGAATACAATATGTTGTTGTGTCCAAAGGAAATAAATGCATCTATGTTTATCATTTTGTGCAAAAGTGTTTTCTAGAAAGCCCCAATCTGAGAGTGGCTATCTAGTATAGAAGCAGAGAATCCTAGACTTTCAGACCTTTTAGACAGAAAACTTTAATCTTCTGTTTGAAACTCTAATTTCTCTTGCCACAGATGCACTATTTAGAACTCTAACTTTATGAATAAATTGCTAAAATCTAAACCCTTCATCTATTTTGCATTTGCCTCTCTTCCCAGGAAGGATATGTTTTGTGATTTGTCCTTAGTGCATTCCAGATGGCTCCCAGTGACCAGGTCACTCCCTTCCCCAAACTCATACCCTTTTCTTTCCAACCATACCTTCCAGAGTCTTGCTCTGGCTCCCAGGCCTCCAGATTTTTCTACTTTTGACAAAAAATAGAGGCCTACCACCTCTCCCAGCCTCTCCAGTTCCTCACAATTTGCCAAAGTTGGTCTTTGCAACTCCCTGAACCGGCATCTCTTTATCTAGGAAGCTGCACCACATATACATTAGCAAGGGGTTCTCTGACTTCTCTCCACCCAGGCAGGTTCAACTCCTCCTGTTTGGCCCATGCCAATCACAAGGCCATTGTCCAAAGCTGGAGAGGAGCAAAGGAGCTCTGTGTTCTCTCTGGTGCCTGTTGACCTAACTTGCAGGCTTCAACACGGAGCCTTGTACCTGACCCAGCTCCAAAGGAAACATCAAAGCTCTTTGGGTTGTTTCAATTGTTATGTTCCCTAACCTCTTCATGTTTTGACAAGACCGGAAAAAACAGGAAGTTAACCCTCTTGATTTCATGTCTTAGGTCTCTAGTTTCTTTTCTCTGGAAAAGAAATCCCCCTGTTATTTCTAGACAAGCTCATGTTTCTCCTTGCCCCAATTCTTCCAATTTTCATTTGTTCCCTTGACCCCACATCCCAATAAGCTCCCCAAAACCCAGGACAGAGGCACCATTTACTCTTCATAATTCAGAGTATACAGTCTCATGTATAATGGACACTGCCTTATTAATCCACCAAACAGTAATGTTTACTCCTCTGAATCACTACAGACTTGTTAAGAATATGTATAAACAATGTCATCCTGCAATTTGTACACGTGGAAAAATGAGAATTCATACCCTATTTGAATCAAATGTATAATATGTCAAGATCATTGTATTGTCTTAAGCAACTAATAAAAATAAAAGAATATAAGCTTTGCATCCAAGTTCAAACCTACCTATATGACCATGGAAACATTTCTCAAGGTTCCTGTGATTTATGTTTCACTTATGCAACCAACCTAATAGGATTACAGATTATATTATTTGATTATACCTGATAATATATGAGTGATCAATAAACAGGTTTACATTATTATAATCAATGAGGACATAGAACTTACCTCAAAAAGTTATTCTGAGATTGTATGAAAAATAACTAAAAAGATCTATCAAATTGCAAGTCATTAATAAGTGTTAGTTGGCTTCTTGTCTTCCGAATGGATATGCTAATATCCATTTTTACCCTGGTAGCAACTTTATAGATTAGTTGAGTAATGTGCTTAGTGTGATAATTAACCACAACTGAATATCAATTTGCACTTTATTGGCATATTCAAATAAAGTATCCTCAGAGCTGAAATCATCTAAATTAATTGAATTAACTTTAATTCATTGTGAAATACAGACCAGGAGTGTAGCGTATGGCAGCTGATATGGTTATATATTGGAAAGATCTGGGAATTTGCCTTGGAAGATATGTTTTTCAGTTGATATCAGGCAGGATAATGCCCTCCTCAGTTCCTCATCTGCAAAGTGGAAGTTATAATAGTCCTGGTTCAATTTATTATATTGGGTATTGGCAATTCAAATAGCTGAAAACATGTTTTGTAAAACACTTTATTTAGAAGTTAGTTACGTTAGGAAAAGGTGGCAATGAGTACAGTTTAAATTATACAGAGAAGGTTTAGAAAATAAGATTAGAACTACAAATAAATCTCTAATATTATTTTGTTCATATCAGAGTCCTTACCTAGCCCTTCCTGGTGGAAAGAAGATAATTTATGACACAAACCAACTACCAAGTTATTAAAGGATAATTTTTAGAATAAGATATAATCAAGACTCTCATACAAAGATAAAATAAAATGCCATCAAAGATTTTTATTTAACTCATCCATTGATAAGGGAAGCAATATGGTGTCACAACTGACAAAGGAGAATTGAATGAAACCCAGGTTTACATGAAGTAAAGGAAGGCTAAGATGAGTTTATCAATACATGTGAACACTGGGCTACCCACAGAGCAAACATGATGGCACTCCACCAGATACAGTGGATTGGATTTGTTATGTGGCATAACCATTAGCATTAATGTAAATTTTATACAACTTAGTTACAGAATAGTTTAAAGAGAATGAAAGGAAAATATAATCTGTGTAGAAAAGTTAATCAGCAACCCATGGAATGATGTCTCTCCAACCTGTCCTGTCAGAGTTATTCAGTAGGGTAACCCAATAACTAATTCATTATTAGAGTCACTGCTGAACACTGTGTTTGGGGAACAGACTGAGATGGGGAACCAATGTGTCTCATGTATCAAAACCTCAAGATGCTTCAATTTTGATTAGGAAGACATGAAAAGTGAAGAAATAACAGATATTCCCACCTAATTTTTTTCTCTCCTTTCAATGATAACCTCCTTGAAAATGTGAATGTTCCCCCTAATTTAAAGCTATTTAATGCACATTCATAAAAAATCTGGCTGTGACTTTCAGACTAAGCAGCAACCGAGATTCTTTGTGAATGGCCCTCTTCCTCCCCTAGTACCTCCACCCCTTGGGCCATAAGTTTTTATTAGCAAGACAGGGGCAGAGTTGTGGTAAGGCCCCTGACTTCTCCACTCTAAGGCCCCTTCCTAGGGGAATTCCCCTGCAGGAGGGTTGGAACCCAGAAGCCTGTGCACTCATATGTTGAGCTGGTTGGACAGATTGTTGTAGTTGGCTCCCAGTCCTCTAGCAGGCTCTGGTAGGTGGCTCCTACTGAGACTAGACATCCATGAGCTGCTGGTACTCATGGTTCTTCCACTTGGTATCAGAATGCATGTTACCTATCTGGGCTTCCGTGCTACTGATCACCACCTGAGTCTGTGCCCAGTTGCAATTCCTGGGCTCCAAAGTGGGCCTTGGTCTCTGCCAGTGTGCCTTCCAGAGTTTTTCAGGCTGAGCTATTAATAAGGTTTAATTTCAAAACCCTGTAGGGTACTCACAGGTCAGTGACCTCAGACTTGGTCATCTGGAGCAAGTGAGCTCCAGGTTCAGCTCTTTGGTCCAACTCATAAACCAGGCTTAAGTATCCTTCTGGTTCTCAGCCATGACTTCATATTGGCTTCTCAAGTCTTTCAGAGTGTTGGCTAGCTCAATGCCTGGGAAGAATCTCCACACTGACTTGGCTACCACCTGGCCCTCAGAGAACAAATTTCCTCCCCACGGTTCTTCTTCAGGCAGGCAGGCTCCTCTTTCAGGTCTTTGATCTGCATCTCCAGTTGCTCCTCACCCATGTCAGCTTGTCCAGCACCCGGTGCAGGCCGTTGATGTCATCCTTGACACTCAGTTGCAATTCCTGCTCTGCCTCAAACATAGTTTGGAAGTCATCTGAAGCCATACAGGCATTGTCAATCTGCAAGAAAATCTTGGAATTCTCAATGGTGGCACCTAGAATGTTGTCCCTCAGGTCCTTGAAATGGTATCTGTATTTGCAAGAGGGGCTGGCCCCTGCATCTTGTATCAGTCAAGGATTTTTACCTTCAGTTCACCCTTTGCCTGCTCTAGGCTGTGCACCTTGTTCATCTTGGAGGCCAGGCCATTGTTGAAGTTCTCCATTGTGATCTTCTATTTACCCACCAGAAATTGCTTACCCAGGATGTGCATATAGCTGCCACTTTAGCTGTCACCATAGCCCCCAAAGGAGGAAGAGGACAGTAAGTGTCAATGGACACAGATCCACCACAGCCACCTGAACCCTGGTGGATAGTAGGTGTGTAAAAAAGGCATCACCAGCTCCAAATTGCATACTTTGCATGAGGTAGCCAAGGACTGGGGACAGATGTAGGAAGTCATAGCAAGGCAAAGATCATGAGCAATACTGATCTATGGAGCTGCAGACTGAAGAAGAAATTGATTGTAAGGTATGTCAAAGCTATGGGGAATCACAATAGAGGAAGAGGCTGACATGGTGCCCTTTGGCTGCTGAAAGACAGCCATCTTACCCATTGGGGAGTGGAGGGGGTTGGAGAGAGGGAGGGAGGGGGCAATTGGTGGCCCTTAGTTTGGTTTTTATTATCACTACCACCATCATTATTGCCACTAGACTTATCAACAGCAAATGTAGATAATGAACGCCTGTCATAAAGCTTGAAGCACCTGTGAAATCAGTGGAATCATATTGAAAGTGTCTGTTTATTTCAGGCAAAACTACAATGGGGAATAAAAGACATCAGACAAAATATTGTGACTGTGTTTAGCTGGACCATTTCCAATCATTTTCAAATAAGTTTTCTAAGTTCTGATAAAGTAAATAAAATGACAATACACTTTATAAAAATGTAGCATATTTTAAATCCATTTAATAAAATTGGAAACATACCCTTGTTGTTTCCAGTGACTATACTCATTTGTTGCTCTTGTAGGATGTCTTATGGGATATGTGGTCAATTATTAGTTTTGATCTAAAGCCCAATATTTGTCAGGAATGTAACCTCCTAAATCATGACAGTCTTAAGAAGGGAAAATATGGATATGCTTTACATTAGCCCATTTTATTACAAAATTTCCCAGAATGCCCTATGTAGAGAGTGGAGGGTCAAAGAGATCAAATGGGGAAATAATTAAGTGGATTTTGAAATTTGAAAGTGATTATTCTTTAAGATGAGAAAACTCTCACAGAGATATTCTATCAACACTGAATTTCAGTTTGTGGATTGACTGAAGACTCACTAATTTATTTAAGAAAAACCTTTCATGCATGAATTATATTTCAGACACTGAAATAGAAATTGGGACTATGTAGCTGAATTATGGTGTTAACTGTTTCAAGAAAATAAAATCTCTTTAGAGAGACAGATCATTCATAATACAAGCAAGTGGAGTCTACAGAGACTTTGATCTCAGAAACATAGTAGTTCAGTCATAGATCTAGAAGAAATTGAGACAGACCAGAGAAATATGCAGGAATATATAGGCTGTGGCCAGGGCTTAATCCAAAATTTTCCAGCATTTAAGATCATTGGCATGGTAGCATTTGGACATAGTTTGAGAATTCAAAAAAATATCCAATAAAATATATAGATATGTTCTCTGGGGAACGATGACTGATTCAAAATAGATGGAAGAAACATACTTAGCATAAGAATGAACACATTCCATTCTCATAGCCAACTGGCTGGAACTAGACCCCCACTTTACTGCTATGGCAGGGCTGAAGACCGAGGAGAACCCATGAATTCTTAGTGATCAATATCTTTCTCTTTCACAACATCTTAACTAATAATTTAAGTGGAGGGGGTTGGAGAGAGGGAGGGAGGGGGAATTGGTAATTTTAATTTTGGTTTGTGATGTGGTGTATAAGGTAAAAAGGAGATCTTGTGGGAGCAGGGCTCTTCCGATAGCAGAAATCACACACATGTGTAGCTGTCCAACTTATGACTGTGAGGCAATAGAATTTAGTGGAATTAATGTATGTTCAAACCCCAAATGTGCAATTTACTAGCTGTATAAACTGATCAAGGAATGTAACTTCTTTTAGTCTCGGTCTACATTCTGATAAAATGAGAATGATAACACCTAGCCCCTCAAGTGCTTAGGAGATTAAAAGAGGTAACTTATGTGAAATTTAGTACTCTAAACTGGTAGTTATTAAGTAAGACAAGGTCTAGAACTCTTAATTATAAAAGAAATCAATGCGCTCCTGTTTATAAAAGAAGGCAATGTTAGTCAAAATTGGGTGTTCATAGCTACAATGAAATGGGAGATTGGGTGCATTGGGGACATCCTTTTTGGTTATCTGTGGGATCATTAACATCTTCAGATAGACTCTAATGGTATTTTCACAAATACATACTGTATTAGCCAGTTTCCCCTTCTTATGACAAGAATCTGAATAAATCAACTTACAAAGAGGAAAGGTTTACTTGGGCTCACAGTTCAGACGCTTCAGTCTATGGCTGGTTGACCCCTTTGCTTTGACACATGGTGGGGCAGAACATCATGGCAGAAGCATGTAGCAGAGCAGAACTGCTTACCTTATGTCTGGGAAGGGAAACCAAGGAAGAAGAAGGGGCCAAGTTCCCACTATGTTCAAAGACTTACCATGAGGCCCCACCTTTTAAGAGCAACCAATAGAACCACAGGTTGGAAACCAAGTTTTTAAAGGTCCTGGAGATATGGACCTTTTGGGGACATTTATGATCCAAACAATAGAATACACATGCATACATTATATCCTAGCTCATACCTGCATCTCCATGTCCTCCAGGACCCTGGAGAATAAACCACCTAGAGATGTCCATTCCATGTGAGAAGAGTTCTCACAGGACCCTGATTCAATTGTGGAGAGAATTTCAAGAACCTGACAATAAAAGGAATGAGGAGAGAAAGGCTGCAGAATAAAGCCCTGCTTGGGCCTCTAAAGCTTTGGTGTTCTCTGAGGTCAGGAAGAAAAGGAACAGAAGGAGAGATGACAGTGGGCAGTGGCTAGGCAAGCCAGATTTGGAATTATCAGAAATGAAAGAAAAGCAGAAAAAGAAGTGGGGGAGAGTGTTCCCTGGCTATTGGCCCAGGTTGATGTTCTTTTAAATCCTTTTTTTTAATAAAAGAAAAAAAATAATTTCATTGGACAAAAGCTACTGCTTTCAATTCTCCCATGGCAAGAAAGACAAAAGCAAGAAATTCATCCCTGGGTTTTGCCAAATCTCAGAAAAGCACATAAGAAGGATTGTCTAATTCCCAAGCAGCATTATAGAAAACAGAGTGAATGAAATTTAAGCCTGAATGCAAACATCTGTGGAACTTTTACTCGGGAGGGGGGGAAAAAGAAAGTGATATTAAGACCTATAGCATCTGAAAGAGAAGGTTAATGAAAATAAGTACTTAGCACAGTTTTGTAACTCCAAAGGCACTCCCACATGCCAGATATTCTGAAGCATCAACATCCTTGAGAAAACCACAATGTTTACTCCGTGCTTAACATGCACATCATGTACCCACCAGTGTTTCCTTTGCCTTCCCAGGTCTCTTTCAGCCCTCCACTGCTGCAGAAACCTTCTCTCCTGTGAGACTCCATTCCAGACGGCTCAGGTAGGCCAGCCAGGTCAGCCTTCCCTTTCTTATGCCCTGCTGGAGGGGTACATCTGTGACCTGGCCTGGCTTATTGTAGCAATTCAACTCTAAGGTGGTTATGAATTGCTCAGAAATGGGCACATAACCCAAGGATAGCCAATCAGGGCCTTCCTTACAGTTTGACATGTCAACTTTGAGAAGTGGTAGGGAACTTTCTTCTCTGGGATCAGGAAAGCTCAGGGTCAAGGATCCTGGATAAACATGGAGCTATCTTTGCCACTGCAGGGGAAGTGTCTGCTGTGAACAAAGAAAGCAAAGAGGAACAGAAGCTATTGAAGAGTGCAATGGAGACTGGGCTCCGATGACAGTCAGCCACAAGGGCTGTGGTTTCCCAAAGTCTAAAGAAATCCTCTGACGATGGATGGGTGTCAATGAAAAGGGGATGCGGGAATTGTATAGGTCCAAGGGGGGAATAATACCTTCCCCACTAATCTCCTGAGACATGTCCTGGAGGACATGGAAATGGACCTCTATCCCCCAAAGTAGAACTCAATAGCCGGATTTGCTCACTCAAGAGCTCACAGCTCTAACTATTGACATCTTTATGTTCAACAAGAATCAATGGTGTCTACAGTACAGACTTGTTATCTTCCTTTCAAATGTAAATTTTTAGTGAAAGTTCTCTTCAAATAATACCTTACCTACTTGGGGAAAAAAAGACTGTCCCTAAATTCTTCCAGAATCTTCAAAGTCTCTCAGTCATGAACATCAGCACAATTTCTAAGGCAGAGCTGAAAGTATTAGAGGGAGTGAGATGTTTGTACTTAACCTTGAAGGAAAGCCTTCCTGCAGAGGGTTCATCATGATGGCCTCGAGTGAAGGCTAAACTGGGGGGTGGTGGGGTTGCAAAGAAAAAAAAACAGAAAGAGAAAGTAAGGCACAGGCTCAAGAATACCTCAACCTATTACCTTTGAACATTGAAGGTGAAGACAGGGGACCTGAAGTAGGGAAGGTTAGCTTGCTCCAGTGACAATTTTCATCTAGAAAACCAGGATCTGCAATGACTCTGGGGCATAAACGTGTCAGCCAATGTTCTTGTGCTCAGGCCTCAAGGTCATTCAATTAGTTCCAACCCAATGTGGCAGCAGGGGGAAAATTAATGAGACCAGAGACAAAAAGTTAGGAGATATTTAAACAAATACCTAAAAAGAAAATGTCACAAGGGGGTTGGCAGGTAGGAAAATGTTGATAGATTTTTTTTTACTGAATTCTGAAACTAATAATTGAAATATCCCCCGTGGTTCTTAGTTGAATACTTTAATCTTTCTTATAAAGGAAAGGAAAGGGATAAAAGGAATCAGATAGCAGACATGGGCCACCTCATGATGATGGTAATGAGTCATTTAAGTTTCTAGGCTTCCTTTTTTTAGTGTAAACTGAGGATAATCAAGCCCACCCTCTGGGTTACTGGGAGGATGAAAAATGCCCAGAACAGCATCTGGGAGGCAGCAGGTCTCTCAAGTTCAGCTTTATTCATTTTCTCCTGCTGCATGCCCTGGCTCTCTTCCCACAGTGCCCAGGCCAGGGTTTGTAAGTCACAGAGCCAGCTGGCTACCCTTTCACTGAAATCACACTTTCATACCAATGCACATGTATCAGGTGTGGGCATTACAAATGGCAGCCAGAGGGTGAGGGGCTGTGGAATTCTGGAAAGGGAAGAAGGTGCCTGGACCAGGTCCAGCCCAAGTGGACATTCACCTGCCATGCTGCCATCACCTTCTATTAAAAGTTATTCCACAGATACCACTTTCATGTTCACATCGAGCAACTCATGGACTTAAGTAAAATTGCAGAGTGAGAACCATCTATGGTAAATATTTCTCCAAAACCATATGCTGGGCCTAAGGCAAAACAGAACTCGTGTCTGCCTGTGATTTCTGTGGCTCTGCAGTTCTGCTCCCCAGGTTTCTGGTAAAACAGCTTAAGTCTTCAAATAACTGATGACTGTACAGATGCAGAGGAATGGCACGTTTGCCAAAATACTTCCAGGTTACTTCTGTATCCTTGAACGTGGCATGGGAGAGGTAGGAGGGTGATTACCCCTTTGTATGCAAGTATTAAAAGAGATATTTTCCTTAATGCCCTAACACAGTGGGTGTCCCATAGAAGAAGAAGAATGGACAATTATTCTTTTTAAATAACTTGTTTGTCTAATTTCAAAAGTAATGCATAGAAAACTTGGAAACCGTATTAGTCAGGCTAATTAACATTGGCTCCTATAACAAACAACCTCAAAATCATAAACATTTATTTCTCACTCACTCAATGTGGATGTTTCTAAGCAGGTGGCTCTGTTTGATGACTCCCCTAGGGCAGTGACTAAGGGATCCAGGATCGTTCCACATTGCTGTGTTGCAACATTCTTAGCATCTCAGCTAGACTCTGCATCAACAAGCAGAGGGAAAGAGGATTGCTCAAAATTGTCTAAAGCCAGGGATGTAAGTAGGTCACTTTTTCTACATTCCATTGATCAAAATTGATCCTGTGACCAACCTACACGCAGTGAAGAATAGTTTTTTCTCTACCCTCACTATATTTAAAGTGCACAGGACAAAACAGATTACCTACAAACCAATAACCCAAAGACAATTCACAGTTAACAACATGGTTTATAACTTTATTTGAAACATATAGACAGATGAACATATACTTACAATGTAGCACCGTATGACATATTCTATTTTATGACATATTTTTAAACTTTGCAACTTAACTATAAATGTTTTCCAATAGCCTAATTTTAAGAGGCTGCATAGTATTAGTCTATGTAGATTATCATAATTAATTTTAACAATATGTTGTGAGATTGCTTCTAATCCAATTGCTAGATAGTCTTGGTTTTCTCTCATAAAAAGCAATGCAATATAAACATGCATAACATTTATGATTATTTTCTTAGGAGAAATTCCTAGAAATTTATAGATTCATAATTCAAAATAAAGAACATCTTTAGGACTGAACCACTTCAAAATGTCTTTTTTTGGGGAATCTTATTTTAGGAAGCTCAAACACAGCAGAAATATTTTTGCAAACTTTTGTTACATTCTGAGCAGAGAATTCCAGTTTTCTAGAAATGTCTTGTTTGAAGTGTTTTCCTCTGTTTGCTGAGGAAATAAAGCACGTGTTGGCTAGTTAAAGAAAGGATTGTACATACAAAGTAATGGAAACAAAGGATTGACTGAGCCCAGGCTTCTCACTAGAGAAAGTTGGAAGATGGTCTACATAAAGAATTACTTTTAATATTTATGACAAACTTGAATGATAAAAAAGCATGCCAGGGCTGGGGCTGTAGCTCAGTGGCAGAGTGCTTGCCTAGCATGTGTGAGGTGCTGGGTTTGATCCTAGTATCACATAAAAATAAACAAATAAAATAAAGGCATTCCATTCACATACAACTACAAAACATTTTTTTTAAGCTTAAAAGTTAAAATAAATAAATAAATAATATAGTATGTTTTTTTTTTAAAGCATCTCAGAGAAACATTCAAGTCATTTGCTCCAGACTAATAATGGTGGAACAAGGACTCAAATAAGCCCTTTGTTGAGCAAAATTGTGAAACTAATGAAGAATCCATGTTGTTTTGCATTCCCTCCTCTTCCTTCTTTTGCTGCCCACCATTCTCCTGTCTCTAGTTCTACCCTGTTATCACACCAGTGCAGAAAGATTCTGTGATAGTATGACGAAGGGCACTGTTCTGATAATCAGAACTGAGCTGGGATCCTGTCTTGGTTATTTTGACCAATATGCTCTACATACCTTAATGAATCTGTCTTCTTCAGAAGAGGGATTTGAACCAGATAACCTCTATGTCTCTTTAATGTCCCAAATTTATAGGGGAAGACCAGGTCTTGTGGTTCAACACTGCCTCTGGCCTATTGGGTAAACCTGGCATGTCACTATATCCATAAAGGAGGAATTGAACCCAGGTGGCAGCATGGATTCTTTGCAGGGTTTACTCCAGAACTCTTCAGCAGTGCCTAACCAAAGACCTGACACATAGTAAGAGTATGACAAATGTTTATTAACTACCGGTTCTTTAAACCTTCCCCTCCAAAGACGCTGAATTTGTTTTTAATTGCATTGAATATATAGTTTGATTATATTTAACTGTTTGCTCTAATGCTACTCAAAAAAAGAGACAGACATCTAATGCAGGACATTAGCTATCATGCCATGTTCCTGTCCACCTTCGATTAATCTAGATACATGACCTTTGATTAATCTAGATACATACAAGCCCTGCAGAGGGATTTACTCGGTGAAAAAGAACTAAGAAAATGTTATCCAATATGTTTCATTAATATTCCAGTGCTCCTTATGTCCTCCACACGCCCAGTGGGTGAAGACCATAAGAATAGTACCTTATGCTAATTTGAAACTCTTGGTTTGACCAACCAATTTTTGAAAACTTGGTAAGTTCTCTACATGTAAATTCAGGCCTGAATCCATTACTAGGCATTGAGAGTACAGCCAAATGTCATAGTGAGCTTATAGCTCTGACAGTCAGGCTTTTAATCCTTTTGGGTTCAAAGATTCTCTTGAATAATGTAATGAAAGCCTTTTCCAAGTAAACTGCATATATTCATATGTGAATGCATGCACACACACACACACACACACACACACACACACACACGTGACTTTCAAAATATTAAACATGTAGTATGGCCCTGGCACTGCTGGTTCCGGTTCAGAGGGAAGTGTCAGAAGGTCCCCTCCTGAACCAGACACTAACCCTATTTGCTGGATTGTGTGGACATCTGGAGGCTTTGAAACAAAGTGTATTTACAACCAGTATGGAGTATTTACTATTTAAACATTCACTGCAGATTTACTAGTGCAAACTACCTAGTAGCAGACTTGTAGATACCCATTTAATTTTCCATGCAATTTCAGGGGATTCATGGAGCCCTGATTACCAAGGACCCCTTATTGCCCATATTACCATTCTTTCTTTATTTCTTTTGGAAATAAAATAAAACTGTGTTGTTAAATGATTTAGGTAAAGTCACCTTGTCTCTTAAGTTCTCAGTCTTTATATTTAAAAAATGAAAGATAAGATTTGTCTGCCATCTAAGCTCCCTCCCTCTTCATCAATCCTGTGGTCAATGATTTGGTGGGGGATTGCTCCTCTTCTGCTTGTTTAGAAAGTTCCACTGTGGCTTCCTCAAAACCTTCTTTGGACCTCACTCGGGTAAAAATAAATTGGCATGGGGTCAGCCCAGCAGAATAACTTTCTAAAATGAGTCATGAATCTCCATGAGCTAAAACCTTGTTTTGCATTTCATGGGAGTTAGAGGACAGCTGGTCACCACAGTCTGCAAAATGACCTTTCCTTGGGTTGAGTGCTTTATTGAGTCACCCTTTGGCCTCCTTGACTCCAAGCAAAGCAGCCCAGCTCATTATCTACTTTTTAGTCCTGTTTTCAGACTGAAATAGATCAGCATAGATTTAGACCTAGAACTCTGGTAAGGCTCGACCAACATGAAATGAAACACAGCGCATTACTGTTTTACCATTAGACAATTTCCCCTCACTTACTCTCAGTTGCTTCCACAGTTATACCCACCTCAGGTCATCTCTTTTCTTTATTTTCTTCTTTTCCCTCTTCCTCTTCTTTTTCTTATTCATTAGTCTCTTTTTCCTCCTCCTCCTCCTCCTCCTCCTAGTCTTCTTCTTCTTCTCTTCTCTTCTCTTTCTCTCTTTCTCCCTCCCTCTCTCCCCCCAATCATTGAAGATGCTTCTGAAATCCTACATTCTTTGTGGTACCAAGGTCTCCATTTCATTTTATGTGCATGTGGCTCTGGTTGGACATGCAGTGACATTCCATAAAGCTTTTGTGGCAAACTCAAAAACTCTCAAGATTTTTATCACTGCCTATTTAACCTGGCATTTCCTAAGCTCCCTATCTCCTTTAAGACTCAAGGAATGCACTTACCATCTGTTTCTACCTTTCCACATTTTAGCTAAACTTGTCTTTTGCTCAGAGTGCCCTGGCTCTTCTGCTTGATGTATTTCTTGGCATGAGTATCACCAACCCAAAGACCATCCAGGGGCCTTCTATGTGAGTGAGTGTAACTCAGGTAGGGGAGTAAAGAGACAAATCTTGCAGAGGGTAGAGGCTAGATGTTCTGATACAATCTACTTGTGTAGGAAAAGGAGGATAGATTTCTAAGGCATTAGGACAGCAGGTCATTTGAGCTGTTTTGTGGTGGCAAGCAGAAAGATGCTGAAGGTATCTGTGCACAGACATGTTGAGAAAGGCCTTAGGGACTCAATCCATGCTGGCACTGAGATTTCTAAAAACAATATCTTTCCTCTGGAAATCCTTATACCAGTTCCCTATCCTCTCACCTATATAAATGCAAATTTTCCCAGTGATTTGGAGATGGCCCAGGCACAGAGAAGATACACATAATCAAGGTTATAAATTCCTGTGTGACCATTTTCCTGATAAACACAGGAAACACAGAGATTTCTATGAGTTTCACTTTTGTTCACAGTGAAAATTGTGAGCTGAATGTTAACATTATTTTTTTTTTAGAATCTTACAGTAAAATCTTAATGATCTGAGGCAGAAAACAAAGGACTCTCCTCCTGATGGGCTTTCAGATCTGACCAGCTGTACATCAGCCCCTTTCTTCAGGCTCCCAGGAAAACCTCCATACGCTCAGGTGTGAGAGCTGCAAGTATTTTTATGGTTTGTTTTGTTTTGTTTTACCCAGCAGAAAAGCTATTGTGGGTAAGATCAGTAGATGCCTCCCTAAATGCCTGAAAACAATCCCTTCTTGAAGCCCTTTCCAGAGTGACAGTGGAACCGGAAAGGGATCAGTGGCCCCCAGGAGAATGTGTGAAATTCTTTCATGGGTGGAACTGGAGCCACTTGCCAGGGGAAGGGCCATCCCAGAAGGGGTGGGATGCTGGCACTTCTGTGTGGCATTTGAAGATTATTCCTGGACATAATGGAAAGAATAAAGAGGCTGTAACAAAAGGCAGAGTTCACTGACAAAAGAACAGGGTAGTCTGGTTTGCCTCGTTGAAGTTTTAACTAAAATTCCAGAAAGCAAACATCTCAAAGCAACAGGAACTCTAAATCTGGAGCTAACCCTGCGTGCTGAACATCGTGCCAGACCTCTCCTAAGCGTCATTTGATTTTATCTTAGCAACAACTCTGTATGAGCTATGTCATGATCATCTTCCTATTCAGAATGCTGGAACTTAAGTGGATTTAAATAATTTTTCATGTTTATGATTAATGCATAATTCACAAACCATGGAATGTGGATATACTAAGAATATAGTTTAATGAATCACTTTTGACAGTTACCCATCCAAATAACCATCTCCCTAATTAGCATATGGAATATTTATTTTTACCCACCCCGGAAAGCTTCCTGATGCCACTTTCAAATCAAGCTCAGTCCCCTAAAGGAAACCACTCTTCAGATTTCTATGATCATTTCCTTGTTTTGTCCACTGTGTTAACTTTCTAGGGTTACCATAACAAAATACCACAGGCTGGGTAACTTAAATAACAAAATAAGTTTTCTCACAATTTCAGAGGCTGGATGTTTAAGATCAAAGAGTCTTCAGGCTTGGTTTTTTCTGAGAACAATCTCCTCTTGACTTGTAGATGACTGTTTACTTTCTATGTCCTCAAATTATCTTCCCTCTGCCTGTCTTTGTCTTGATCTGTTGGATCTGGACCCATGCTAATGGCATCATTTCAACTTAAGGCCCTATCTGCATATACCCATGTTCTGATGTGGTGGGGGTTAGGATGTAAGCATATGAATTGAGGGTGGGGGGCACAAGTCATCCCATAACACCTGTTCTTGAACTTCACATAAATCTAATCATCAAGATTATACTCTTTTTGCTTCTGGCTTTTCACTTACCATAGCATTTCTGAGAGGGCGTGTGTATCAAGTTTGCTCCTTTTAGTCATTGTATGAATATATCATAGTTTGTTCAACCATTCTTGTTTTGGGTCATGCAGATTCTTTCCAGTTTCGGGTTATTCTTGCTAAATCTGCTATAAGCCCTGTTATTCAAGACCTTTGTATACATATATTCATTTCTCTTGCATAAGTAGATGGAGGTAAAATTGTAGGGTCTTGGGGAAGATCTAGTGCTAATTTCATAGGAGTTGGATAAGAGTCCCATATATCTTCCTTTCTTAGATCGGGAGCATTTCAAAACACTTTGTAAAATATAATACAATAGCCCAAAAAAGTAATAAGAAAACTGGACCCAATTCTCCCAGCTCACTTACATTACCTCCAGTGCTCAGCCTTTAAGGTCACAAAAGGCAGAAGACCTCATTGAAGTACAAGCAGAATTCTCCAAAGCAAATTTAAACTCAAGGAAGGCATAGGTACCCAGGCTCAAAACCTAACTTCTGATTCATTGAGCAGGTACTTTAAATCAATAACAATTAATGCAAGGGTAAAATAATGCTTTGGAATACCTCGTTCTTAGCATAAAGATTACCAATTCAAAAGGAGAGCTCCACTTACAAGAAACAGTAATAATTTTCTATAGTTCTTCAATTATCTTTCTCAGCTCCTCATACAAAGTGAGAGGTTCATGGTGGTTCAGTTTCCATAACTCATGACTGATAAACCCCAAAACTGCTTTTCTATATGCAATGGCAAGCTTTATTTTGTGTATTTAACTGATACAGCACATTTCCTGAGAAGACAATCCTGTCACGGTTGCTTGCACTGCTACCTTGTTCAAACTGTGTAAGTATGTTCCTATACTCACTGTCCCCCACCCAACGTTCTACTTGTTTATATTAGCACCAAAATCAGATTTTTTTCCTTCTGATAATAAAGCTTGCAGTTTATGTCCGAGAGAGAGAGAGGGAGAGAGAGAGGAGAGAGAGAGAGAGAGAGAGAGAGAGAGAGAGAGAGAGAGAGAGAGAGAGAGAGAAGAAAGAAAGAAAGAAAGAAAGAGAAAAATAATAGATTCAATGAAATACCATGAGCCAGAACTCAACTTTAGCTACTGAGTCCATCTGTCCTTTAAAGTTCAAGGGAAGTCCATGCCCCTTTGTGTCTGGATAAATCCCCACAGCTTCTCATTGGAGCTTAAACTCATGTGTTTCTCATTCCTTCAACACTTGAGCTCCTCAGAGCCCTTCGCAGAGGTGCAATCAGATGTCAATCTGATCTCCTACACACTAAATTAAGACATTGTGGATTTTCAGAGAGTCTAAAGGTTGCCCAGACCAGGCCAAGTGGAGGAGGCAGTGACCTGAGGGTCCTGAAAGTCCTCCTGTCCCTGCCACTGGCTGAAGGTGAGGAAAGAATGCAAGACTCTCCCATCCTCTGGGATCTGGGTCACCAGCATCAGCATTTCTTCATCCCAAAGGCTTTCTTTTCTTTCTTTCTCTCTCTCTCTCTCTCTCTCTCTCTCTCTCTCCAGTGAGTACCCAACAGCTGGGGACAGCTTCCAGAAAACCCTTCTTTTTTTCTTCCTGAGCTGACAATGAATTCATGGTTTTGCTTATGAAAAATAAACTCAAGGCTTCCGGATGCTGGATTCTGTACTTTGTTCCCCAGATTAGACTGAAGGTTTACTCCTCTTTCAAACATACCAAATTATCCCCAGATCAAAGCCAAAGCCCTTGAAACAAGTGATAAATGATAAGACCCACTGGCCCTGAGCTACTCCTGAAAGGGCCTCTGTGGTGAGGGAGCAAAGCTGGTTCCAATAGTGGTAGCAGAAGTTAAGTACTTTATAATCCTATTATAATGGGAGAAAGCTCAGACCCACAGGGCTTGAACAGTCTTGTACTTGACTGGTCATTATGCTTGGCAGATATGGTTGGTCATGAGGTGGGTTTAGACATGTGTGTTTAGTAAATGGAGTGCTGGGTTTCCTTTCTTTTTCTTTTTTTTAATCTTTATTGTTAATATCCATGGTAAAAAGTATTAAAACAGTGTAATTTTAAACAACTGAAAAAATTAAGGGAATGGGACATTTTGGTGAGTTTGATTTTTGTTATAGCCAGGAAAATATTTTCCATCTAACTCAAGTTGATTTTTTTTTCCCTGATGATGAGCAGATTTTATTGTGTTGCAGAAAAAGAATTCAGTTAAGACTCAGAAATGGATCCTAACACTGACTTTTCAACCATCCAGCTGGGGCACCCAAGCCAATTCATTTCCCCTCTCGGAGCCCTAGTTCTCAAGTCCCTGGAGTGTGTTTGTAATTTCTATAGCCTCTTCTTGCACTATTACACCATTTGCCTTGCCTTAGGGTCACTGAACCCTACTGAATCTTTCTTTGACTGTGGAGGATCTCAAATTGGGATTGTCAGGCTGGGCACCTTTTCATAACATTGGAAGTGGAGAAGGAACAAGGGGTTGTGTTGAATGTATCTTTCCAATGGAAGATAGAGTTGACTCTCCAAATTCATGGATTCTATATCTGTGGATTTAACCAACGATGAATCAAAACTATTCAGGGAAAAAAAAAGTTACATCTGTACGAAGCTTATACACATTTTAACTGAAACAATGGAGATAGAAGGATATGTTGTTTTATTTTAAGCCAAAATCTAATATTAACCACACAGTTCAATTTAATAATTAATTTTCAAGCACTCACTATTTTAGGTGCTTGGCCTTCAGAAATTCAATAGGCAAAATGTAACATCCAAAGATAGCAATATTAGAGTAGCTAGTGCTGAACTAAAAGTTAAAAGGACTAGAGGATTATTTGGGAGAGAGAAACTCATACCAACCTCGCTAAAAACATTGAGCAAGTAGTTGAAGAAAGCTGATTGTCTAGTGTTCTGATGACCTTCTAAAAGGGTAGTTCAAAGGGGAAAATATCTCTATTACATGAGAACTCTGATGATTTTCTTTTGGGTTTCATTGCTTTGCAATTGTTAGCCCAGACCAGTATAATTCTGCCAAATGGACCAAGAGGAAATTTGTTTTCTTGAAGGTTTTTTGGTCCAGTCTCTAATAGGTGGCCTAAATGCCCAGGCTTTAAAACCACAGGAATGCTAAGAAGAAGTTGGCATTAAAATGATTTCCTGTTAGAAATGCCAAAAAAGTATTAGAGGGTTTTGTAAGGTCCTCTCTGAAGATCAAGGAGAACAAGAGACACCAGTCTCTCTGAGGCAGGCTAGAGGAGGAGGAGGAGGCAGATGCCACTGGGGACCCCTCCCAAGCCCCAGATTTCAAGGCACACGGAGGGTACAGTCCTGGGGGGGGTGTTAGTAACTCCTCTGAAGATGGGCATAATTGTCCTCACCAACAGCCTGCCAGTCTGCAAGCCCTGCTGCTCTCTGGCTTCCTGAAGATGGAATTGTTCCATCAGAGAATGGTCTTTATAAACAAGCCTCCAAGAAACCCAACTGAATGTTCTGCTCTGAGTCAGCTCAGTCTTTATTAGCTGGAAGAACTGTTCTTCTGCAGCTCAGGTCACAATGGAGATTCTCCATTTAGATGTTGGAGCCAGAGCCCCATATCAGAAACATTACCAGCCAGAAGAGGAGTTTTTGCTAATGAAGTCTAATAGTGTTTAAAGGACAACTAGGTTGGTATTTTTCTTTTCTGAATGAACATGCTGGTAAATGAAATCCAGAAAAATTTTTCTGGTAGAAACTACCATCGTGGGCAGTGTGGAGGAGAGAAGATCACCCAAAAAAGTGTAGTAGCTTTTTATTGGGGAACAAAATATAGTTGGGGGAGAGTGGACTTACCAGCCCAAATCTGGGCAAGCAGGATACATTCACATTTGTTTTTAAATTGAATTACAACCTAATATAACATTGAGAATATAACATTGAGAAGGATCAGAGTGTAAGCACCAGTAATACTTAAAGAATATAAAATTTTTACTTTACATTTTTGCTGAGGTTAAATTTATGTAGCTAGTTGTCTATGGAGCATGAAGCTCTGTGTATGGATGATACTAATGATTTTCATCACCACTGAATCTCATTCCTTCCTCAGTGAAACCAGCCTTATGGTTTGAGGTTCAAATGTTCACACTGTATGTAATATAAACTCTTCCTTAATTCTAATGGAGGATTATTTTGCTTCTGTGGTCAACATGAAAAGAGTAACTCTTTTTCTGAAGTTTAAAATTATTGCTGTATTTTTAAAAAACCTATTTCCAAGCAACTGGGCAACTTTCCCATCGCAGAGGGAAATTATTATTCTTCCTGCTCCGTGTTGTCATGCTGAGATATCTGCTGAGTAAACACTTAGCCTTTCTCTTTAGGTTCATGTGGCCCCTCCTGGGCTCTTGTCTTGGTGAAATTAGTATATTAACAACTGAGCATATTAGAGCCTTTCCTCTTTTCTCTTTGCTTGACCCCAGTCTCCTGGCAATAATATTCTGCATGTTTATTCAACAGACAGTAATTTTTACAAGACACTTGGAGATGGAAGAGAAAATGGAAGGCCTAATCAAGGTTCTGTGTTTCACCACTTATTTGAATTTGACTTCACTCATTGTAAAATTATATTTTAGTGTTCATCTTTCTGATTCTTGTATATTCTCACAATTGATTACTAGCTCAGAAACATTTAAATGGTGAGATCAGTTATTACCCACAAACCTTAACGTCTCAAAGTTAGTTTATGAAACAAAGCTAACTGCTGAATGGGCTTGCAAAATCTATAAGAATTTATCTTCATCTGTATAAGTGCCTATCATTTTGGGAGGACCAAAGTAAACAGACTTGATACACTTGCAAACAGATACCGTGTCTGTAAAAATAATGATGTTATTCATTTATGGAAATCATCTGGAGTAATTTCTGACATATAGTACCTACCAAATAAACGGTATGCAGAGTTATACTGCTTTCTTCATTTTAGGATAAATTATTAAGTCCAAGAACTATCTGCAAGTGGTTTTGATATTTATGTATGCACTAAGACTTTTAGACATATACAGATGAACAACATACTTAAACATGTACATCTTCTTGGGCATTTTTTTATTCCCCTGGACATGACTCCCAGTTCAGCCCTTCTGGAAGATGCTTAGGACATGCATGAATGACTAAAGATACTCTGAACACCGAAAATAATAGACAATCAGTGAGAGATTCTAATGGCTCACATTTATGTGTCAGGGGACACTCATTTGTAGGTGATGCCTGAGAAAGGAAAAAATGATGAAGAGCAAAAGCTACCAAAGACAATAAATGGAATATTGTTAAGAAGTGTTGGAAAATAAATTGGCATGTCTGAACCATGGGGAGAAAAGGTGGGTGACCAGAGAGAGAGTTAGAAGAGAAAACACCCCAAAATTCTTCAGAAGGAAAAGCAGAATTTCCTAAAATCAATCTATTGGAGAGTGAAACTCTGAAAACAGGAGAAAGTAAAGCCAAAAGGAAATTAGATAATAACAGAGGTCCTCTTACATTGGGCAAGTTCACAGAAAAAAAGATGGAGAGTCAACACCTACTTACTTTTTTAAGCTTTTTAATTACTAGAAATATATGGGGAAAGAAGTAGAAAAAAATGATTGTGAGAAGGTGGCCAAAACGTTTCTGACCTGGATAACACTCAACCAAGTTGAGGACTTATAGCAAAATTATAATTAGATGTTAGAGAGTAAACTTAGAGATAATCTCGTTCTGATACTTACATCACAGTTCTAGGAGGCAGAAGTAAAATTCCTGCATAAGAAAGCATGCATTTATGTAGCTAGTTGTCAAGAAATATTTTTTTTTAAAAATTGCATAATTCAATTTGTGTATTGTGAAATAATGAAGTTATTTTTTAAAAAATATAAATCAAAGTTTCAAATTTCTCCATTTACTGCCAATAATTATCTGTGTCAAACCTGGTCATCATAACCTGCTAAGAACTGTTCAGCCTCCCTAGTGACCTTTAAAAAAATGTCAGAACCTTATTTCTCATTTCACAGCTGAGGAGTGGGCAGATCAGAGAGAGAAAAGTGATTATTCCCAGGCCACCAGCAGGTGAGTGATAGGGGTGGAATGGGAACCCAGCCTTCTAGACTTAGTCTTCTTCCCAGTACACCACAACACTTCACAAAGTTGTCCCCAGTCCTTTTTCCCCAAAGAGATGGGAAGCAGCTCCTTCTCTGAAATGATTTGAATGTCATCCTCCATAAAGAAAGTCAGCTAAGTAATCCATGGGGTACGTCAGACTAAGGAAGAGACAAGTGTAGGCTAAGGCCCAGCATAATGGATGTCATCCCAGTCAGAAAAAAAAAAAAGTCCCGCACATCTCTGGGCCAGGAATTCCTACCCGGAGTTAACAAATCAACTGATACGCCTTCTGCTCTAATTCAGGGGCATTTGAGCAATGCAGAGCAGTGAATTTTCCACATTTAAGTCCAATATCATAAGGCATTTCAATTCCTCAAATCCCTTCTCTCTTTTCAGCCAGCTGTCTCCTTTCTTCATAGTGCTCTTTGTGTGGAGATCTCTCCGGACCAGTCATCTCCTATCATGAAAATAATTCTGTTACCCACTAGAAGGGAAAAGAAAATTCACCCATTGAACCACAGAAAATTGCAGTGACAATGTGGAGACCCTAGGGAGGAGCCATATTGATTAAAATGTTCAAGCTAGTAAGAAAGAAGGAAGAAGAGGAGGAGGGGGGAAAACAGGAGAGGGAGGGGTGGAGAATAGGGTAGAAGAGGAGAAGGGGGAAAAGGGCAGACTGTCCCCATGGAGATCTTCCAAAGTGATTTGGTGGGGCACAACACAAGAAAAAGCATTTAGGGAGGAGAGCAACCGGCTAGAAACACCAAGCATCCCTTCACTTGCTCTTTGTGGATGGAATGCTCCACTATCTCCCCCTTGGGGGGATCAGCACTACGAGGTGCAGCCAAGAATCAGCAGAGCACAACCCAACTGCATAGTGGACTACAGGCAGCTGGACACCACTTGAACACACAGGTACAGTCATAGCCTGAAAAGTATTTGTGGGAAGCACTGAATCTTTCCAAGTGACTTCGTAAATGATGGATCCCTTGCAAGCATCAGTTTGAATTCACAGTCCTTTAAAAAGGACTCATAATGGCTCACATTGCCCTTATGCTTGACAAAGAACATCATCCCATCTTCTCCCAGCTGCCTCTAAGAAAGAGGTCATTGTCATTGTTTCACATATAAGGAAACTGAGGCTCAATGAGATTTATGCAGGAGATACTAAACTTTAGTGCCTCTCAGTCTTCATAAAGCACTCTCTAAAGTCTTGAGGGAAAGAGATCTAACTCTTTTTGCTCCCTTCTCCTACTATTCTGGGTGGCAATAACATTAACTCCCCCACTCTCAGGCCAATGTCTGGAGCAGTAGATGTAACATTTCTCTTATGATTTCTTGGAGAAACCCAAACTCAATCAGAACATTCTCACTCAGTTGGGATTCACCCAGCAAACAAATTTTGAGTTCCAACTAAGAACAGGGGAATTCTATGATTTAAAAATATCCCAGGTCTAATGGGTCCAGACTTGCATTATTCTCCCCACTGCACACTTGAAAAACCAAAGCTCAAAATAAGCTGTCTCAGTCACAGTGCAGATCAGTTGGTCTAGATCTAAGACTGTACCCAATATGTCACTTGAGACCAATCTTCTGTGCAGACAGGCAAGAGATAGGGTAGCATGAACTGGGGAATTACTCTTGACCCCCTTAAGTCTCTCATCCAGAAGAGGGTGCCATGACTGGGATTCCTCCAGATTTATCTTTTTTTTAATTGGTGCATGATAATTATACATAATAATGGGATTTGTTATTTCATACTTGTACATGTATATGACATACTTTGTAAGTTTTATTCTGGCCCATGAACAGTGTAAAGGGATCTTGGAGACCTCTAGATGTAGAACTTCAGGCAGTACTGTACTCAGGGCTTTAGCATCCCACAAGTGACGTGAGGGGCCTGAATGAACTGGCTTCCTCCTGCTGCCTAATGTGCTGGCCCGGGAGCAAGGTGGCCTCGCGGGGCTGCTCCTCTGTTGTGCTGGTTGCTGTTGAGGGTGTTGGCTGAGTTCATCTGTTTACCAAGGCAGATAGATGCAGCCTTCCCCCTGCGATTACTTCATCACAGGCACTGACAGACCCTTCGGGCAGGGCTCTTGGCACAGACCCACTGGGGAGCATCTCCACTCATTGCCCATCCTCATCAAATTCAGATTTATGGAGTGTGAGGCTAGAAGAGGCCCCAGGAAGGTCGTGGAACACATGCTCTCAGGCCCCTGGGAGCTTATGTTCTGACTCACGGGCCATTTCCCAAGACACTGCCAAGCAGGTCAGCGCCAGAGTTCTCACCCCTTGGTCAGTGGGGAGTTGAAGGGTGGGGCCACAGACTTGTCATTTTAACCAGGTCACCCAGCAATGTCACACCAGGGGCCGTACCAACCTCTGTGTGAAGTTCTTATTTTATCTATATTTTTAGACTTCCAATTATGCTATGGGTGTAGTGAGGACCCATATATGGAGAGAATATAGAATCTAAACAAATGACTTCTTTGTCATCTGGTAATGACAATACCAATGGTTTCCAAACCTTCCTTTGCGCTGACCATTATTGCACAAGTTTATGTACTTTCACTTATTTACTCCTCTCCATCACCCCATGGGGTGGGAGAAGATTCAATCCATTGTATATACCAGAGAGCTGTGTTTTAGAGAGTGCAAGCTCCAGGCCTGGGATTTGGCTGGGAAGCCCAGACACCTCGCTCTTGCCCCCTATGTCCCAGCTCAGTTGTGAAAACAAGTGATCCCATGGAAATAATGGCAAACATAAAAGAGTTCATCAATAGGCATTAGGATTGAGTGGTGCAGAATACAAATGCGTAGTAGTTGAGGTCAAGGAGAAAGTACTCTAGGATGGAGCATCTGGGGAAGGTTTCCCCAAGGAGCAGGATACAAAGCTGGTCTTTGCAGAACCACCAGAATTTATCCAGATGAGGGGGATGCAGGCTAGGAGTGGGGTGGGATAAGGGTGGGATGGGGGTAAATATGAAGCGGGGTGAGATAGGAACCATGTGACGAGTGGAAAAGAAGTGGGGCATCTTTCATTCTCACCCCTCCTTTCCACTGCCTTTGGGGCTTGATTTCAAGGGACTTCTGAGTCGCAGTGGTCAGCCCACGGTGGAGATGGCCAGCAGATGCTTGCTTTCTGTTGGGCCAGTTGCAGGCAAGGAAAGTTGAAAAAGAGAGAGAGAGAACAAGACAGAGAGAGAGACCAGAGCTCAAATCTGTACATAAGCAGACCAAGAAATAAGTCCTATGTATTTTGGTAGAAAACTTCTCTCTCTGGTTTGTCCTAAGGTTTACAAGGATTTTGCTGGTGAGTTGCATGGATTGGAGATCTGAACTTTTCTTGGTACCTAGACCACCAGCCTGGGGTCTGGGGTACCTGCATCTCCCACCTGGATTAATGGGGCAATCTGTTCATGGTCTCTGTTGCCAACTTTGTGTCTCTATGATCAGCTCAGCTACAATGTACCAGCCAGGGCAATCCATTTGAAATGTAAGTCAAATTGGGCTATTCCTCTTCCCAAAGTCCTCCACAGGGTCCCCATTTTACATCAAGTCTTCAACTCGGCAATCTCCATCTGAAATGTCAAATTTCCCCCAACTCCTGCCTCCAGACCTCAGTCTCTATGACTGACTCTCTCTCTCTCTCTCTCTCTTTCTCTCTCTCTCTCTCTCTCTCTCTCTCTCCTCTCTCTCTCTCTCTCTCTTGTACCAAAATTGAACTCAGGAGCACTCAATCACTGAGCCACATCCCCAGCCCTATTTTGTATTTTATTTAGAGACAGGGTCTCACTGAGCTGCTTAGCGCCTCGCTATGTCTGAGGCTGACTTTGAACTCATGTTCCTCCTGCCTCAGCCTCCAGAGCAGCTGGGATTACAGGTGTGCCCCACTCACCCTGCTCTGTGACCGTCTCTTGAATCCCTCTCTGCTCCAATCCTGAAGTCTCTTTGTTACTCTTCAAGCAAGTCAGGCGGACGTCCACAATAAATTATTTTCCCTGTGTTTTTTACTGCCTGCAACATTTTTCCTCCAAATGTCATTCTTTTTCAAATTTCTTAAAGCCACCTGCCCTCAGCCTCATATTGAGAACTGTCTGTACCATCCCATCATACCTGATGCTGCCCTGTTTCTCCCAATTCCTATCCCATTCATCACTGTCCACCTATGAAAACATTTACATAGGATATTGACAGTTCACTGTCCAGCTTCTCCCACTAGAATATCAGGTCCAAAACATGGGATTTTTGTTGGTTTCTAGAAGAGTACTCCCAATAGAAATATAATGAAAGTCCCATATATAAAGTTTTCTAGAAGTTTCAAAAAATAGCAAAAGTCAAAACTTTAAAGTGATGTCATTAGATACTTACTGTATGCCTTCATATAGCATGAGTCTCTAAAATAGTATCATTTCTATGTGTGGCACTGGCTGTTTTTCAAGGGTCTGAACCATATGTGGCTGATGGCTCTAGAAATGGATGTGTCAGGTCTGCAACAATCTTGACACTTAGTAACATCTGATTATGTCAGTTCAATTTGTTGATATTCAATCTGTTGAAAAAGGAACAAATGAGTTCCTGTCTGAGGTACCTCTCCTATGAAAATCGATGAATTATTCATCCCTTCTTTTTGCCCTAACTCTCAGTAAATGGATGGAGTTGAAGAATATCGTGCTAAGTGAAATTAGCTAATCCCAAAAAACCAAAGGCTGAATGTTCTCCCTGATAAGTGAATACGCTGATCCATAATGGGGAGTGGGGAACGTGGGAAAATGGAGGAACTTTGATGGGTCAAAGGGGAGGGATGGGGAAGGAGCAGGAAAGATGGTGGAAAGAGATGGACATCATTACCCTAGGTATATGTATGACTGCACACAGGGTGCAACACTACATCATGTACAACCAGAGACATGAAGAGTTGTGCTGCCATTGTGTACAATGAATCAAAATGCCTTCTGCTGTCACATAGACCTAATTTAAATTAATTAATTAAATAATATAAAGAAAAATAAAACCCTACAATGCAAAAAAAAGAAAAGAAATGAAGAAAAGACAGACTCAGCTATTTCTCTCCCGCAGATCTCTCTCATCCCCTGTCTTTATTGCACTTAGTAAGTCTCTCCATGAGGTTTCCCTCCAAAATTCCAAACACAAGTTAATTCTCCATTCTCTAAATTTCACAACAACTTGCAATTCTTATCTTGGTGCCTGAAGCCCACTGGGGGATAGCATGAATTGAATGGACCATCATTAAGGATAAAAATGCATCCACACATATAGGATTTGTACATAATTCCTGGTGTTTCATGGAGCACTAGTAAAGAACCCACATGACAGATTGATGTAGCCAGTAGGGTTTCAGAATTGATTCAGTAAAAAATGACTATCAAAGCCCAAATTCTTCTGACTTTCTAAACTGCACAGTGTAGATAACTGCAAATGGGAGGAGCTCTAAGTAACCTCACCCAATCCGTCTTTCCTATTTCCACTCCAGCTTTCTAAGGGATTATATGTGAAATCCTATGAATTTTCTTCATTTCTAATTCTTCTCATTCTTTCAATCTAGTTGTTGATCCATTCTCCAACTTACAAGTCCCCATTACTATCTTTAATCTTATGAGCCAATGTGAATAAGCATATGGTAAGGAGTATGTCTTCTCTTCATAATAAATGCTTTTTCAAAATATATATGAAATGGGGCAGTTACCTGCTTATAGAGTCACTTTATCCCAAAGTGAAATTGCTATGTTCAGCACTAGTCTTCCTGAAAAAATGTATAAACCAGATTTGCATATAATATGTGTAGTGCCTGAGATCTGCTGCAACTTATGATGGGTAGCTGGATGTACACAGAAAATAATTTAAAATGGGTACTAAGGAAAGATTCTTGTGTACAAATAAACAGTATACTGGAAAAAGCAATAATATTCACTATTTCCAAAAGGTTTAAACAATGGATATGTCAAGAGATGACTGCATAAGAAAATGTGTTGTGCACATACCATTATTGTGCATAGTATTTACCCATAAACAGAGTGAAATGCTGGTACAAGCTATAATGTGAATGAACTTTGAAAACTTTATGCTTAGTGAAGGAAGTTATATGCAAAACATCACGTGTCATATTCTGTTTAAATGATATAACCAGAATAAGAAGGCTTGTAGAGACAGAAAACATATTGGGGTTTGCCAGAGACTGGTGGAGAGAGGGAAAGAATGAAGATTTCTTCATGGGACCCGGATTGTCTTTGGGGTGATGAAAATATATTGAAATTCAATGCAGGTGGAATATACTAAATAGCATTGAACTTCACTTCAAAATGATTGATTTCATATTGTGTGTATTTCACCTTGATTCAGCTTTTTTTTTTTTTATTTTTTAAGTAGAAAAGAAGGGCAGTTCAAACCCTTCATCTTCTACTTCACTCAGGGTTAAAGACATGGTCCTTCCAATGCTCTACACAGTCTGCTCTCAAGCCCCATTTTTTATTTCATAGGAGCCTCCTTGCTGTGCCCAGGGAACTTCAGTCCAGCTCTCCCCATTCCCCAGGACCTTGCTGTTCCCACTTCTCAATGCTTTTCCCTGACTTCATGGTTCATAGAGCCAACACAATGTACCTTATGTATTCCATTCAGTTTCCACTGCACAGGTACAGCATATGTAAGGTCCCTGAGGACAGGGGTCCCTGTTGTCTGTCCTGCCATCCTTCCAATGCCTGAGCCAGTGCTGGGCACACTTAGGCACCATGGGCCTCCCACAGAATCTACTGACCTCTTGGAGCTTTGTGTTCTGTGAATCAGATGCATCATGGAGACTGATCCAAAGCTGAGTTGTGTGGGAAGGAAGGCAAAGTGTTACTTGTGTGGCTCAAGTTTGGGCTGAGTGGTTCTAGAACCCACAGCAGGGGCAGCACTTCCGTCTCTGGGCTCAGTGGCCTTGTAATGTAAAGAGCTTGGAGAATCATTCCTGGAAGGAAGCTCAGAATGGAGTTTATTTCCTTAGTTTTCCCCATGATTCCACTGGCCGTGTATGTCCCTGAATGAATCACTCAATGCTTAATTGACTAAGAATGGATTCTGTTATCTCCAAATGAGAGCCTTGACCAACACAGTATGATTCAGATAGAAGAAAATCATGAAGTTGTTCTGTGTTCAATGAATAAACTGTTCTGTTTCTCCATCTGACAAATAACTCATAGCTCATGACTACTTTCTTCTCAAAAAGAGAGAAAAAAATCATTTGACACAGAGAATTTTGGCTCCCATCACCCTAACACCTGTAGGTTTTAAATTCATTACTTTAAAATAAATCTGCTAACTCATTAAAGCTTTTACCCCCAAATCAGCAATTTTCTTGTTTCTGCTGGGTAATAGAATAGGTACCTACGGAGAGTGCTATTTAGTTGGTGCAAAATATTCTTTTTCTACATTTCTAGATCATTCAAGCATAGTTGTCCAATCTACAACTACCAAATCCTGAAGACGATGATAAAAATGTATTCTTCATATTTTTGTTGATCAGGTAGCTGATTGGCAGGTGGCTGATGTAGGGAGAGAGATTGTTCTGGTGAGCACCATATGCTGCACATCTGACTGAGCTTGAGTCTTACCTAGGTCTGCTCCAGGTGAGGGCTACTATTTCCTGGGGGAACATCTTTTCATGTGATGGCAGAGAAGCCAGTAGAAGCAGACAAGCTCTCCACAGGCCTAGGTTCAGAACTGGCCACTGTCCCTCCACCACCTTCCACAGGCCAAATCAAGTGCCATAGCAGAGTTGAAGGTTGAGAGGTGGAAAAAACACTTCAACTGCTTTGGGAAGGCTTGCACACTTTCATGGCAAAGAGCAAGGGTTCAGGGATGAGTGAAAACCTGGGCCAGTGAAATCCTCCAACTTCCTTATGAGGAAATCCACAGCCATCAGAAGTCCGACTCTAATCTTAACATTGATTGTATTATTATTATTAAGTTTTAATAATTAGGAGGATGTATTTTATGGATTCTGTTTTTGAAATTAACCATCAAGATCCACCAAATCATGTCCAAGTGTGATTTTTTTATCAACCATTTTATGTGTCCATTATAAGTAGACAGATTCCTACACGCCAGCAGGGACTACCGTTCCCTTTTCTTTAATGAATGAATACCTTTATCAACATGTAGGTCAAGTCAAATTCTGAGTCTTCCCCTTTCAGGAAGGTACAGAAAATGACCATAAATTTATAAAATGTGACATTTTAATCAAGCCCCAAGCTGTTGGCTAATTGCATTCAGTGCACTTAAAAGAAAATACAGGAGATGTCAGGTTGGAGTAGAGATGAGCCCCAAATTGTCCTTAGTACTTCGCTGATCATTATGAATACCATGGTATCAAATCACCCAGAAAAGAGAGAGCAGTAAATCCTTTTAAAAGTCACATTTCCAATTTTCTTTTCAATTTCATTTTGGAGTAAATTTGGACACAGTTTTATTCAAAAGCTGACATTTTCTTTCAGTGTATCCTTTCTGTACAAAATATGTATAATGGATCTACTCGGAGCACCGGAGACCATTAAGCTACGGAAGCATGAAATCAGCTAGAAATTATTATTTTAATTCTATTCACTTGTGCATAACAGGAGGAACACTATGCCAAATAAACCTTCATCAGGACTCTACCTAGTATTCTACATACTATTAGAGCTTGAAGTTTAGAATACAGATGTGAGGGGATGCAGCCAGACAGACAGAATCAAAATCAAGAGATTAGTTTCCTATCCCAGGAGAATCATCAGTAACTGAACTAAGAACAGAGGCAAAGCATATGCCACCCTTCCTAGTCTCTTGGCTTTTCTCACTGATGATATAACTGAACTAATCTGCCCTGGTTTTCCAAGGATATGGTATGTGAAAAACCAGAGGTGCTCCTTTTTTATCAAAAGATGCACCCCCCCCTTCTATGCAACCCTAGCGATATTTACTACGCCAAACATCACAAAAGTAACTGGCCTACGCTAGTATCCATTATTCTGGCTCACAGAAGTGATAACTGAGCTTTTGATATCATTCTGCCTCCCATTCTTTCCCACACGTCTCTCTTTCCACTGAGCAGTTTGCTGATGTAAGTAATGTTTTATAAAGCAAGAAGATGGCAAAGAATAGCAAAGTCATTATGTATCTCATTATTTCTGTGCCTCCTGGAAAAAGGAGGGTCGTGTCGGTGCGGGCAGCAAGGAGAATTGATAATGATGGAAAATCACCGGGCCGCTTAGTACAAAGCACCTGTTAAAAGCGGGATGTGTTTATTTTCCTGAGACTAGTTTTACTTTTGAAAATCAAAAAACTGCACAGGACTACGAGGGGATTCAGAAGATATCATATCTGTTATGGTTAAAATAGGAGGTGCCCCCCCAAAAGTTCATGTGTGAGACAATGCAAGAAATTTCAGAAGTGGAAATGGTTAGATTATTAGATTAATCAGTGGCATGGACTAATCCACTGATGTGGATTAACTGGGTGGTAACTGTAGGCAGGTAGGCTCTGGCTGGAGTGTGTATGTAGTCCATTGAAGGCATGCCTTTGGCGTTTATGTTTGGGGCTTCCTGGCACCACATCCTGGTTGCTTTCCTCTGTCACAGCCTTCCAGTATGATGCGCTGCCTCACCTGGGACCCAGCACTATAAGTTGGCCATTTTTAGACTGAACCTCTGAAATCAGGAGCCAAAATAAGCTTTTCCTTCTCTGAGGTTTTCTTGTTGGCTGTTTTGGTCACAGCAATGAAAACCTAACTAAAACAATGTCCATTCTTTTGGTCAAAGGCAAGACCACACAGGAACAAGAAAGAGAGTGGCAGAAATGTGAGGTGCAAGCCAGCAATTTTTCCTTCTACAATCTGGAAAATCCCATGCTTAAAGAAAAGGTGGTGCTTGGTGTCACTTACTGAAGGTTTCAAAAAAAATCTGTATTTCTATATTTCCCCTTCTTTATCAGAAATCTTGTCAGGAAGAGGATGGTTTAAGATTATAGGGGATCACATAGTTATTATTTAATGTTTCAAATTTTTTGCAGAGGTAGAGGGTCAGCTTAACTCCCCTTTTGTAGAGTTATTAGATACAAAGGAAGAGAGAAAAAAAAGGAAGGAAGAAGGAAAGCTTTTTAAAAAAATATTTCAATAAATAACTTAAAAAGAGAAATTAATTTTCTTTCTTTCACTTAGTTGTAGTTATAAGGACAGGCACTCTATGATCTAAAACACAAAACTAACCTGAGAATATGTGCATTTCCCAGTTCAAAAATGCTTATGCAAATTTTCCCACCTTGCTAAGACTTTTTCTGAATAATTTTGTTTAGAGAAATAAGAGGTTGTAATGGTGTGGTTTTTAGGTCCTCGAGGAAGAATGTTCAGTGAGCCTCTGCCTAATTTTTCATCATTTCGAGTATCAATTCTCAGCAGATGCAGTAAATTAAAATTAGAAACCTATGAATTTTGCAAATAACAACAAAGTGATGTGCCATCACTCTGCTTCAAGAGCATGCTCTACTGAGCTACCATTTGAACAGAAGGGAATCCGGTGGAATGTTTCACTGAATCACAATGGTGTCCCCAAAGAATAAACTTTTCCAAAGTTTTAACACCTGAGACCATGAAAATCAATCTACTGAACTATAAATTTGAAGAATTAGGACAATAGTTACAGCTTATTATTATAATCCTTATAGAAAAATAAGTGTTTATGTTCATACTGTTGAATTTGCTGATGAAACACATTTCTTTGTTTTTCCTAGAATGTATGTAAATGTGTAGGTTGTTTGTTTTAAGAGAAAATATGTCAAGCCAGAATTTGCAATTCCTCTCAGTTGTAGATTTCTGTCTCATTGTTAAAGGAAAATTGTGCTTTTATTTTGCCCAAGCACTAAAATCTATTCACAATGCCATTCATTATGTACTACGTGATAATCGTGGTTAAGATACTCACATGCCTGATCTAAGATGGAAATTGCATTCAGACATACAAGAGAGAGTTATTATTATCTTTTTATCATTTACCAAGCAAAGAAAACCCAGTCAATAAGATCCTCAGATACCTGGAAACCCAATGGGCTCAATATCAGGGTAGTTTTCTATTTCCATTTGCAAGTACATGGTGGGAATGATGGCCACTCCTTGTGTAAAGACTGCATCCTCAACTTCATCAGTTATTAAAAAGCTAGGGAGAGAATCAGAGCCATGGTGCAAGGGCCCGGGATTGTTGGGAAGAGACCTTTCATGCTATAGTCTTAGGATAAAAGCTGAATTATAAATGAACCTGGGAGGCTTTGCAAGGCACTCACTGTCCCTTGCTGTGCATTCTGCCTGTGCAAAGGAAAATCCCCTTTGAGGAGATTAGCAGAGGTGGTTTGTGTGTGATCACAGAGGCTGAGGGGATGTGTGTGACTCTTGCCTAAGCTTAAAGTGGATTAGCAGGACTTAAAAGATGGAAAATTGTTTTGTGCAAAGCTCACCACGCTTTTGGAAACATAAATGAAATCACAGTCCTATGAACGTAAATCTGATTTCTCTCAGTTCAATGTGGTGAAAATCCTCTTCTGAAAGTTTAAACAACAACAAAAAAAAAGGACGTGGCGTGCCAATATTCATGTCAGCTAATGATTGTTGCACATTTGAAAAGAATTTCTTACTTTCCCTCCCCGCTTAGGTAGGCATTGGATTCATCAGTAAGGATGTCATTTCACATGTTTGAAGAGACAATGTGGTGAATAGGACATTGGACAAGAAATAAAAATAATCAGATTTTTTTTCCAATTCAGCCAGTCTCTCTGGGTTAACTTGAACAAAACCTTTAACCTTTTTTGTGTTTGGTATTTTTATCTATAAAATGAGAGAATATGCCCCCCATGGCCCTTAAAATTCAGCAGGATGTATCCAATTATGTTGTGCATTTGAGACAGCTTTATTAAAATACAGTATTCTGGAAGTTTTAGTTTTTTGCTGATACTCTTATCTTTGGTGGTAACAACTGATAATTTTTGGTAAGATCCCACTAACCTACGCACTAACATATTATTCTCTGAATATGTATTCCATAACAAAACATGACCTCGGTTCATTTTTCACAAATAAAAACAACACAAAAGTTGTGCTGCATGTTTACTGGTGACCCATGGGCTACATTATCTCCTTACAAGAAACTGGGTCTTAAAAAGGCAAGAGTATCCACAGATGGGTGTTCATCTCCCTTTATTTCTACGTGAACCATCCATGAGCAACATTTGGTGTTCTCTTTCCTATCAATCTTTCAGGAAGAGGAAGACACTTTTTTAGCCAACTATCAAAGTCATTAAAATTATAAATTGGAGTCAATCATCTGTTTTCAGAAAGAAATATTTCAGGGCCCTGATGTTTTGTGAAAAATAAAGGGCGTCTACTCACCAAATCCTGAGATACTCTCTAGTAAAAGGTTCATCTCAGCTCTTACAATTGGAGGGTCTCAAAAACCAGGTTTTGGGCTGGGCGCCGTAGCACACACCTGTAATCCTCCCAGTGACTCTGGGAGGTTGAGGCAGTAGGATCCCGAGTTCAAAGCCAGCCTCAGCAAAGGAGAGGTGCTAAGCAACTCAGTGAGACCCTGTCTCTAAATAAAATACAAAATAGGGCTGGGGAGGTGGCTCAGTGGTTGAGTGCCCCTGAGGTGAGTTCAATCCCTGGGACCCAAAACAAGCAAACAAACAAAAACAGTACTTGCTCTGTTCTGCTATGACTTGATCAGCCATGTTTCAACCTAGAAAGAGAATCCTCTGTTAAAAACAAAAAGTTTTTTAAAGATCACAAAGCTGACATACATCACAAAGAAAATTTAACTTATAAAAATAAAAAACAGAAAATTCTAGAAAAAAATTGGAACATCACTCAATCACTGACATCTAATTATACTTGTTGACCTGATAAAGATTTGTACATTAGACATCTATAGTTGCAGAGAAATTAAGAATTCATACATTCAAGTAGAGAAATAGTTATCTGGAAATATGGTATAAAATCTAGGCAGGACCATAATACACCCTACATTCAACCTTTACCTTTACTATTTCAATTAATAACTTAATCCCAGTCATTCTGTGTTTTTTTATGGGGGGTGGGTGAGGGGACAGAACACATACTTAGGGAAATTACCTGAGGGAACTGAAATCTGACTCCAGAAATCTCAATCCAAGACTTTTCAGACCCACATAGAATATATCATGGTAAAACAAACAAGTTGACCATTTTCAACAACTCTGTTAGCTTTTGCCTGGCTGCAACCAAAAGACCTGACAAGAACAATTTACAAGAGGAAAAGTTTATTTTGACTCATGATTTCAGAGGTTTGGTCCAGAGTCAGCTGACTCCATAGCTCTGAGACCAAGGTAGGCAGAATATCAATGGTAGAAGTGTGTGATGGAGGAAAATGGCTCAGGTATGACAATCAGGAAGGAGAGAGAGAGAGAGAGAGAGAGAGAGAGAGAGAGAGAGAGAGAGAGAAGACCGTTCATCAATTTCTATTGATGATAAAAATAGAAACCCTAAAAGCATGCCCCCAGTGACCTACATCCTCCAGCCATGCCTTATCGACCAGGAGTTACCAAGAAGTTAATCCACATCAGTGGATTAATTCACTCTTAGGCTTCAGTTCTCATAATCTAGTCATTTCACCACTGAACTTTATTGCATTATCTCACACTTGAGCTTTTGGAGGACACTTTGTATCTAAACCATAAAAGCAACCAAGAGATTGCTTATAATTATCATTAATATTACAAACACAGTTATAATATAGTCAATGCAAAAGCATAGGATCATAGTAAGATGAACAAAAAAAAAGAATATCAGGATATAAAAATGGCCCGTGATATTCCAGAAATATGGGTCACTATGGGTCAGATCTTTGTTGAAGAAGTTTCAGTCTAATTCTAGATTTATGGCCAATCAAATGATTGGTACACCACTGGAAATCACACATCCTCAATGAGGAAAGCTATAACAGCTTGCAATATAAATCCTTTGTACTGGATATCAGAATGAGGTCCAGTAATATAGGGCTGAGGACACATCTCAGTTTGTAGAGTGCTTGTCTTGAATTTACAAGGCCCTGGGTTCAATCCCTAGCACCACACACACACACACACACACACACAAAAAAAAAAAAAAAAGTCCAGTAATTTACATGATACTTATAACTGGGAACAGCACTTGTGCTGGTGCAAGTCATGCACAAGATGTTGTTCAAACTGATAAGAAAGCAATAATCTTTTTTTTAACAGACTTGCATATGAGGTGATGGCAGTCTGTCTTTAATGACCACCTGAGTCTGATAATTACTCAGCAGACCTGAAAAATAAATGAAAAGAAACCAGGTAATAGCCACAACTGAAGACAGAATATCTATTCTTAGCTTTTATGTTAGATGAGGCAAATAAATTTACTATTCTGTCTAAGGCTGTATTGTGGAAGATCCTGAATTTCTTTCAAACAAGAAGATTAAATTTGAAAATTTCCTGCTAATGAGAATTTTTAAAAATGCAATGGATGCATGCAATAACTTATTTTTGCAAATGTCATATGATAAGCAGATTCATCAGATGAGCAAATCTAAATAAATCTAAGATGATTGAAGGACCAACAATGCCACACAGTAGGAAGAGCTTTGCATACAATGTATCAAAATGACAACAAGGCAAAGAATATGTAAAGTACTTTTTGAAAGAAAAAATAAACAGTTGATGGCAGGAAGAAATAGATTAACAATGATTATGTTGCTACTTTCTACACTGTAGGGTTAGACCCCTCTGCATCTTTTTAGTTTAAAAGAATACAACTAAAAGGGGGAAATACAAGGAGTAAATAATAGCTGCCAGAATATTAAAACCACAGATCAAAATGATTTCTGCCAATTTAATATGATGCTAAAAAATTCAAATATAATCAACCTTTAGGCTAGCTCCAGATGGAGAGAATGGAACTGTTGACACTGAAAGATCGGGTCTGCTTTGCTCCCAAGTGCCTTGCTCAGTAGTTACAGGATCTCAGAACACTATCCTGGAGGTCAGAGGCTGTTGGCCAGGAAATTTGGTGTAAGGCTGGTGGCTATCAGTGATATTCCATGCCACTGTGATCAAGGATACTGCAGCCTGAACCAGAGTCAGGGTAGGAATAGTTCACAAAGATGAATATGCTCCCAAATTGGAACTTCCAAAATAGCCTCACCCCAAATAGGACTCCTACTGGTACATCCATCCATAGCATGCATTTTGAACTCCATTCATCTTACAGGTATTATCACTTGATAGCCCATTGATATTTGTGGAAAAACTTCAAAAACCCAACATCTTGACAACTGTGTAGCAGAAGGGGAAGCAGCAATACTTTGCTCCAATCACTCTGTTAAAATCACTGTTTACCAAGGGCTCAAAGCAGCAATCGAAAGTCACGTTCATTAACCACAAATAAATTAATTCAATTAGTTGGAAATAAAGAATTTTATTATAAGCAAATAACCACAGGTCACGAATATCAGAAAAAAATTATATCCATACTTTTGGAGGTAATCATTCCTTAAACAATACAGTATAACAACTATTTACATATAGAGAGTTGTATTGTTTATGATAAGTAATCCAGAGATTATTTAATGTAAACAGGAGGTTTATGCAGTTTGTATACAAACACTGTGCCATTTTCTACAAGGTATTTAGGCATCTGTGGATTGAGGTATCTAAGTGAGGTGGGAAGTTCTGGAACCAATTGTCTGCAGAAGATAGCAAGGGATGATTGTGCATATATTTAATTTGCATCATATATTCTTGTACAAATATTGAATTATAAGCAAAAGAGTTACCTTTTTGAATGATATTTAAGAGTAAGATTAGGAACATCATGTGAATTTCAGTATATTGTCACTGAAACTAATGCATCACTCTCAAGAGCGGATAGTCAAAAAGTAGACCAAGACAAGGTTGTTTGTTATTATGTAGGCATTGCCCTCAGTAGCTGTTTGCAGGTTTAACAAGTAGGTGTTACCATTTTTGTCCCAGGAATCTGTGCTTCCTGAATGAAGAATGTTCTCCCTCATTCATTAAGCATTTATTGAGAGCTTACTGTGTGTCTGGTACTCATCTAGAGACTGGTAATACAACTGTAGATACAATATGAAATACAAAGAGATAATAACAATTAAGCAGGAGATCATTCCACACAGATAGAAACTGTGCTAAGTACTATGAAAGTGCACTGGGTTGAATAGTGTCCCCCTAAAATTCAGGCCCACAGAACCTGAGACTTAACCCTGTTTGAAATTAGTTGTACCTTATCAGGGTACTCTTAATCCAATCATTCTGGATTATGGTGGGTTCCAAGTGTATTATGACTCTTGACACTACAAGAAGGAGAAATCTGGACACAGAGACAAACATGGGAAAGAATGCCACGTAAAAACAGGCTGAGATCTGAGCATACTGACCAATAATCCCAAGGATAGGCTGTAGATCTAGGAGACAATCAGTCTCTGCTACCTAAGCCACCTCCTTTATGAAAGAGTACCTCATTCCAGCAGCCAGTCCATAACCCCAAACACAGGAAATCTTAACAGAAGACTATTTAATTGGAGCTTTAGGACAGAGGGCTCAAAGGAGGTTCATGCAGGATGACTTTCAGGGCAGATCTGTGAGGCAGCAAAGGGGAAAAGAATTCTACCTCTAGGGAATAGCACCAACAAAGACCCAGGCAGGAAGGAGATTTAAAAACATAAGGGAGGACAGTGGGGGGTACAGCTCATGGCCAGAAGCTGCAGTAGAAGCTGCTCCATGCAGGTGTTAAAAAGAAACACATGGTATTGTGTGTGTATACAAATGTGGCATAATGATTCCTACTATTATGTATAATTACAATGCAGCAATAAAAATAAATAAATAAAATGGGAAGTTTAAAAGTAATTATGTTAGGCAGCTCTAACTATTACTTGGTTTATTACCCTCAATTTGCTTGTTTTTACTTTCAGAGAAATGTCATTATATTTTTTTTCTGATTTATTTAACATCCAATAAAAGATACTTTAAAAAATAAATGACAAGAGACAAAAATCAAGAAGAGATTATAGTTTCCCTTCTTACTGTAAGTTCTCATGATGAGGTAAGTCATTGACAAGAATTGTTCTTTAATGTTGAGAGTAGACACTGGTATTAAGAAGCATGGTGGTTATTTGCGGACAAAATATGTACAGCAATAAAAATGGAAGGCAGGACACACTGTCCCTTTGTTTTATCTGTGTCCCCAAAGACAGATGAGTTACTAGTCACATTATCCTCAGGGATTACAATATTTCTTGCAATTCTCCTTCAATGTGTTCTCATTATTTATTTTGTTCACCCAATTCATGGTCATTGGCATTTATTTATCATCCAGCAGACATCATAAATTCTGGGGTAAGGAGTTGCAGGAGGCTAAACATTATTTTACTGAAGTGGTTTGTGAAAACAGGAATTTGAGTAGCATTATTCCTGGTATGCCACCATGTTGGTAATATAATAAAATTAAAATTAAATCATTGTGTTCATAAAGTTTTCATCTTCTAGATTTACAAATGTAGAAAGGAAAATATTGAAATAATTTTTCAGAAGGATATACATTCTCTGAAAACACACACACACACACAAACACAAGAAAACATAAATGATTTTTTCTATGACAATAAGAAACCCAGTCAATGGAGCTGAACTCGCTTCACTGCTTGGGTACATGGTTCCCCACTTAGAGAGAATATCAGGGCTTAAAGATGAGGTGAATGTCTTAGAACATTCAGATAGTAATGAAGAAAAAATTAAGAAAGATGTATCAACAGAATGTAGAGAAGCTCTGGGACAATATCCACAAAAAAATTTAATACACACAGGTCTTGAGGAGAGAGAGTGAAGATACAGGTTAATGACAAAGAAAATTTATTCAGTGACATAATAGCAGAAAATTTCCCTAATTTTGAGAATGAGTTGGGAATGCAGGTACTGGAGGCACTTAGAACTCCAAAAAGATCTGAGCATAAAATACCTTTTCCTGGACTTATTATAGTTATAATGCAAAAAATTAAAATTAAAAACTGAAAAATCAGATAAAGAAAGAATTCTGAAACCTGCACGTGTCAAACCATTAAGGAGGGCAAACTTACATAGAAGAAGGTGATAGAGAGAAAGCATGCATTGGAAATAATATATTTCATTGGGAGAGTAATAAGCCAATTAGAATTAAATCTCATTGGGAGAGTAAATAAACCAATTAGAATTAGGAATTAATCAAATATTAGAAATAAAACAAAATAATACATAACTCATAAACACTGTATATAAATGGTTTTAATTCTCTAATTGAAAGACACAGATTGTTGGATAGGGTTTTTTTCTTTTTTTAAAAGACCAAATGTATGTTGTCTGTAAGATAGACATCACCAGCAAACACATCTAAGGACAAAGTGAAAGGATTTTTCATGCCAATGAATTAAAAAGCAATTGGAAGTAGCTATTCTCATACCCAACAAAGCAGTGTTTCAGTCAAGATTAGCCAAAGAGAACAAAATGGTCACCACTTATTAGTAAAAGTAATATCTAATGAAAAGATATGACAATTATAAATATTTATTCTCAGAAGATTGGTGCACCCAATTTAAAAAAATAAACACTACTCCACATAAAGTGACATACAGCCCCCATACAATAAACTGGTGTATTCGATACTCTTTCTTAATAAATAGGCCATCCAGACATAACATTGACAATGATACTACAGAATGAAACAATACTCTAGAACAAATTGACTTCATAGACATCTACAGAAAATTTAATCCAACAACAGCTGAAGGTACTTTCTTCTCAGCTACTTGTGGAACTCTCTTCAAAATTAATCATGTATTAGGCTATAAAGTACGTCTTAGCAAATTCAAAACTTCAAGTAATTTCTCACTTTATGTCAGTTCATGATGTAATGAAATCAGAAATCTAAAGCAAAATAAAATTCAGAAACTGTTCAAACACAATGAGATTGAACAACATATTTGAATAATGTGAGTCATTGGAGAAATTTAAAATTCTTAGAATCAAGCAAAAATTAAACACAACATTCCAGAATCTATGGGACACAATGAAGGAAGTTCTCAGAGGGAACTTTATAGCTATGCATGCCTATATTAAAAAATCAGAAACCTCTCAAATGAATACCTAATTGTGCATCTCAAGGTCTTAGAAAACTAAGAATAAACCAATTCCAAAACCAATAGAAAGAAACAATAAAGGTCAGAGCTGAAATTGATTAAATAGAGAATAAAAGAACAATAAAAGAGATCAATGAAACAAAAAAATTGTTCTTTTAAAAAATAAACTATATTGATAAATCCATAGCCAATCTATCTAAAAGAAAGAAGACCCAAATTAATAAAAGTAGAAGTAAAAAATGGAATATTATAATATACTCCACTGAAATCCTGAAAACCATTAGGATTATTTTTGAAAACTTACATTCCAATAAATTGGAAAATCTGGAATAAATGAGAAAAAAAGTTCTAGACACCTACACCTACCAAAATTGAATCAAGAGGACCCAAAAAATCAAAACAGTCCAATAACACACATTGAAACTAATGCATTAATAAATATCTTCCCAACAAAGAAAAGTACAGAACCAAGCAGATTCACAGTTGAATTTCATCAAATCTTTAAAGAATTAACAATGATGTTCCTCAAATTATTTATGAGATAGAAAGGGGTGAGGAGGTCCATTTCCAAATTCATTCTGAGAAGCCAGTATTAACCTAATACAAAAACCATATGAAAATACAACAAGGAAATAAAATTAGAGACATATTCTTGATAGGTATAAATGCAAAAATCCTTCATGAAATACTTGCAAACCACATTCAACAACATTAAAAAAATCATAATAATGGTCAAAATGGTTTCATTCTCAAGAGACAGGAATGCTTTCACATACACAAATCAATAAAAATAATACACCACACAAATAGAAACAAGGACAAAAATCACATAACCATCTTAATAGATGCATTAAAAACCTTTGACAAAATGAAAAACTTTTTTGTTAAAAACCATGAAGAAATTAGGGATAGAAGAAATTTACTTCAACATAAATATATGATAAAACCAAAGCCGACATTATACTGAAGGGAAAAAAATCAAAAGCATTTTCTCCCAAATCAGGAAGAACAGGATGTCTACTTTCCCTGCTTATGTTCAATATAGTATGCAAACTTTTAGCCAGAGCAATTAATAAAGAGAAAGAAATAAAAGAGATTAAAATGGAAATGAAGAAATCAAATCATCCCTGTTTGCAGGTGATATGATCCTATGTCCAAAGGCTATAAAGCCTCTACCAAGACTTCTAGGTCCAATAAATTGAGCAAAGTAGCACAATACAAAATGAACATATAGAAATCAGAAGCCTTTCTATTCACCAATAATGAACCTTATGAGAAAAAAATAAAGAAAACAATTACATTCATAATAGCCTCAATAAAATAAAATAAAATACTTAGGGATCAATACAAGAAAGTGAAAGAGCTCTATAAGGAAAATTACAGAACACTGAACACTATAAGTTGAAGAAGGCACAAGAAGACCTCCTATGTTCATGGATAGGCAGAATTAACATTATGAAAACTGACATATTACCAAAAGCAATGTACAGACTCCATGTGACTCCCATAAATTCTTCACAGAAATAGAAAACACATTCCTGAAATTCACATAGAAGTAAAAATGATTCAAAATAACAAAAGCATTTCTGAGCAAAATAAAAGCAATGTTTGAGGCATCTTCATACCTGATGTCAAACTAGACTACAGAGATATCATAACAATAAATAGCATAAAAACAGACACATAAATCATGGGATAGAATAAAAGACACACAGACAAACCTACTCAGATACACACTTCCTGATCCTTCACAGAGGTGCCAACAACGCACATTGTTGCTTGAAAATGGTGCTTGAAAAATAAAAAGTTAGATCCCTATCTCTTACCTCATAAAGTCAACCCAAAGCGGGTCAAGGAGCTAGGTATAAAATCAGAAACCTTGTAGCTACTAGAAGAAAACATAAGAAAAATACTTCAACATGTATGTATAGGTAATTAATTCCTGAATAGGACTTGATAGTACAGGAAATAATAGCAAGAATTAATAAGGTATGACATTTCATTTAAAAGGTTCTGCACAGCAAAGAAAACAAGAATGTAGAGAGCCTACAGAATGGGAGAAAAATCTTTGGCAGTTACTCTCCTGACAGAGGATTAATAGCCAGCATATACAAATAACTCAAAAATTAAATACAAAATTACATAAATAAATATAATAATCCAGTCAATAAATGATCACATGCACTGACACTTCTCAGAATAAATACAAATGTCCAACAAGTATATGGGAAAAAAAAAAGTTCCAGCTTTTTAGAGACCAGGGAAATGCAATCCAAAACTACATTGAGATTCCACGTAACTCCACTCCAAATGGCAATCAAGAGTACCAATAACAATGAATGCTGTTGAGGATACAGAGAGAAACTGTACTCCCACTTGGTGGAAATGTAAATTGGTACAGCCACTTTGCAAATCAGGGTGGAGTTTCCTCAAAAAGCTAAAAAATAGAATTACTCTCTACCACCTCTTGGCATTTATCTGAAAGATTTAAAAGCAGCATACTCTAAAGATACATGCATACTCAGTTTTATAGCAGAACCATTCACAATAGTCAAGGCAAGAAGTCAACCTAGGTTGTCTGTCAACAGATGACTGAACACAGAAAAATGCAGTCAGTGTATACAATGGAGTTTGTTTTTTTTCCCCAATCATAAAGAATGATGAAATCATGTTATTTGAAAGAAAATGGATGGAACTGGAAAGCATCCTGTTACACAAAATAAGCCAAACCCAGAAAGACAAATGTTGCATGTTTTCTCTCATATGTGGAAGCTAAACAGAGAAAAGGAGAAAAAAAATGAACAACATGCTATGCTAAGAAGACTCTTAGGGTAGAGGAGGGGACCATGGGAGGACGCAGAGGAGGGCAAGGAGAGACAACAGGAAGTGAAAGTGATCACGTTATACTATGCTCATGTGCTAAGATGCCCCAGTGAAACCCATTATTCTGTACAATTTTTATGCACTGATAAGATACATAAATTAAAAACTATAAAACATACAAAAAACAGCTCAACAGAAATCTAGGACTCAGAAATAAAGAGTAGCAATGGTAGCTGGTTCAATTTTTAGAAATAATGACAGAAATATGTTGATCTTGACATGATTACCAGTCATCCATTAAACCCGAAGGGAATTCTGGGTTTAGATCAATAGTAAAGTGGAGAAAATCAAAATTGAGGAATTTGTTTCTTATACTCACATTAGCACTTATTGCCTTGGATGACCTCATTGTCTAAAACGACTTTAGCTCATGTGATATTTTTTTAGCATTTAATGGGAGGAAATTTCCTGCAGAATAGCCAGCTACTATTATTTTTGCATTAATGTCAACACCGATCATTGTGCTCTGACTCCTGACAGTTTTTACCTTCCGATAAATAATAGATAGCTATTTTTAATGCAAGCAGTTATAAAATGGTTCTTACAGTTAAAAACTTGCCAAATTATTTTCATCTATTTTAGAGTGTTCTCAAGGATTAGAAATATGACTGATTGTAAAGTTAGCACTAACAATTATTTCTCTAACTTATCCAGTTTATCAGCAATATCTTTTTATACTTCTGCTCATATATTTTGAACTTCCTTGTGAATTACATGGAGGTTTTAAATAGTTTCCTTTTTTGTAAAAATTATTAAAGAGTATTAACTTTTTATATGTTATATATTTCAAAAGAGTCCTTATAAAAACTGTTTGTAGGGAGAACACCAAAATTTATTTAAGATCATTCAAAGACATTAAATACTTGCTAAGGAAACTAGGTTACTAATTGGGTGATAGGCTATAGAAATTTAAAATGTTGGTAAATTATATTTAATCATGATTCAACTATTTAGTCATAGTTTATTTTCTTACTTTGTTATAAAATGTAGTGGTCTTAGTAGGGCAAATTATCATTAGGACAAGTTATTGGGGTTATTTTAAAACTTTGGTTGTATTATTAAAGAATTTTTTTAAGCCCTAGCTATTTTTATCTGATGAAATTAAACTGATTGAAGTTAAAAAAAAAAAGAAAAATTACATTAGTTTAGTTGCCTAAAATCCATCTGTGCTCTAATCATGTAAGCACTTAAAATGTAAGAGCCCATCTCTCAGAAAATATTAGAAAGCTGCAATAAATATAATTATGCAAAAATTTTTAGTTAAATTTTTGTTAAACATAAATATTAATGAGTTTATTTATCATCTTTATGGAGAGGCAAAATAGTGGTTAAGATACAGAGGCTAGAGTGTCAATTTCAGATCTAATTCCTACTCTGCTATTTATTTATTCTCACCAAATCAACATATCAAAATTCCCAACTTCAACACCTTTGTTTATAAGATAATGAAAACAGTTCTCTGTAGCATATGTGGTTGTTGTGGGGATTCAGTGAGATATTTCATGTAAGGTATTTGGCCCAGTATCTGTCCTATAAGTGTTCTTTTAATGTCATCTACTATTACAAAAAGGTAGGTAGCATCTGGCTACAGAATAATAAAAATGCATCTCTTTAACTAACAAGCAGGAGAATGCACATAAGTTAACACATTTCATATGTAAACTATCATTTCCTAGTAAAGACAATATAACAAAGTAGAAATGATTTGATATGTAAATAACAACCTCTTTCATAAATAATAACTAATTAATTTTTCCAATAACATCAATCTTTAAGTCTGATATTGTCATTTCCTTGAACTTCCTCATGAATATCCTGACTTGCTTTAGACATGGCCTATTTCTTCACATCCCTCTATTATACTAGGATTTGAAATGAACTAAATCATATAGAATTTATACAGTGAACATTTTGTTAAATGTAACAGATGTATGGAAAACACACAACTTGATGGGGGCCCAAATCATTAATTTCTTCATAAGGGAGTTGCCATTCCCAGGTAACCATCTATGAATCCAGGGATGCAATTTATTTTTTATTTTTATTTGTTCTAATTAGGTCTATATGACATCAGAATGCATTTTGATTCATTGTACACAAGTGGAGCACAACTTTTCATTTATCTGGTTGTACAAGATATAGTGTCGAACTATATGTGCAGGCATTCATGTACCTAGGGTAATGATGTCCCTCTCATTCCACCATTTTTCCTGCCCCCATGTCCCACCCCTCACCTCCCTTCCCTTTGCCCCATCAAAGCTCGTCCATTTTTCCCATGTTCTCCTGCCGTTATGGATCAGCCTCCACTTATCAAAGAGATCATTCAGCCTTTGGTTTTGGGGGAAGCTTACTTCAATTAGCATGATAGTCTCCAGCTCCATCCATTTACTTGTAAATGCCATCATTTTATTCTCTTTTAATGATGAGTACTCTCCATTTGTGTATATATTCTACACTTTCTTTATCCAGGGATGCAATGTTAACTGCACCTCAGTTGGTCCTATCAGCACATCTGCTTCCTCATCATCAAGCCCCAAAGATTAACCATTCCTCTGCCTCCTTATCAAGGGACTCACAGTCTATGCTTCCTTGTCTCTGGTACCCTTCACCCCACATTTCTCCCGGGAAGCAACTTTAATGTCCTTTTGTGGAACTGCATTTATTGTCACTGTGGGTCCATATTCCACAGCATAAACATGTCATGGCTTCTTTATTCATCCTGTCCTTGATACAAGTGGGTTCCCGGCTGAATGTGTGTGTGTGTTATGACAATGCTGCTAGATCATTCCTACACGTGATGCACCGGGAACATATGCAGGACTTTGGCTGAGTTGATAGGAGTTGAGTTACTGAGTCACAAAGTCTTGGGGAGATTCCTAAGTTTAAATTCCTATATTTGGCTTGCATAGATACTTCAAGAAGGAACACATTTTGACAGAAGGGGATTTCCTGATCCTACATTTGACAGCTATGAAAAGAGTAATTTGTGTACAAAGTATTTTTCAAATGGGCCTAAGAAATACCAGTAAAGCAGCTAGACTAGCTGCTGTGTGCTAGCCATTATGCTAGGTTTTGGGGGATAAAAAGGACAAAAGAGCCCTGAGTCAAACTTTCAAACAGCACAAAATCTAGCACAGGAGATAAATGCAAAATAAAACATCAAGCTGATGAGTTCATAGTTATGGATGAACTGGGCACTCTGAATTAGAGGAAGATGATCCAATGACATTGTATAAGAATGTCGTGGGTTCTAACTAGGAGCTCCAAAAAGACTTCCTCTCAGGACATTGAAGGAATGAATAACAACCAAATAGAAAAAGACAAGTCAGAAGGGCTTTCCAAATGTAAGAGACAGCAGGTGCTGTGAGCCCGTGAAGGTGAAGGTGGTAGCTCCCTGGCCACCCGGGCTTGGTGGAGCTCTGAGTCACCAGACCTCAGAGAGACACAGAGAGGGGTCCAAACTCGGTTTTTGGTTATTGTTAAGGATTTGGGATAGTTTCCTATGAATTAAAAATTGTGGGAGGATTTTAATGTGGCAACAGGAAGAGGTGAAGAAGAGCTGCTATGTGGAGTGCAGATTGGATGAGGACCACCATGAATGCAGAGTTCATAATGACAGAAGTTCTGAAAAGGGGTGACAGTGTCTCAGACATGGGGTGACAGTGTCTCAGACATGGGGTGGAAGTGGAGAGGCTGAGAAGCTGATTGATTACAATAACACCTAGAAAAATCAATAGCACTTGTTAAATGAGGCCACATTAATAAATAGCTCATCACGGATATCCCAGTGTCTGGTTAGCTCAACTAGATGGGTAAATAACTGGTTAATTCTGGGAATGAAATCCCTCTAGTTTGGGATGTAGCTAATCTAATACAGTGCTCTCTTTCATCTATATTTACATCTTGGAATGAAATCCAAGATCAAATTTCCTGAGCTGTTTATTGCTCCCTTTGAAATGCTGCTTCTCCTGACAGGGACCCAGCGGCTGCCAATGTTATCTTGTCACTGACATCCATCTCAAGCCTTCCATCTTTTTACGACTACTGATTGTGTATTTCAGCATGAAACACATTTTGGGAGGTGCTTAAAGAAAACATCTGTTGTATGCGCATATGAGATAGATCAACGGTAATCACCCACTCACTCACTATCTACTGATCAGTTTGAATGCTCCTGAGATACCGTTATGAATTTCTTCTCATTTCATTTCCTCTGTGGGTTTGTTTTGGGTTCTGTTTATGATCATACACCTAATGGAAATACATCATCTGTGCGGAGCTGTCGCAGAGAGGCCTGTGACTGTTCAGTTTCAGTATGGTGGGAAATGTGAAACTGGATAACCCTACATAAGCAAACTTGTCTCCCAAGCCTATATCTGCATTTGGGGATTCGTTCAGTACCCAACTTGTAGTTTTGAAGCTGCAGGTGACTCATCTTATTCTAGGCAGAAACTATGTTTTGGATGACTTAAGATAGTTTGAGACAGGCACAGTGGTGTACCCAATTGTAATCCCAGTAACTCAGGAGACTGAGGCAGGAGGATCACAGGTTCAAGATAACATTCAGCAATGTATTGCAGTTCTCAGTGACTTAGCAAGACTCTGCAAAATCAATAAATAAAAAATAAAAAGGGCTGGAGATGCAGCTCACTGTTAAAACAACTCCCCCAGAGTTCAATCCCCAGTACACAAATAAATACAATTTGTTCGTAAAAGCTAGAAATTCTTGACAAATGGAGAACTAAATGTATATCTTTATTTTCCTTTCCGTAGCTCTGTTTTTCCTTTGGAAATTAATTTTGCATATCACTGACAGATTTCATTTTCTAAAGATACATCATGCGTCACTTTTTTAAATCAAAGGCAACAATGATGAGTCTTTCTGGCACACTGCACAGAACAGGTGTATGTCTAAGAAACCCTGCGACTTCTCTCACCCTGAAACACCACTTCATTTGCCTCTACCTCCCAGAAGGCTAGCTCTCCTGAATCAGCCAAGTCTATGCAATGCACCCTGCTCTCCTTCAACACTTGAATTTCTAGGTATGCATCTTTCCATTCCCATTGGTCCTTAAAAGGCCTTAACCCCTCCAAACACATCCCATGTCTCCAGGCTGAGATGAAATCCTAACTCCTCCATTAGATCTCCATAATTATCCCAGCTCATCGCGATCACTGACTTCTTCAGTTACCTTAATTGCATACATAATCCAGTTTGTTACCTTAAGCAATTAGTTGATTTTCGGGGCAACATTTTAATCATTAATGGATATTATCTTCGATGCCTGACAAAAGGGGACTCATTCTTATCTAACTACAGTCTGTACACAATGCTACCCCGGCTCTGCATAGAGAGGAAGTCCAATGATTGACTGACAGATTGACTGGACCCCTCTGAGATGTTTATTAAACACAATTCGGTAATTTGGCTGTGTTATTGCTTTCAAAGTTACATGTACCCTGAAGGATATAAAACATTCCATTTGTGTTGTCTAATCTTTCCTTGTAATCCTGTCATATAATTTTTTATTTCAGCAAGGAGAGAGAGAGCCAGAAATGGAAGAAACTGCAAATGGAAGTCACTGAACCATTTGGAAATTCAAAGTTATAGAGAGAAAAAGCTGCGAAGATTAGTCACACTCTTCCTGCCACTCTGACGTGGCATATGGCATGAAGATTTCCCCTTGGACTCTGTCACTGAAGAGAAGAGCCACAAATGCACAGGAAGATGTCACCCAATAATTGCCACTCAGAATGTCAGGGATAGGTAGGATTCTGTGTTTTCAGAACTGAATGTCAACATATATGCATATATTGAATAGATGCCTCTTAGAAAGTATTAATTTGCCATTGCTACTGTGGCATCAAGAGATGACTTTTTACATAACATATTCACTTATGTGTTTTTTCTGGGGTGGGGGTTGGGTACCAGGGACTGAACTCAGGGGCATTTGACCACTGAGCCACCTCCCCAGCCCTCTTTTGTATTTAATTTAGTGACAGGATCCCACTGAATTGCTTAGCACCTCACCATTGCTGAGACTGGCTTTGAACTCCTGATCCTCCTGCTTCAGCCTCCCAAGCTGCTGGGATTACAGGTGTGTGCCACTGTGCCTGGCCCACTTGTGTGTTTAGTTGTTACATACTAAGTCCCTGCCTTGTATTAAAGCAAAATTCCTGAACAAAGAAAACTGACTATGCCTTTACTTCATTAAACTCCAAACACAAGCAAAACGTAACGCACCATTTCTGATAAATACTTACAATAGACAAAACCCAAACTTAACCCCAGCCAATCAGGAGTGGCCAAATAACATATGCTCATGCACCTGCAGATTTTCTAATATGATAAACCAAAAAGGGAGATTCTGCTACTACAACCAGATAATTACTTTATTTTGCTTCCTTATTCGCCCTACAAACACTCTCCTGTAGCACCTGACATTGGAACCCTAAACCTACTTAGGCTGGCTGTTTCCCAGTTCATGAATTGCTCCTTACTCCACTGAATGCTTTAGGATGTTATTGTGTCTGGGTTATTTATTTATTTTTCTTTCTTTCTTTTACATGTGACAAAAAACAATGATGGTTGCTAGAGATACAGCAGAGAACAGGGAAGCAACACTCAGACTTACTGTCCAGAGGTGCAGAGAGAGAAACAGTAAAGAAACTAATCTAAAAGGTGATAAATGGAGGTTATTTCATTTATGGAAAATTAACAAGTGCCATCACAGAAAATGACAGGCAGAATTTGCTGAACATATTCTTTGAGGAAATATAGTTTATCTGATCCCTGAGGAATAACAAGCAACTGGCTGTGCAGAGACTATTTTTTTATGTTATTTACTAAATAGGTTTATAGCAGTTATATGGGACATGAAACAAACTTTTTTTTTAATTTACTGAGAACACAGCCTGCTCTTGTGGTCTCAGCTCATAGCCTCTTCAACAAGACAGCCCTGTGATGTGGACAGTTGGTTATTGGTTGCTTATCAAAGTCCTTGTGGAAATAAATATAAAAACAATCATAATTGAAGATTTAATGAGTGAAATAAATTTTTTATGCCTCCTGATTTATTTTTCTACTCAATCCACTGGTTCTTTTGAGGGTACTTTCCTATTCCTTATGATATACACCTTCTTTATCTAAAACTGACCTAATGCTTAAATGATCATAATTAAGCTGGGAAATATAACTCTAGGAGTGAAGGTGTTTGTATTCTGGTTCAATCTTTTATCACTTAGTAGTTCCGTGGCTGACGGCTCTCAAAATCCTTCCTTTGTAAAGAACCAAGTTAGTCAGATTTTCATTGCTATAACAAAACACCTAAGGTAAATCAACTTAATAAACTGGTTTACAGTTTAGAGGTTTCAGTATGTGACTGACAGACCCCATTGCTTTTGGACCTGGGGAGGCAAGTACATCACTGCAGGAGTGTGTGGCAGGAGTGTGTTTATCTCATGGCCTGAAAAATAGAAACAGCCAGAGACCAGCATCCCACAATGCCCTTTAGGGGCATGGCGCCAGAGACCTAACACCATCTACCAAGTCCCACCTCCCAGTGATGCTGTAGACCAGAATCACGTCTTGAACATGTGGCTCATTGGGGCACATTACAAATCCAAACAGTAGCGGGAACTGAATCACCTCCCAATCAACGTGCATCATCATCCTAGGGCACTTGCCAACCCTGCTCTGGAAGGCCATAGGATTTAACATGTCTCCAGAGCCACCGCGGAGGGGTGACAGGAGAACAGGGAGAGCTTAGAGCTCTCTCTTCTCCCTCCATAAAGTAAGGCCTGGCCTTCTACACCGGATATGCTGGGCTTCTGAATGTGGCTTAATTAGGAGAACAGGTTCTGTGCCTTAAATCCCTTTGTAAACCATTAGACTAAGTGATTTGATGAATCCAGCATCTAACTGTAGGTTAAGGTTCCATGGTCTTCAAAACTAAGATTAAAATTAAGATCATTTGAGTAAGAGGAAATTAAATAAACTGGAAATTATAAGATCCAGTGCTAACAAGATTGGCTTAACCTTTTTCAAAGAGTTGGGACCCTTTATTTGAAAAAGATCCAGATGGGAACATAAAGATAGTCCAAAGCACAGATCAGTGCAGACACAAGCCAAGATGAGTTTCCCACCAGGCACGGGCACACCACGGACCAGCAACCTCCAGGAAATTATAACTGTTTGCATCCTAGCCACCTGGGGTGTCCCCAGGTCACACTCTCTGGGCCTAGCACTGACCTGCACCCTATACTGGGCTGATCTTTGGGTTTTACCTTGTCATCTGCTTTTTTTTAAATTTAAAGACTCACTTTAATTAACCACATGAAAATTTATGTGACACTACAGGCAAGTAGATGATAACTTTGACTAGGATTTGAAAACTTTATACTTGCCCATAATTTCTCCCTCAAATAGGCGTGTTATTCCTACAACAAATGGAACCTCTGATCAATTTGTGCAGAGATTCCATGAATATTCACTTTGCATAATAGTACATAATAGCAAATAAGAGATTGTCATGGTTACTGAATTTCTGTAACAATGAATGGCAGTAATTTGAAGGAACACTACTACATCCGTAGTTCATTTTCAGCAACATTAGACAAATATACAAGCTCAGTGAGGTGGTACAAACCTGTAATCCCATCTGCTTGGAGGCTGGGGCAGGAGGATCTCAAATTCAAGGCCAACCTCAGGAAGTTAGTGAGACTCTACATCAAAATAAAAAGTATAAAACGCTAGAAATGTAGATCAGTGGTAAAGCACCCCTGAAATTAATCCCTATTTTCAAAACAGAATATATATATATATCCAACACAATCCTTGTAAAAAAGATATTATTGAGTGCCGAGCTTTTGAAATAAAGCCAATTTCATACAAGACATCTGCTCTAAAGATTGTCTTTTTGTTATACAGCATTTTAAAAGATAGAGTAAGAGGGAAAAGAAAACAGGAACTTTAAAAATTGAATTACAAAAAATATTTGCACCAATTTGTTCTCTAGAAAATATAGAGAACAGCATTTTAAAAGATAGAGTAAGAGGGAAAAGAAAACAGGAACTTTAAAAATTGAATTACAAAAAAATATTTTGCACCAATTTGTTCTCTAGAAAATATAGAGAACATACATTTTCTCTTTTATCTCAAGAGATAAAAAGTTCATCTCAAAAAGAACAAATGTGGGCTGGGGATGTGGCTCAAGCGGTAGCACACTCACCTGGCATGCGTGCGGCCTGGGTTCGATCCTCAGCACCACATACCAACAAAGATGTTGTGTCTGCCGAAAACTAAAAAATAAATATTAAAAAAAATTTTAAAAAAAATTTAAAAAAAAAGAACAAATGTTTTCATGCTTCAAATGAGCCCTTAAGAAATATCCTTTCTTCAAATGAATTTTTTCCCAGTTGACTTTAATTAAGTTTAGAATAGTGTACCTGGATACAAAAAAGTGAATGCAAATCAAATTACTGTCTAGTCCAACAAGTGCTAACATTTCCCCTTACAGCTGTACCCTGCTCTCAATGTTTTCATGGAAACATTCACCTAAATCAAATTTCTGATAATCAATCACACTTTAAGTGCACTGGGAGAATTTGTAATTTAAAGGACTCTCCCATGATAAACTCTGAAGTAGAACTAATAATACTTGGAGTTTACACAATCTTTAACTGCTTTCATTATTGTATATATCACTCTTTACACTTAACAAATCTGCCTAAAAGGAGGAGCACATAGACAAGACAACTGGAGGAGCATCTTTCCATGCATCTAGGAAGAGATGTCAGCTAAACTTGCAGAAGGGTTATTCATCCCCAGTGGCACCATCATTTCGTGTGTATTAGTCAGTGTTCTCTTACTATAACAGATACCCGAGATGACCAGCTTAATAAGATAAAAGGTTTATTTTCACTCACAGTTTTAAAATTCTACTTCATGATCTAACAGACCCATTGCTTTTAGGACTTTGAGGTTGGTGGGGAAGTAGCACATTGTGGGTACATGGGGCAAAGCCTTTCAGCTCATGATCTGGATGTATAAGAGAGGAGGAGGAGGGCTGGGATCTCACTATTTTTTTCAAGGGCATGCTCCCCATAACTGGAAGACCCCACACTAGGCCCCACCTCTGTTAATCACTCCCCAATAGCTTCAAACTGGGGATTGGCCTTCTCCATATGGGCCTTTGGGGCCATTCAGATCCAAACTACAACACTCCCCAAAACTGTACACAGGTGTCTGCTGCCAGTGACCCCTCAGAGCCCACCAGGGCCACAGCTCCAGTTGCTCGGGTTGGGCTCATATCCTAGGGCCCTGAGGGCATGAAAACACTCTAAGGATGCATCACAGAACTAGGGATTGGGTTGCTATGGGGAGAACTCAAGGAAGAAGGGCTGTGTTCTGGGTTGCTACTCTCAGGAATGGAAGGACCAATTCTGTGACGTGAACATTGCCCTAACCCCCACCTAGAGAAGAGAAGACCAGATGCTGGGGCCATGATGGATGGAAGGCCCCACTCAGGGGGGAGTGTGACATTTGGTACTTTGTGGGCAGTGTCCCTGTGTGGTGGGCAGGACAGGAATAACAAGTGGTTTTATTTCTTTCTTGTTCTGTCATGTTTAAAACAATGTGGGCATGTCCTAAGAGTGCTTATAGTCAGCAGGGGAATGTCAAGTCCTAGGACAGCAGATGAAACACCAAGTTCCCACGGTGGTACCCCACCCAGCCATCTCCTAGATGCCAGGGGGGACTTTACTCTTTCTTGCTGTCCATGTGTTCAAATTTATGGATAGCACTATACCAAAAATATTCTGCCCCAATGTGTTCCCTGGGAAACACAGAGGAGGTACGTTAGGTCGCATTTAAATCCCTAAGTCTGCGTGTATCACTTATCTGACTAGGTCTAACTCTTAGAATGCCTCCAACAGTTGTATACATTAATTTAATTAATTTGCACTAATGATAAGCATAAGTGTCTACATATTTTTGTTTCCCTAAATATCCTCATTTCAAAAATGCTGCACCTGCTTACTACATACTCTTGTCTCTCAAATTTAAAGGTTGTACATTATAGTCACTGGAATTCCACAGCCATTCCACAGCCGGGCACCTTAATTCACAAATTATCCAAAATTTGTTTTCAAAATCCTCTTTGTTTTTAATACATACCCTTTTGTGCAATATTAAATAATGTGATTTCCCAGTGTTCAGTACCAAGCTATTTTATTTTACACTTGTTGATTGAGACTTATTGAGTGCACTGTGGTATGTACTGTGCCAAGCACTTTCCATAACATAGCTGATTTAGGCTCTGAACAGACCTGTCGATCCACTTTCAGTGTGGTTTAGAGACACTGCCTACTCCTTCAATTCACAAAGTAGGGGCAGAGAGATACACTTGAACACAGGCTATCTAATTTCTGAACCCAGACCTTCAAACACTGTTAAAAAAATAATAACTGAGCATTTTATCCTGGGCAAAACGTACAACACTATATTATTTCTGAATTCCAATATCTCAAGTTTCTACATACAAACAAGTTCAGAGAAAAGAGGAAACACGATTGAAGTAGGTTCCTTAAGGATCCTCCTGAGAAACCGATTGAGGTAGATTTTTTAAGGCATGTATAATTTCCTTCTGGCAAGATGGTGGGAGCAATGATGAACACAGAGGATAAGGTGTCGTGGAGGAAGAAGCTATTTCTGTTGGGGAACCCAGCTAGAATAGTTTAGCTGGAGTTGGGGGAAAATATTGGGAGAATATAGAGCCAAAAAAGGTAAAAATGAAGTCATTAGCAGAAATCACTGCCTAGGAAACACTTAGATGTTTCCTTTTAAGTAAAAGTACAAGGATTTTATGTTGGGTTTCCTTAAATTTAACCAGAAAAGAAAAAAAAAGACAAAGAGGAGAATAAGCAGATAAACCCCTTTTTTCTACAAATCAACTTTTATTTTGCACCTTCTGTGTGTATTTGATCAGTGTCAACTGCCAAATATTTCATATAAGCAAAGCAAACAGCCCCATGAGGACCCACTAGAGCCATCACTCCATGGTGGTCTGGTCTCAGAGTAACACAGTTTTGTTATCAAACACAGAATTTTTAGGCTGTGGACAGCATCACAGAACTGCACACAAGACTGCCATCCAGATATGATTTAAAAGTCATTACCCTTGGACGACTGAGCTGTCATTGGCCTAAGTCATCTCTGGCTCCTGTTTCTACACTTGTCTCATGACCATATGTATTTAAAAAAAAAAAGAAAAAAAGCCTTATTTTCATTCTTGCCTGTCATCTAGATGACTTTTGAAATTAAATTACTTTTCTAAATGAATTCCTCTCTCCGGCTTGATGATTGAAAAATATCCACAATATCTTTCCCTTGCGAATTATTCACTGAATCCTTGTACTACTTTATTGAGAAGTAAAGTAATCTTGTCATATCATGTGTGGTTTCCCCTTAGAATAATGTTGTCACAGCCTAACCTCCTCGCTTGTTCACCTCTTCCTATGTTTTAAAAATTATAAAAACTCTAAGAACTTCATAGACAAATAATTACATCTAATATATATATATATATATTTTTCTTAACCTTTATTAGAAAGCCAAAGAATTGGGAATTTAGATGTCCTGAGAGCAATGGAAAACCTCTGATTCCCAATACTAATGTTTTGTTTAGTTTCCATCATCCACATGTGCAACATTGTGAGGCAAAAGTTGGTGTTTCTACTTGCTCCAAGACTTTTCCATAAGACTTAGTCATACAATGGATTCCAAATCACTCACCTGTATTAAATTGAATCTGGTTACCTGCTGTATGCAAAGTTAGTAACTAACTGTCTTCATCCATCTGTGCTGCTATAACTAAATACTTGAAATTGGGTAACTAATAAAGACCAGAAGTTTATTCCTTACAGTTCCAACTGAGAAGTCTGAAATCAATATGCTGACAGGCTTCAGGCATGGTGAGGGCTGCTATTCCTTCTTTCATGATCCTGCCTTACAAACTGTGTCCTCTGGAGGTCAAACCTCCTATTCTCATATGCAAGAAGTGGAAGACTGACAAGAAGAGCCTGGTGAGTTCCCAGGGGTCCTTTGATGTGGTGCTATTCCATCCATTAAGGTGGAGCTTTCTTGGCCGCATCCCCTCTGAATGCCTCCCCTCTTAAACTCTTGCTTTGGGGAGTGAGTTTCAACATGCATTTTGGAGGGGACACCATAAACACTCAAACTGTAGCCCTCTTTGTCCCTCACAATCAAGCACTGAAACACTGGAGGATTATACCAGAAAACCCAACACAAAGGAAACAGAATGTAATTTTTGTGCTTTATTCTGGGAGAGACTAATAGGAGACTGGAAGAGGACTGATGTCTATCTCCAAAAATAAATTGCATGAGTGTCTTCATTTCTCTTGATCTAAGGGGTAAAAATGCATGACACGATGTATAACCTATGCAATGCCTAGAATCACTTCCTTGGGAACTGGATTGGGAACTCAAAGGTAAGTCAAGCATTAAAACCTTGAGGTAATGGTATGGAAACACTGGGAGCTCCTAGTACATGACATAGTCCTCGAGACCATTCACGGACTCCTTCAAGCAAACTCTTCCAGGTGCCACAAGCACACTAGGAATAAGAGAGACAGAGTCTGCTCTTATGAGATCTATTTTATAATAGATGGGCAACACAGTCTACAGAGGTACACAGGGGCATTAATACTTAAATGCAGACTGTGATAAAAAACCATGAATGAAATATACTTGTTGCTACCTAGCAAAAGAGGAAAATTCAGCCCTCATTCATAATAATGTTTCAGCTGTAATTTGCACGAGCAGACCATGAGGTTACCAAAGCAATAGGCCAATTATACTTTTCCTGTTGTATTTTTGTATTATTTTTATAACTATGATCCTCAATATAGATCATTACCACTGGGATGATTAGGTAGGGGACTATGAAGAAATCAATATAAACAGAATTTTGAATATTGCCCAAACAAGCAATTTAGATATTAGACCTGCTGAAAATTTATTTAGAGCACCAACAACCTCTGATTCAACACAAATATGTATCACAGAACCCAATCACCAGCTGGGAGTTAGTATATTTTGTTTTTCATTAAGATTTTTTTCTTTTTCTTTCTTTTCTTTTCTTTTTCTTTTTCTTTTTTTTTTACTTTTTCATCGAGAAATGATTCATTAGTGCCCTTGTTTCTTTACTTTTTGAAGGGGACTTCATTTCATGGAGCACTCGGTGAATGGCTTAATACATTTTTATATAATCTTTAGCATGACACCTGTGTCCAAGGTACAAAAGCAACTACGGGAATTCCACATCATACAATAGTTCAGGTAATTTAAGACTGCATACTTAAAAAGAGCACACTACAGGGACACAGCCATGTCAATGTTCATAGCAGCACAATTCACAACAGCTACACTGTGTAACCAACCTAGATGCCCTTCAGTGAATGAAAGGATAAAAAAAGTGGCATATATACACAATGGAATATTACTCAGCAATAAAAGAGAATAAAATCATGACATTTGCAGGTAAATGGATGGAGTTAGAGAAGATAATGCTAAGTGAAGTTAGCCAATCCCCCAAAACCAAATGCTGAATGTTTTCTCTGATATAAGGAGGCTGATTCATAGTGGGGTAGGGAGGGGGAGCATGGGAGGAATAGATGAACTGTAGATAGGGCAGAGGGTTGGGAGGGGAAAGGGAGGGCATGGGGTTAGAAAAGATGGTGAAATGTGATGTACATTATAATCCAAAGTACAGGTATGAAGACACAAATTGGTATGAATATACTTTGTATACAACTGGAGATATGAAAAATTGTGCTCTATTTGTGTAATAAGAATTGTAATGCATTCCACTGTCATATATAAATTTTTAAAAATTAATAAAAAAATGACCAATGTTTGAGGAGATAATTATGTTTGGCCCTACTTAAAATTTTGTTATGTATACATGATTCAAAACATTATATGGCACCCAATTTACATGGATACTTTTTATACTTTTATGCATCAGTTAAAAGTAAATTAAAAGACAAAAGATCAGCATATTGTAATTTCCACTTAAAATTATTTATTAAAATTGGTCTTCCTTACTTTATTCCAATTTATCAACCTCTATAGAGTTATTCCTGATTTTGAGTTGCTGCATTAGAGCATTAGAAAGTAATTTTCTCATTTATATGATACTAAAATCATTCTGTGCTATTTATTTGAAAAATGTTACATGGAGACATAATTAATTGCCTTCATAGAACCAAGAATTTTCCTTGAAAATAGGTGCAACCAAAAGTCTGTGTTACTTATATTCATTACATTTAGGGTGAATTTATAGCAGATCGTATAATTATTCAAAGAGCTGTCCTTCCAATTGAGGCATTTCTACAGTGATATTATAAAATACCAGTAGAAAAATGATCATGCTTCCTGATTTTTAATAAAAAACTGTTTACTTCACATCAAAGAGCACAGGTCTCAAAAAATATAGGAGAATCTGGTTTTTATTACAGCAGCAAAGAGAAAAAATAATCTGTCTCTAATTAGGAAATGATAGGTCTCTTAAAGCTAAAGGATTTAAAATCATTACACTTTTCACTTTCCTATTAAATGAAGTTATTTTTTTTTCCTGTCACAGGCAAGAAAAGAAGGTGGGAAGGAAACAGAAAAGAAAGAGCAGGATTTGACACAGTACTGAAGGAGTTCTAACAGTGTTGTAGGACAATTCTGAGCACAAGGTTTCTCAGCCCAAGGCAACTCAGTAAGACCCTGTTTTTAAAGAAAATACAAAAATAGGGGGGATGGCTATGGATGTGCCTCAGCAGTTAAGCACTCCCGAGTTCAATCCCCAATACCCCCCAAAAAAAGAATGTCTGAAGATTACACACAAATCATCAGCTGTAAATTCCTCTTTGCTAAAAGTAAGCCAAAGAAACTCACCCTGCACCCTTTCTGAATCTTTCATACTTTCTGCCAAAGCACTTGTGTGTCACTCAGCTTTGCATCACTGTGACTAATACACCTGGCAAGAACAACGTAGAGGAGGAAAAGCTTATTTGGGGCTCACTATTCCAGGGGTTCTGTCCATGGTCAGCTCCATAGTTCTGGGCCCAAGGTGAGGCAGAAGAACATCATAGGAAGATGATGGTGGAAGAAAGCTGTTCACATCATGTTAGCCAAGAAGGGGGGGTGGGAGAGAGAGAGAGAAAGAGAAAGAGAGAGAAGAGCGAAGAGAGAGAGAGCGAGCGCACAAGCATTCATACTCTACTCACCAGGGACAAACATCAACCCCAAAGCACACTCCCAGGGACCCACCTCCTCCAGCCACAGCCTAGTTGCCTATGGTCACAAACCAGCACAGAAATCCTCAAATTATTAATCTGTCAGTGGATCAATCCACAGATTAGGTTACCGCTCTCATAATCTAACCATACCCCTTCAGAGTATTCCTGCACTTCTGGGGACATTTTATATCCAAAGGGTTACAGCAACATATACTTTTGTTTAGGAGGCAAAGCCTCTATTATTTAAATGCATAATGGATAATGGTGCCTCTATTTTTCTTTTAAACTATGTCTTCCTGGATATTATGATAATGAAAATCACTTCTATAAGTTTCCTCAGTCATTAAAAAAGAAATGAAATATCTAGCCTTACTTAACCTTTGACTTCATAAGAACAAATATTAATGCTACCTAACTTCTTTTGAGTCCTCTCTGTGGGCGAGTCCCTGCGTCAGATGCTAATATTCGATATTTTATCAAATCCTCACACCAACTTTGTGGTTAAGAATTATTATCCCCATTATGTAAAAGAGTATGTTGAGGTCTAGAGATTGGATGGCTTGCCAACTATCATATAGCTGGCAAACATTAGAACTGGCATTCAAACTCATCAATTTACCGTCTCTTTTCTATTGCTCATAAAATATTCTGCTTCTATCAGTAAGAGATAGCCAATAGGTGATGCTTCCAGCATCATATTCTATGGATTCTCTATGTACAATGGATGACTACAACAATCCTGAATATTCAGTGTATACTAACCCTTATAAACCTTTCATGGGATTTGAACCTGCTTTCATTAGTTTTCCCTAATCTTGGAGTCTATGACTTTTGACTTGCTTATCTGACACACATCAGATAATATATGCTATGACTTATCCCAAGCCTCTTGCTTGACTAGAACTCAGAGCCAGTCCTAATATTTGTTCTGGGGAAATGTGATTGGTTCCTCATTCATATCCATGAAGCATGCCACAGGGAAAAGAGAATATGAATATAGGCGTGGCCCATGGCATCTGAAACTACAGAGTCACTCAACATGGACCCAAATTACACTTTGGTTAAATTCTTTAATTTTATTTTGTAAGTACATATTGAGCAGGTTAGATAAAGATGGTAAAATAAAAAGAACTTCAGATGTAGAATCAAGCTTTGGCTGAGCGCCAAAGGTTTGTTTTCCCAACTACTGACTGCTGTTTCACTTAGGTCACTTTATTCAAAGTGACACAGTGTAGGTAGTACTCCCAGCACTGCCATTGACTAAGTCATCTTGAGAAGAAGGATAGTTAGGATGCCTGCCCTATAGATCGAGTCCTTGGCTAAATCCTGGGATAACAATCCATTATGCCTAAAGTATTTTAATAACTGTTTCTCATCTTGATTTTTGAAATAAGGATAATAGATTATCAGCTTGACATAACTTGACAAGTCAGATGTTTTGAGTCACCGTTTGCTGATGAAATGACATTCAGGAATACGATGAGTTGCAAGTCCGTCAGTTGATTCCCCTGAGGTATCTGTCCTGTTGTCCCACAGAATCCTTCCCTTCAAAAGACTCCCAGAGAAAACAGCCTTTAGAAACTCAGTGCTTTCTCTTTCTTTTGAGAGAATTTCTTTGTATTCATGTAAATGTCTTTGCAGGGAGATAAAGCATATTCCATTCCAATCCTGCATGATCTAAGCTGTGATTCACTAAAGTACCGTGGAGCATATATTTCTTTTTTAGACAACATTGTCATCAGTGACACCCGAAAGGAATACATTTGAGTTCCATGGAACTTATCGTATTTCTTCTCTTTACGATCCCTAGCCCTTTTCATATTTTATTTTAGGCTTGTCAAGGTTCTCAGGACCTCACTAAATTGCTGAGGCTAGCTTTGAACTTATGATTCTCCTGCCTCAGTTTCTCCATCAAATGTATTACAGACATGCACCACCACATCCAGCCATGGACTTTGTATCTTAAAACTGGTCCACAACCAAAAATACTCCAGAACTGCTCTCCAAGGTTTCTTGCTGCTTTCCTTATCACTGCTTTCTAGTCCTCTGCCTGTTTCCTATGTCACTCACACTTTCTCACAAAAATAAAAAATTTAGCCAGTGACTGAGGGAGACAGGAAAGAGGAGTTACTGTTTAATAGGTATCTAATGAGTATCAAGTTTCAGTTTACTTTTTTTCACTTTTTGATCTCAGCCGTTATTTAGAATTGGAAACAGAATCTAAGAATACAAGCTACACAATTTAAAGGGATTTAAACACCCACTATGTTAACATCTAAGGGAAAGTTCTACATTTGCAAAAAATAAATAAAACCTTCACCTTACTGTTTCTCTGTATCTCCCCACCCAAAGTGTCAGCAATTCTGAAGGATGGTGGTAAGGGTAGTACAACAATATAAATATATTAATGCCACTGAGTTAAATACATTTAAAAATGATTAAAACAGTAAATTTTATATTATGTATACCACAATTTTTATAAAAGATACTGATACATGGACAAATCTTAGAAAAAATAAACAAAAACAATCTACATGAACAATAATATAGTTATGGTACTAATGATCTAATATAACCTATTGGTATAAATAAACATGACCAATTGAAAGAAAAAAAAAGAAAAAAAATCTACATGAAAAATGCCAGACACACACAAAAAAAGAAAGAAAAATGCCAGACACAAAAGCACAAAAGATTTCATATTACGTGATTCCAATCATTTGAAAATGTTCAAAAATTCACTGGTGATAGTTGCACATCATCGGTGACTATACTAAAAACCAATGAATTATGCACTTTAGTGAACTGTTTATGAATTATTTCTCAATTAAAAAAAATTAACTCGTTTTCAATCTATGACTACTAAAGACAAATACTATTCTATAAATTCTGGAACCACATTATGGTGCCAAATTGAACAAAGAACAACAATAATAATAATAATAATAAAAGGACTGTGGTTTAAAATGGCTGGCAGTGAAGATCAGGAAGGTCTGTACCAGGGCATGGTGGCTTTCCAATCACAGGGCAAGAACAAAGGCAAGATCATGGAACACACTTGAATGAAGCTGATCAAAGACCTTTATTCTGGTCCTCATCATTCATTAAGCCACCTATGCAAATAATTTCTTCATCTCTGCCCCAAGCAGCAACAGCTGCATCCAGGGCTAAAGTGGAAGACAGACATAAGTAGTGAAAGACCTTATAAAGAAAAGTTATCAGGCAAGAGCTCTACTTATCCTGGCTCAAGTAAAGGTAGAGCAGGAAGATGTGCATATGTGCAGAGATTCTGTTCTTCAAAGCTGAGGCCTGTAGAGAGGCAAGATGAAGAATGCAGTGAAGGCTCAAAAACTGCCCAGCTCAGCAATCAATCCAAAGTACCTAAAAATACAAAGAGAAATATGTAAAGCAAGGTACCTTGAGAGTAGGATTAGTGTAACAAACTGAGCAAAGTTAAAATAGAAAGGATGTTGGTACAAGCAGCAATTCTAATTTTGACGAATATCTATCCAAAAGCTCTTCAGGGAAAAATATGATACTAAAGAGGGTGGGTAGTTAGAAATTAAGCATACCAATCTAGAGAATTAGAATTAGGTAGGTAAGGTTTAAAAAATTGTTGTGTAACTAAACATACAGGGAAACCATACAAGGAGTAAGTGACATAAAATAAAAGATAAGCTAAAAGAGTTTATAATCTTTTAGATAGTTCCAACTTAAGATGTGGGACTGAGCCCATAAATTTATATGCCCTGCCACCCAAAATTACATTCAAAAGAAAAAAAAAAGGTTTAAAAAAGATATAAATCTGCAAAAAGGAATAGGGGCCTATGAGCAGTTAACAGATTCCAACAACAACAACAAAAAAAGTGAATTATCAAAATCTGCCTGAAGCAAGTTTTTAAATAGAGGAAAATGAGCCCAGAAGGAACACAGAGGGGGCTGCAGCTGAATAGGAAGCCCATCTGCCTAGAACCATAGGGAGGATCTAGACTCAGTCAACAAGAATTATAAAAGACCAGAGAGGAAAATGAGATAATAACCCATGTTTCTCTATCACAAACTATTGCCCTCATATGTCCCTCTTAACTTTTTCTATGTGGTGAAGATATTTACACCTAACTTGGATGGGAGAATCACAGGGCTCTCTTCTAAAGAGCCAGACAGACCATCATTGGACACTAGGGCACCTCTACCAACACTGCTTCCACAACACAGCATTCTGTATACTGGCCTTTGGAAGCCCCAGGTTAACATCTAACCACAACTCTGCTCATTCTAAAGCAAAGCTGCCAGGCAAAAACCATCCCCACTGCACTACACACAACTTCCAGTCTTCACATTCTATCATTCTTAAAAAGAATAAACATCACTGAGAATTTGAAGAAATCCTACACAAATAAAAGAGACCAAAATTTATTTTAAAAGTTCTAGCATAAAACAGATAACTCAAGGCAAAGAACATAGTAAAAACAAGCCAGAAACACCTCTGATTTAAAAAGATAATAGCCTGCTTTTGACAATGACAACATCTTGCTGAGATCAACAAATAAAGCTAAAATATATAAATATAAATATGGGCATGTATATATGTATACAAGTGTGTGTGTGTATGTGTATGTGTATGAGTATAAATGAGAGATCTTTTTTTAAGAGAGAGTGAGAGAGAGAGAGGAGAGAGAGAGAGAGAGAGAGAGAGAGAGAGAATTTTTTGATTAGTTATTTTTTATTTCTCGGCAGACACAACATCTTTGTTTGCATGTGGTGCTGAGGATCGAACCCGGGCTGCACGCATGCCAGGCGAGCACGCTACCGCCTGAGCCACATCCCCAGCCCGAGAGAAGATCTTTAAGACATTAAAAAAACATCAAGAAAAGGCAAATTTAAAATCTAGAAAAGGCAGGGAACCAATCAATAGTCAAACCCCAAAGTCTGCCTGAGTGGGGAAGACTGGTAACCCACCCTTTTTTAAGCTAGAGTCCCATAATATTATACCCTCACAGTAACCAAAATTAAATCAGACTCCTCACAGACTTATAGCCCAGGGGTTACACCACCACTATGATGCAGGAAACTTCCAGTCTTAGATCTCATTAAGGATGTACTGTACTGATAATGTTCCTATGTGTCTTGCTGGAGCAAAGAAAAATGTTCTTTGGAGAAAGATATCACCATAAAATCTCAAATTATCTAACAAATAATTTTTTCCAGTGCAATGACCACTATGTAAAGACAGTACCAAAAGAAAGAACGGATAAAAAGACAAACTCAAAAGTCTAGATATTGGATTGGACATACTACAAAGTAAGAACTTCAAAAGGCTTTGGATATTAGATGGGATATTACACATGACATACTCTATAATAAACAACTACATTCACCACTTAAATAAATGAAAGACAAGTTTCAGAGTATCCACAGAAAAACAAAGAGGTTTAAAGGAAATGAAAAGAACTGAAGAAAGAACCGAAAATTCCAAAACAAAAAATTACACAGATCACATCATACAAAGGCAAAATTAGGATTGGGCTTTTATGTATGTTTAGTGAAAATCCCAGAGAAAGTGCAGAGAAAGACCAAAGCAGAGTCAATGTCTAGAGAAACTGGCTGAGAATTTCCCAGAGCATATCCAAACTTCTGTCCATCAGAGTGAAATCTCAGAAAATCAAAGGCAAAGAGAAAATCTTAAAAAGGGATAAACTACCTTCAAAAGACAGACTATGATTTCTCAACAGAAACAATGGAAGCCAAAAAAATGGTAAGAGAACAGCTAGAATTCTGAATTTAGCAGTAAAATCTTTTTGTATTTCCATTTCCCTCTCAAAAAAAAAAAAAAAGAAAGAAAGAAAGAAAAGAGAAAGTTGAGAGTCAGCTACCAGTTACCTATATTAAAGAAAGCTCTAAAGGACTTATTTTGGGGAAAAGGATTACAAATGGAGGGTAAGAAATACAAAAAGATCAAAAATTGTAGTAAGCATGTGAATAAACTCATATATTGTCTGTATCATATATCAATAACAATGTCTGATGTGGGCTGATAAAGACACATGGCAATAACAGCATGTTAAGTTGAGGGATGAGGGTTTGTAAATGGCATTAATGGATTCTAAGATTCCATTTTGCTGAGGATGAGGGAAAAGATTCTAACTTTTGGCTTTGATAAATTAAGCATGCATATAGTAACTAGTGGACTAACCCTAAAAGGATAGATATATACGACTTCCCAACAGATGGAAGGGGAAAAAAAGGAATAATAATACAAAAGGCAACATAAAATAGGACAAATGAAAAGCAGAAAAAATAAGATAGGAGATTTAAGTCCATTGTTATCACTAATTAAATTAGGCATAAATGAACTAAGTGCTCCAGTTAAAGGCAAAGATTGTCAGTATGAATTTAATATCCCCAATTATACAGCGCTTACAAAGATATGGAAATGTAAAAACAAAAAGATGGGAAAAAACACATAAACACTAAAGAAAGCTGGCAAACTTTAATAATGAGACCAAATATATTTTAAGGCAAAAGAACATTATTAGAAGTAACAATGGTAAATTTTTAAATATTAAAAGTTGTATCATGAGCAATATATAATGATTTTAAATTTGTATATTCCTAATTCCAGTTTTAAATCTATAATGAAAAATAAATCCAGAACCATAAGTGAAAATATTCTTCAGTCATAGTAGGAGACATTAATACACAATTCTCATTAAGTGATTCAGTAAGCAGATAAAAGAAATTCAGTAAGAATATAGAAAACATAAACTATGCAATGAGACTTGACATTGCACCCAACAACTGGAGACTACACTTTTTCTTCATTCATAGGCATCCACACACAGAATACACCTACATACTGGATTATATAGTAACACATGAAACTAAAGAAATTATTTTTAAAAAAATAGGTTGAAAAAGAGGCTGTACAAACATCTACAAATTAAGAGATTACTCAAGATCTAGGCTTGAAGCTGGCCATGAAAAGGTATCTTCAAAGACATATAAAATACTACAACACAGGCCTAGTGTGATAAGGAGATGCAGAACATGGAATAAAAAGAATGAAATAAATGAAGAAAAGATTTCAGAAGGTAATGAACCTTAAAGGAGGTAATGAGAACACCTTGTTAGGGTGAAGGTGAGAATGAACTGAGGGCACATGGATTCTGAAAAGCTATTCAATCAGAACATATGGATTGAAGAGTAAGACTTAGGAATTCAGTAGAAGAAATAGCTGAGAAAGCAGTTAAAATGTGGTACTTCAAATATTTCCTATTTTGATGACAAGATTTAGTTAGTACATGAGTTAACCTAAAATTCCTAAGAAAAAAAATAGTTACAAGAAGTACAGAATATCAATGCAAAGTAATCAGTACACACAGACTGCTAAAGAAGAAAATGGACAGAAGTAACCTTTTAAATGTTGGCAATTGTTCCTGATGGCTAACATTATGATGAGGGAACAAAATTTCTATTTATTTACATTTAGGGATGGAAAACACAAGCAGGTACAAAACTTTCCAATTCATCTGAGTCCACCATGTGTCTTCATATTCCCTCTCCCTTCTTTATGGTTAGAAGTTTGCCAGAAGTTCTAACTCCCCAAGAGAAACTGACTATAAATAGAGTTAGCAAGTTTGTTTTCACTGTCCTAATAGGAAGCAAGGAGAAGAAACTATCCCTGTACAAATAAGAGAGAACCAAACATTTGTTTATAAGAGCTGAACTTGCGTCATTAGCATGAAAAAAACAGGTGGAAATGATTTTCCACTGATAAAAAGCTTACTTTCCAGAAAAGCAAATTCATCGACAGCTTCTATCGCATTATATGAAACACAAGGAAAAGGGACACTTGACTGTGGTCATTTGGACATCAGCTCCAAATTAGCACAATCCATACAATGAAGGAGATGAGGCTTTATACAAATTTAGGCATTTATAAAATATGTCCCTTGCTGTCTTGAGATCTATTTCTGTTCCACCACTAAATCTTACATACTGGCTGCCTAATAGAGTAAAGTCAAGTCCAGGCACATACTGTTCAATGAGAGGGGGAAATGTGAATCCTCCTACCATGTTGCTTTACTCTTGAATTTATTCTCTTTGCTCTGAAAGTTATCAGAGAAGAGTTTGGCAATATAGCAGGGAGTACAAGATACAGTATATGAAAACTTCAGACATGCGCAAGGGTTAGCAGCTGGATAGAGGGTCAGAAATCAAACACCTGCTTTGCCTTCTCAACTTGCAAAGGGAAAGCTTAACCCAGCCCTCCATTGTCTACTGCCAGATACTATAGAGACACTCTACCCAAATCTCTCCTCTGAAGGGTTTTCCTCTTTCCTTGTTAAGCACAACAGTAGGCATCTTTTGCAATGGTCTCCACAAACAGTTCCTGTCAAACAAATGAACAAATTAAAAAATCAATGGACTCCTGTTTTTGAAAGAAAAGAAGGTGAAGGGCTCAAGCAGGTGGGGAGGTTCTGAAACTTAAAACGGTACAGGACTTCACTAAGGTCATTCCAGTACCTCTTCCCCCAGAAGGCCACTACGTCCCTTCCTCCCCTACTCATAAATCCACCGTGTTCCTTTACTAGACTGCTACAAGTTGTATGTGAGCCAGGAGAGGTGCAAATTAAAAGTTGATCTCTGCGCCCTCGTAAAGTGGTTAACAAAGCAATACAACACATGAAGGTGCGTGACACTCTTCTCCAACCTTTCCTGATTACACACACCTCGGACTGCAAACACCCCTTTCACTTTCCGTCTCAGCACAGCCCGCTCAGACCCTCTTCTTCCTCCTCCCCAAATTCCGCCAAACAGCCCCAAGCCCCGCCCCAAGGAAGCCACGCCCCCAGAACCACGCGCTGCCACCCGTAGTGCCCTTGCGCTGGCGCCAGAATGAAGATTGCTTCCTCTGCCGCTAGCGTCATGTCGGGGTCCGCCTTCACCAAATCCTTCATTGGCGCCAAAGGCAGCCTCGAGAGTCCAGCCGCGCCCCCCCCCGCCCCCCCACCCACACTCTTCGGAGCTTGAGCTTGTGAGGCCGCTGCCTCCCCTCCAGGCCCCTCCTCCTCCCGGGGCGCCCTGCTTCCAGCCCCTGCCTCCATCCTGGCACTGAGTGTGCTGCGCAAGGCCGCCCACTGTGAGCTCGCAAGCGGCGCCGGCCCCTTCACCCACCGCCCCCACCCCACCCCACTAGGCTCCTGTCCTTCTTAGAACTGATCACAGTTATAATCCTGCATTTCCCTGTGTGATTATTAGAACGATGTTTGTCTCCTCCTCCTTCACCTCCAAATCAAAACCTCCATAAAGAAGATATTCCTGGGGGCTGGGGTTGGCTCAGTGGTAGAGCACTAGTCTAGCACATGTGAGTTTGATCCTCAGCACCACATAAAAATAAATTTAAAAATGAAGGTACAATACCTTTGTGTCCAACTACAACTAAAAAATTATAAAGAAAGAAGGTGTTCCCGCCTGATTTTGCTCATTGAGTCTTCAGTGTGGTACCGTATCTGGCACTTAGTAGGTGCTCAATACATATTTACTGGATGAATGAATCATTAACAGTGACTCACTTGGAATTGATGTCTCAAAAAAAAAAAAAAAAAAAAAAGCCTGTTAGAATTGTTATTTGAAAATGTCTACCAAAAGCCTCTAGTAATTCCTATAATGGGTTCTGTCCTTCCCTCAATCCTTAGAATCACGCCCTTGAACAATTAATTTAGCATTTTCTTACTTATTTTGTTTACTTTGATGGAGGGGAAAGGTAAAAGCATGAAATAAAGAAAAATATATTTTATAACTTAAAAAAACAGAAAATAAGATAGATACTTGTAATGACACTTTTGGGTCATTTCCTTTGTTTGTTTAGTCTCCTTCTTTATATGAACAACAGACACAGTCAGAAGTTGAATTTGCCCCCCACTCTCATCTGTAGAATCTGGTTTTTGGAAAAGTTTATGAGCAACCAGGAGTAGCAATCATGAAGAGCCAAACACTATCTTAAATCACTTCCCAAAAATTTCGTTTTAGTTCAGTGGTCAAGAAGATTGGATTTTCTTATTCTCGAGAAATAATAGAATTATTGTGAAGTATATGTAGTATTTAAGAAGTGTTCAAAAGAGAGTATAAGAATTAAGGAAGTAGTAAATGTCAAGTTGTGTGACATTTCAGTTATGAATTAAACTGATAAGTAGAAATATTTACCACATAAACAGTGTTAAGTATCATTTATTACCCCACCAGTGCTTATAATTAGGAGCACTTTTTATGTTAAGCTTAATTCCAAGAGGCTTATTATGATTATTTTTGAACAAATTTAACTTTGAAATTGTTCTTGTAGAATATCTATACAAGCTCTTTCACCCCATCATGGGCATGACATGTAGACTAAGGCCATGAAATTCAGGGACTTGTGAACCACAGCTATGATCACTTTGCCCAGCATTGGAAGCTCCAAAGAGGCTGAGAGAATGCTGGTGGCATGCATCAATACAAGTCCACAAATAACACTCTGGTAACTTGGAAGAGCAGTATGAAGTTTTATCTCCTGAAAAAGAACCAGAATTTCTCTGTCAATATTCTGTAGATCCTTGGTGAAGCAGACAAGAGTCAATACTGCTGAAACAATAATTGCCATCTTTGATGGATGCAGCCAGTCTACCACAAAGTTTTGGGGAGAAGAAATCTCATGAAGCATGCAGTAATTATGAAGGTTCTTAAACAGAAGACCTAAGGAGGAGTCCAAGGATATGGGACAGCCTCTGTGCTAGTGATCAAATAGAGGTAGGATTCATTAAACATTACAAGTTCTTTTCAGAAACAGAGAAAGGAGAGAAGGAGAAAGTTTTCCAGGGAAGGAGAGAGAAAGGAGAAAAACTATAAATAAGCAGTAAATTTATTCCTACTGTGAATCAGGCCTGACATCCCATTAACATTATTTTTAGAAGTTGGATTTATTGGTCGCATGCTGATACAATTCAATAATTTTCTATAAGGGCACGACACCTGGTTCAAATCTTTCAAAATCTTGTTCAAAATCTTTCTTCTGATTCAATCTGTAGTAAGAAGCCATCCATCTCTATTATACACAAATGCATCATTCTCAAAGAGAACTTTGAAATTCATTCCTTTACTAGTTCCTGCCCTCTAGAGTAGAGGACTAGGACAAAATGGAACTCAAGCAGACATTAGGAGTAAGGGCTGGGTAGCAATTTTGTATCAGGCAGTCAATCATTTGTACACTATTGTGATAGCTTCAAATTATGTCCATAAATTTTTTGACACTCCTATTTCAAAAAGTGGAGTCTGAAATCCCTCTCCTCAAGTGTATGCTAGACTCCATGACTAACTTTTAATAATAGATAATAGGAAGAAGTGACCTGTATGCCCTTCAAGATTAGATCATAAAAGACATAGTGCACAAGAAGACTACAAGAGCTAATATATGAGTTCAGCAAGGTTACAAGATTCAGGATCAATATGAAAAATCAATTGTATTTTTAAACAACAGAAATGAACAGTCCAAAATTTAAGAAAATAATTCTATGTATAATCACATCAAATGAAAAAATAATTCTTAAAAATGAATTTAACCAATCAAGTGCAAAATCTGCATACTAATCTTTTATAGTTAGGAATTTAAAGAACATCAAATTAGCTTGAAAGATACCCTGTGTTCATAAATTGGAAGGCAATACTGTATAAATTGATCTAAGATTCAGTACAATCTCTATCAAAATCCCTGCTTGCTGTTTTCACAGAAATTGACAATCTTATCCTAAAATCCATATGTAAATGCAAGGAAACTAGAAAAGCCAAAACAATTTTGAAGAGGAAGAACAAAGTTAGAGGATTCACACATGTCAATTTCAAAACTCACTACAAAGCTATAGTAATAAAGACTGAGAAGTATTGGCTTAAGGACAAGCATATAGATGAATGAAATGAAAATGAAAACCCAGAAATAAACTTACACATTTATGATTAATTTACTTTCAACAAGGGCACCAAGACAATTCGATGAGCAATGCATAATCTTTTCAACAAACTGTGCTAGGGCAGCTGAATAACCAAATACAAAAGAATGAAATTGGGTTCTTATCCTACATCATATACAAAAAATTAACTCAAAATGAATCAAAGAATTGAAAAGAAGACCACAACTATAAAACTCTCAGAAGAAAACATGGATATAAATTTTATGACTTTGTATTTAGCAAAGAACCCTTAGACAAAAGCATTAAAAGCATGAGAAACAAGAAAAAACAGATAAATTGGACTTCATTAAAATTTTTAAATTTGTGCTTCAATGACGCTATTAAAAAGATAAAAAGACAAAATATTTGAAAAATCATTTATTTAATAAAGGACTTGTACCTAGAATAGGATATTGGTGAAAAATGAACAGCTAATACAATACTAGATTAAAAAAAAAAAAAAAACCCAGTTTAAGAATGGGCACAGGATTTGTATAGACATTTCTCCAAAGAAGATATACAATTAAAAAATGCTGAATATCATTATTAATTAGAAAAGGAAAATACAAGTCAAAACCACAATGAAATACCACTTCTCACTAAGATGGCTATAACATCAATAAGAGAGAGAGAGAGAGAGAGAGAGAGAGAGAGAAAGACAAAAAGTATTGGTGAGTATATTGAGAAATTGGAACCCTCTCATATTTCTGGTCATATTTTCTGGTAGTGCAGCTACTTTGGAAAATAGATGGGCAATTTCTTTAAAAGTTTAACAGAGTTACCATATGACCAATCAATTCCATCCCTAGGTATATGCCCAAGAAAACTGAAAACATATGTCTGAGTAAAAACTTGTACACAGATATTCTTAGCAACATTCTTTATAATGTACAAAAGTAGAAACAGCCCAAATGTCCATGAACTTATGAACAGATAAACCAAGTGTGATCTATTCATACAACATAATATTGTTAGGCCATAAAAAGGAATGAAGCACTGATACAAGTTGCGAAATGGATGAATCTTGAGAACATGCTAAGTGAAAGAAACCAGACACAGAAGACCACATATCATAGGCAAACTCATTAAAATAAAAAGTAGATTGATGGTTGCCAGGTGCTGTGGGGAGGGAAAAATGAGAAGTGACTGTCAGTTGATATGGAGTTTCTCTGAGGGATAATGAAAATATGCAAAAATTAGTGGTAATTATTGCACAACCTTGTAAATATACTAAAGGCCACTGAGTTTACACTTTAAAAGCATGAATGCTGTGATATGTAAATTCTATTTCAAAATTTTAAAAACTATTTTTTAAAAAGGCACTACTGATTCCTTTCTCTCCTCGCCTCCCGCTTTCCTTCCTCCCTCCTTTCCTCCCTTCCTCTTCTATCAATCACTGTAGGAGAAATTAGCTGTCATATTAAGGACACTCAAATGGCACTATTTGACATATGTGTGAAAAAATTGAAGCCTCCCATAGGTAAGCAGCAAGAGAACTGAACCTTTGAGATAACAACCATGAGAACGAGCTGTCTTAGAAATGTATCCTCAAACCCTCACTGACTAAGACAACTGTATTAGGAAGGACTAAGATCTTTACTGCAATATCATGAGAGACCCTGAGCCAGAACTACCCAGTTAAGCCACTCCCAAATTGTGAACTCATAGAAACTGTAAGATGATACATACATGTTGATTGTTTTAAACTACTAAGCCTGGGGACAATTGTCATGCAGCAATAGATAATTAATACATAACCAAGAAACCCACTCTTTCAGACACTATGCTAGCCATTGAGGATCCATCAGTAAGTAAAAGTAGATACAATCCCTGCCTTTGTATGGCTTAAAATATAACACATATGGTAGATATTAATCAAATAAGTACAGAAGTGTGTCATTACAAACTGCTATATATGACAAAAGAAAACCCAAGGTTGTCATAAGAAAATGATCCCAATTTATATTATTATTCTGGAAGGTATTATTCAAAGACTACTGATTTTCCAATTCACCTGTCATCTACCCATCAGGGTCAGAGAGAATGCTTTGAATAGGTCCTAGACCAGGTCTACTGATGCTGCCCATTGAGCAGATAACAGACCTGCCCTACCACTCAGAGACTGCATTCAGAAGAGTTCACACCATAGAACTTGTAGTTTGTGTCTTTATGAGGGAGCTACCTACCAACAGCTGACCAGTACAAGGAGGAATTTTAGGCAATTCATAGTATCAGCCAGTCATGCTCTGGCACACCAAGACTAATATTTATCAGTGTCAAGCAGTGGAGACAGCAGGTGTTCTTTTATACTTGAATGTAGCATTCTACCCATTCAGAAAATTAGAAAGTGGCTATCCAAGGCCCGATAAGGTCAGAAGTACCATTAATTCTGATGTTCTCTCTCCTATAATATCTCTCTATATGTATTCACCTTGTCTTTACTACTTCCCTAGCTCTGACCAAGGCCCAGTTCTCCATGCCATGTGTACATGCCTTAATAACCAAGACACAGAATTGAAATAAATGGTGAAATGTGATGGAAGGAGAGTGGCCTCCCACTAGCACTGTGGTCACTCAAACACTTGATTATAATGGAAACTAACTGTTCTAAAGTGCATTCATGGGAACTTTTCCCCAACTTCCAATATAAAAACTCAAAATATACCTAGATTTATACCTGAGACAACCAGGAAAAATCCAAGCCAAGCTCTCTCGAGAAAGATGTCTGGGGAGTGGGTGATGCTATTCAGCAGACACTCCATCACCAGCTCACAAACAAGAGTAAGCAAATTTCTTAATCCCCTCACCACCACCCCCACACAAAGATTTGTTCCAGACACATATTCATTTCATCTCCATGAACCCAAATTTCTAGTTTTCTGCACTTATATGACTATTCTTTTTATTCAGTTCTTTGACCCTTAAAACTCTCTGCTGAAATTCTTAGAACCCAGATATTCTATAAGACCTAAGGAAATAATAGGCTTCCTTAATAAAATAAAATAAAAAATTTCCAATAAGCACTATATTATTCATTACTATAACAAAATACAGAGATAAGTAAACTTTATTTTTTAAATAAAAAAGAGGTTTATTGAGTCTCAGTTTTAGTATATTGAAAGTCCAAACAGGATAGAGCAGGTGAGGGAACCCCCTTGGTCCTATCACCTCATGGCAGATGGCAATGGTGGAACTATGTGCAAGATGGAGAAATCACAGTGTCAAACAGGAAGCCAGAGAGGCTAATTGGGCCAGGCTCAGGCTTTCATCACAACCCTCTAGATGGAACTAACCAGAGCCCCACAAGAAATACCTCAATCCCTTCTAAGAGCATACCTCCACTGACTTTCCTCCAGGCTCCATCTCTTAAAAGTTCATACCATTTTCTGTGACCAGCACCCTGGAGATCAAGCCTAAAACACATGACCTTTTGGGATACACACACAAACCACATCCATGTAGCAAGTGCATAATGATGAAAAAAAACTAAAGATTAAGATTATAAATACTATTGAACAGAAATTACTTTCTTGTTCCTTTCTCACTAATGAGCAATAGTCAAGTTGGTATATTTCCTATATGACATGAAATTCCACTGCTGTAACAGAGAATTTGAATTGAGGATGTCTGTACTACCTTCAGGTCAGGAAATAGATCAATTTTTCCACCACCTTTCTCTGTTCAAACTTCCTGAAAAATCTGCATTCCCACAGCCCACAGGCCATGATGTTATTTGTTTTTCAGTTGGCACCAAACTCAGCTGTAAGCACTGAAATAATGTGGTGGAACACTTTTTTATATATATATTTCAGATTATCTTCAAAGCAAAACCCTAAAACTTAAAAATTCTCATGGAATATTCATTCCCTCAAAAACATATCTATAGACCTAGTTGGAGAAACACACTTCAAAAACACAACTGGGTCACCACCAAGACATTTTTTAAGCATAGTATATTACCAAGGCCTTGGGAGCATCTGGGGGAAACCAACAACAGTCCTGTGATAAAGTCTGTTAATCTGATTTACAGAATCCTGTTCATCCATCTGCAGCTTAAAGCCACTTCCTGGCTGTTTTCCTGCCTGACCCCAAGTCAAACCTCTCATCCAGCACCAGGTACGAGCTCCCAAAGGCTGATGCAAGGGTTGATCTTACCCTTCAGAGGAAACCCTTGTCCAGGGCAGAGACAAGAGGATTACCCAGCAGCCTCAGCAGAATCATGTTCATCATACCATGTGCAGCAGTGCAGGACTCCACAACTCTCTGTGCTGGCTCTTTCCTCTGGCCTTCAGTGTTTCATTGCCTTGAGCAAGAACTCTCTTGCCAGCTTTAATCATGAACAAATTCACAGCTTTGCTATAACATTAGCTCAAGGATTACAAACATAATTTCCTCCCCTAATTGCCGGATATGACTGTACCAGTCCCACCAAACTCCCTCTTTTCTTCCCACTCCACCCCACCCGACTAGGAGGCAAGATGCTGAAAAAAGTTCTAGTAGTTCAGCCAGGTCATTGGAAGATATACATTTTATTTCCCTAGGCCTAAAGTTCTACAAGTAACAAATTCAAGGGATTTTAGTGAAAGGAATTCCAGTTTTGAAAAAGCAGGTGAATGAGCTGGGTTCTTCTTCAACCACGGTTTCTTCTTTATGGATTTGGTCAAAGGCCTTCTTCACAATCTTCTATCTATGGTGCCCTTTCTCTGTCCTCTTATATTGGTATGGTCAAAGCTAGATAAAATTTTATGCAGAAATAAAGTTAGTAAAGAGAAAGTGCCAACAACAAAATTATACCATTATCAATGACAATAAGATAAAATAGCAGAAAGGAGACTAATAAGCAGAATAGATATAAAGAATAAATAATATAAAAAATGAAATATTAAAAATCATAGGTTTAAAAGTCAGACTAGGTAAATAAAATAATAAATAGATAAATTGAATACACTAGAAAGACATAAATGAATAATGTATTAAAAGAAAGAAAAGTTAAATATAGTCAAAATTAGAGAAGGCAGGATTGGAGATATAGCTGAGTGGTAGAACAGTTGCCCAACGTATGTGAAGCCCTGGCTTCAATCCCCAACACTACAATTAAAAAACAAAAAAAGTGGAGAACACAAAGGCCAGCATCTTCTAATAGGGCAAACTGGGTGGGTCCCTTGATCTACTTATACTGAAATTTCCCCACTTCTTCCAGTGCTAGTAAAGACAACTCCTGAGGACTGTTCTCTTGTGAAGTCGCCCCAAGTTAGCACACTGCAGTACAAAAAAATATCAGGGCAACAAGGATCTCACCATTCAGCTTAAGCTGCCTCATACTTCTAAACAGCTCTTAGTCCATAATTAAGAAACTTTGCTATCAAGCACTAAGTTGCTCCAGTTGGCTTTGCAACCTAGCCCCTACAGGTATACAAACCCATTGTCAAACTGGATGGTTTCTCCATAACCAGAGCACATGCCTGCCATGGCCCATTAACTGTGCTTTTTAGCCTGGGCCACCTCGCTGTGGAATGGCCTTGTGTACTGCCTCTACCCCTCCTGCTGCTCTGGGCTGCTCAGTTAATTCACAAAGTGGTAAGTGAAAGGAAAGCAAGAAACCAGGAGACGGGCGAGAAATGAAAGATGGAGACCAGGCGGAGATACACACCAGAGTTTATTGGTTAGAGCTGACAAATAAAGGCACATCTCTTCATAGCCAAAGAGAGGCAAAACAGGCTTGAGGATTGGGACTTTTATGGGTCAGGCTCAGGGGTCCCGGTGGGTCCTAACGCAGGTGGTTGAAGGGTTGGGTTGGTATGAGGGAGTGGTGAGCTTTTCTCAGAAAGAACCTTAGGCAGAAAAATGAAATTTTCTTAAAATAGTGACTGTCCTTTAAGATGGCCCTCCAGATGCTAAGGAAGAACGTTACAGTAAGATCCAGGCTTCTGGTCAAATTCAGGTTCTCTATTTCCCTATCGCTCCTGAAAGGAAAGTGACCACAACACTCAGAGCAACCAAAAGATCTTTATTGCAGCAGTGCAACAAAGAGAAAAGAAAGAAGGAGAGAGAGAGAGAGAGAGAGAGAGAGAGAGAGAGAGAGAGAGAGAGAACAGAAGGGGAGAGATGAAGAGGGAGAGAGCAAGAGCAAGAGAGAGACAGACAGCACATGCAAGAGACACAAAGAGAGCAAGGGGGGGGGCTGGCAGGAGGGAGCTTTTATAGCCCAAATATAATGGGGCCTCTGGGTCTGCAAGCTGCCTTGTTGGCCCAAGGAGGGGTTAAGTGTTCAACCTTGAGCGGGGTTGAATGTTCAGAATTGAGGCAAACAGGTGATAAAGGACCAGATGGAGGGGGGTTTGAGTGCATGGGGTATCTTGCAGCCAACATCTGTTCAGCCTGTCCTGCAGACAACACAGTTCAGCCTGCTCTGCACCCAACAGCTCTAGCAATGGAAACAGAGATTTCTTTTACTTGGCATTTAATAAACCCTCAAATCCTGGTGAGTCACTGCCTGCCTGCTTCAGCCTGGTGAAAACAGACTAGAGAGTAGACAGTCTCCCAGGGGCAGCAGGACAAGATTTCACTTCCACACTGTTTTTACATTTTCACATTTTACATATGTTCTCAGAACTGAAAAGACTAGGAAGGAGTTAAATGGAAGACTTTGAAATTCATGGAGGCAGAACCTAAGGGTTGTTTGTTCCATCTTCCCATTTCATTACCCAAATAAAGACTCCATCCCTGCAGTCACTTCTGACCCCTGGACTCCAGTGCAAGGGCAATGCTCAGTCCTGCAACTGAGGATGGGGGTGGGAGGTTGACTGAGAGAGGGAGGGAGAGAGAGATCCTTGAGGAAGGGTTACACAAGGCTATTAACAATTGTGATTATTTCAGGGGCCCGAGGGAAGAAAGGGGGGGGCAAGAATAATTAACTTTTTATTTGCTGATCTTAGTATTATTTCTCCCATTACAATAAAAAATATTGCTCTCATAATTTGAAAAGTAATAATAAAATTATCTGAAAAAGAAAGAATTTTTTTGTCATTATAAGACTGCTGAGGAAGAAGAAATGTTTTACAAAGAGGAACTGGGAGTGTGAATATTCACTTACATACTGAAATACATACCCATTGAATCAATATGCATAAACACATATCCTTTCTTTCCAGACCAGACCAGATTCTGCAGAGTGTTGATATGTCAAGTTATCATTCTAAGGGCAAATATGGTCTGAGTCTGCCAGATAGCTACTTCAGCAGGCAGAGATCTGTACAAACTTCTTTGATGTGGAGCCCTGAGATAACAGAGTGTCTTGGAAGCAAATTATTTCTACTACCCCTGAAGACTTAAAGACACTGTCTCACACTTTTCTTTTTTGTTTTTTTCTTTCTTTCTTTTTTTATTGTTAGTTGTTCAAAACATTACAAAGCTCTTGACATATCATATTTCATACATTTGATTCAAGTAGATTATGAACTCCCATTTTTACCCCATATACAGATTGCAGAATCACATCGGTTACACATCCACTTTTTTACATACTGTCAAACTAGTGTCTGATGTATTCTGCTGCCTTTCCTATCCTCTACTATCCCCCCTCCCCTCCTCTCCCCTCCCCTCTCTCTACCCCATCTATCGTAACTCATTTCTCTCTCTTGTTTTTTCCCTTTCCCCTCACTTCTTCTTATATGTAATTTTGTATAACAAAGAGGGTCTCCTTCCATTTCCATGCAATTTCCCTTCTCTCTCCCTTTCCCTCCCACCTCTCATCCCTGTTTAATGGTAATCTTCTTCTCATACTCTTCCTCCCTGCTCTGTTCTTAGTTGCCCTCCTTATATCAAAAAGACATTTGGCATTTGTTTTTTAGGGATTGGCTAGCTTCACTTAGCATAATCTGCTCTAATGCCATCCATTTCCCTGCAAATGCCATGAATTTGTCATTTTTTTAGTGCTGAGTAATAGTCCATTGTGTCTCACACTTTTCTAAGACAGAGCCTGCAATACTGAATGGATTAGTCATTATGAACTCTCTGTGCCAGGGTGTGAGAGAGAGAGCAGTGTTTGGAAGTATAGTAGAAATTCTATAATTAATGAATATATTGAAATAGGAATTCTCTCAGCATTAATCTTACTCCAGTTCTAACTTCTTAAGATATAACTCTAAAGAGATGGTGTTTCTTTTTAAAATTTCTTTAAAGATGACCCCATGGAAGTGGGAAAATTAATTATTCAAAATAATTAACGTTTTAAGAAAAATTGGCCCCAATTTTTTCAACATCATAAATACCACCACTATCAAAATAGTCTATAAAAACACTTTGAGTGTCATACTCCTGTCCCAACTCTCAGCCCAAAACCCAAATTTAAGATGAGAGGGAAGATTTTGTGAGTACTGGTATATGGGGGAAAGAGGGTCAATGGAGTCAACAAAGCTGTACACGTGTGAAGACCACAGCACCAAACAGAGACCTGGCCAGGTAATGGAGCTGGAGAAGAGGGAAGAACTCCTGGCACAGAAGTACTAGACTTTACCTAGCAAACCCTGTAGTTAGCATTAGGAAAATTTTCCTTTTAGGAGACATTGGCTTCCCTGGGAGTTAACCTTGATGGTTGACTCTGATCTTGGAGTTGAGTGGACCTCAATAGCTAAATTCACTTCTTGTTTTGACTTTGCTTTAGGTTCTGGTAGAACTGCTTAATAGCTACTTCTAACATTTCAGCCCTGGCTCCTGAATGGCTTCTCACTGCTGGTCACAACATTCGACCTGACCTTCACCTACCCACCCATCACTTCACCTGTGGCACCTGCTTAAATTCTTACCCTACATGCCGAGAAACATCCCCTGCTGATCTGCCCCACTGTCTTGCATTTTAAAGATATTCAGACTTTGATAAGGGCAATCAAAGAAGTATACACATAAATCATGTATTGGTGGGCAGGAATAGAAGTTACTCTTTGCTCTTCCCTCCAGCCCCTCCACAGCCTTTTTCTGGGCAAGTTACTTTCTATTATGTTGAGAGCCACAGCTGAAGGGGCCCCAGCAAACTTCCAGCTGCCAGCAAACTTCCAGCTGTCAGCTGATGATTGGCTCACAGTGGCCTCAGCAAACTTCCGGCCGCCAGCTGATTGGCTCCTCTGCAGTGATGCTCATTGGGCTGTTTCCCCTCCCTTTCAGACCACAAAGCTGCTCACTGGGGGACTTTGTTTTGGCTCCGCCCACACGACCCAGACAATCGGCCTCAAGAGCAGGAGTGGGGGGGGGGGTTGAGAGGCTTGTGGGAAGCCGGTGGTGGCAGGTGGGCTCTGAGGGAATTCTGAAGAGCTGGAGTGGTGTGGCATGTGTTCTAAAAATAAAGTTCATTTCTGCTTGATAAGTGGCTCGTGAATTGTGCCAAGCACAATTTTCTTTCTTTTTCCAGAAATCCCAGCAGTCTTAGACTGTACCTTGGTTGCTCAAGACTTCCCCAAAACATGAAGTTCCTTGAGTCAGAGATGCTACTCTATTTTTTTGTGTGCGCTCCCACAGCACCCAACAGATGATTTCAAAGTAGTTGTTCAATAAATGCTTACTGATTGGTTGGCCATGATTGATTCAGAACTCAAATGTTCTTTAGTCATTCATCATGCATAAAAATATAAGTGTAACATTTTAATATCAATGAGAAGATATGCTGAAAAATTGTGATATGAATGAATTATTTATCAAATTAATGAGGTTTTCTGGACATAGCTGAGTTGTCTTATAGAATGTCCTGCATAATGGATTATATTATATATATTTTATTTAAATACTACTTTATCATACATAATCAGTTTAATTTCCTGCCTGTACAAATAATACTCTTTGTGACTGTTCTTATTTTAGAAAGGTTTAATTGAAGAATACCATGCATATAACAAAGAACATAAATTATATTTTTGTACACTTATTTTTGAGACCTCAATAAATTATCACAAATGGATCACACCTGTGTAACCAACACACACACACACACACACACACACACACACACACACACACACATCAAGAAGTCTTAGGAAGCCTCAGAAAGCCTACCTCACAGCCCCTCTTCTTCCACATAAACCCTTACCCTGACTCTACCACTAAGAATTTACTTTATATAAACAGAATGATGTAGTGTGTGTTCTGTTGAGTTTACATTGTGTTATAATCATTTGCAGTTCCTGTTTTCTTTTCTATTTCCCTCCCCACTGGCTTCTCACAGAGGATCCATGTCTGACTTGGTTGTTTATCTTCCAGGTGCCTAGACCAGCCCCTGGCCTCTGGCAGCTACTCAGTATTGTCATTAAATAACTGAACAAATGAAACCTTACACATATTTTCAGTGACTGGGCCAAGTTTAAAACTCAGAGATTCTCAACTTAATAAAAGAGGTAAAAGGCCTCTACAATGAAAACTACAGAAGGCTAAAGAAAGAAATCAAAGAAGACCTTAGAAGATGAAAAACTCTTTCTTGTTTTTGGATAGGTAGAATTGAATGTGTCAAAATGACAATACTACCAACAGCACTATACAGATTTAATGCAATTCCAATCAATTCCCAATGACATTCCTTATAGAAATAGAAAAGGAAATCATGAAATTCATCTGGAAAAATAAAAGACCCAAAATAGCCAAAGCAATCCTTAGCAAGAAGAGTGAAGCAGGTGACATCACAACACCAGACCTTAAACTATACTACAGAGCAACAGTAACAAAAATGGCATGGTATTGGCACCAAAATAGATTGGTAGACCAATGGTACAGAATAGAGGGCACAGAGAAAAAACCTATATAAATACAGTTATCTCATACTAGACAAAGGCTCCAAAAATATGTATTGGAGAAAAGACAGCCTCTTCATGAAATGGTGCTGGGAAAACTGGAAATCAATATGCAGCAAAATTAAATTAAGCCCCTATCTCTCACCATGCACAAAATTCAACTCAAAGTGGATCAAGGACCTAGGAATTATAGCAGAGACCCTGCACCTGATAGAATAAAAAGTAGGACCAAATCTTCATCATGTTGGATTAGGCCTTGGTTTTCTTAACAAGACTCCTAAAGCATAAGAAATAAAATGAAGAGCTGATAAATGGTATGGATTCAAACTAAAAAAAGACAATCAGTGAGGTGAAGAGAGAGTATACAGAATGGGAGCAAATTTTTACCACATGCACATCAGATAGAGCACTAATACCCAGGAATATAAAGAACTCAACAAACTTAACACTGAAAAAATAAATAACTCAAACAATAAATGGGCTAAGGAACTAAACAGACCCTTCTCAGAAGAAGATATACAATTGATCAACAAATATATGAAAAAATGTTCAACATCCCTAGCAATTAGAGAAATGCAAATCAAAACTACTCTAAGATTTCATCCCACTCCAGTCCAATGTCATTTATCAAGAATACAAGCAACAATAAATTTTGGTGAGGATGTGGGGGGCTCTTACATTACTGGTGGGACTGCAAATTGGTGCAACCAATCTGGAAAGCAGTATGGAGATTCCTCAGAAAACTTTCAATGGAATCACCATTTGACCCAGCTATCCCACTCCTTGGTTTATACCCAAAGGACTTAAAAACAACACACTATATAGGGATACAGCCACATCAATGTTTATAGCAGCGCAATTTAGTCAGCTTCTGTCATTAAACAGCTAAATTGTGAAACTAACCTAAATGCCCTTCAACAGATGAATGGATAAAGAAATTATATACACAATGGAATATTACTCTGCATTAAAAGAGAATAAAATCATGGCATTTGCAGGTAAGTGGATGGAGTTGGAGAATATTATGCTAAGTGAAATAACCCAATCCCAAAAAAACAAAGACCAAATGTTTTCTCTGATAAGTGAATGCTGATCCATAATGGGGGTGGGGGGAAGCATGGGAGGAATGGAGAAACTTTGGATAGGGCAAAGAGGAGGGATAAAAAGGGAGGGGGGGCACAGGAGTAGGAAATATGGTGGAATAAGATGAACATCATTACCCTAGGTACGTGTATGAACACACAAATGGTGTGACTCTACTTTGTGTACAATCAGAGAAATAAAAAGTTGTGCTTAATTTGTGTATTGTGAATCAAAATGCATTCTGCTGACAAGTATAACTAATTAGAACAAATTAATAAATACATAAATAATAATAAAAACAAAATTTAAAACTCAGAGATTCTTACTCTAAACCAATGACTTTGTCTTTTGCTTTTGTAAAAATTTGTGTATAAACAGTCCCATCTGCTTCATGCAAGAAACTCTGGAGAATCTGGAGAGATTTTTTAATATAAATTTTCTTCTACCTATTTTACCTTTATTTTGTTTATTTTTATGTGGTGCTGAGGATAGAACCCAATGCCTCACGTGTGCAAGGCAACCACTCTACTGCTGAGCCACAGCCACAGCCCTGGAGAGTTTTGATGACCATTCCATTCTTAAAATAGTTGAAGCCCTTATGGGCTGCATAAAGCTGGCTAGTACAAACCCACAAATACTTTAAGTTCAGAATCAGAGCCATATGTGAGTTGTATGAGATGATTTTCAGGTACCTATTTGTAAAAGATGGTATTTTAGTCAGCTTCTGTCACTGTGAGGAAAATACCTATTGAAGAAATGCCCTCTGCAGACAGAGCCCCAGACAATGGTTTTGAATTATTTTTGCCATTAGAAAGAATATTTTTAAAGTAAAAATGGTAGTTCACTGCCATTAAACATTTGAGCCATCCAGTTCCCTTCATCTGGATTTCATGCTCACTGAGCAACTTTCTGATATTTACCTTCCTTAGAGATCTCTCTTCAGTGGAAGATGATGTGAGAAGAGACAAGCATTCCAGACAGAGAGGCAGTGCCAGTCCTCTTGTGAATCAATAAATTGACATGCTGGTTTTATGCATCAGCTCTTCATGCTTAATTAATTAAAGCTGAGAGATGGATCTGCACTCAGTCTTCTAAAAATCCAGTTCTTAAACCTGCAGGGCCCTGGACAGTAGTGGTGCCACCCTGTGAGGTCTCTCAGAGATGCCAAATACTCATCCTCTGATGTACCTCACCTTGCCTTTAGCAAAAAAAAAAAAAAAATCCCTCTAGCGTTATATCTATCTGCTGACTCTGAGAGCATTGATTATGAGGAACCAGATGTGGGTTGTCAAATCTCTGATCCTGGTTAGAGAAAGAACATTAGACAGCAGAGGATAATACAACCCTCCTCCCTCAGCAACTAAAACAAGTCTTAATGTGTTTTGTGTATGAGGATGTTATATAGCCCTGATCCACTTTCAATTAATTTTAGTTTAGGAAATACATTTCTGTCCCAAGATTATGAGTATTAACTGTCTTTTCATAGCTGTCAATTTTCTCATGAAAATAAGCATAATAATACTTACCATGTCCCCATTGATTTTCTAATCATTGGTTCATTCAACAAATATTGAGTGCCTGCCATATGAGAGCTACTATGCCAGGCATGGTGGTGTTTGAGGAAATAGAGATGCATGATTTCTGCCTTCTAATGGGGAAGACATAAATTAATTGCATTAGTCCATTAATTGCATTAATACAAACCCAAAATACTACACACTGGGTGGCTTAAACAACAGAAATGTATTGCTCACAGTTTTGGGGGCTGGAAAATCCAAACTTGAAGTGTTAACAAATTTGGTTTCTGGGGAGGACTTTTCCTGGTTTGTAGAGGGCTGCCTTCTTGCTGTGCCTTCACATGTCCTTTTTCTTGTGCATCCTCAGACAAAAAGTGAGATAAAGGCAAAAAGAACTCTCCGTTATCTCTTTTTATAAGGGTACCAGTCTCCTAGGATCAGGGCCTTACCTTCATGACCCATTTAACCTTAATTACTTCTGTCAAGAAATTTTTACCAAATACAGCCACATTAGAGATTAAAGCTTCAACAAAGCTTGAGGGAGAGGGTACACAAACATCACTGCTGGCAAATTATTAAGGTGGTCAGGATTGAAAGAAGAAGCTAAGAAAAACCCTTTGGGGAGAGTTAAATGATATCACCTACCTGGTTCTTTACCCACTCCATTTCTTTGGGTAGTCCATTGTCCAAGACAAGGAGATGTACAAAACAGTCCCCCACTAACTTACCTAATAAGTTCCATTAAACTTTCTTTCCTACAGAACTTCATTGTCAGCAGAATTTGCAAGCAAAACTCCCTAAAAAAATTTTCATAGTTGCCAGGATTGAAAAAAAAAAATCTGCAGCATGAACATCATTCAAAGATGCTTGTGTATTTCTGGTTTCAGAACCCACTCTGCCTCTGCAGCTACCCCTGATGCCCCCTGAAGAAGGCAGCCAGGGTGACCTTGGCCACTGGAACTACACTGTTCTTGCTGCCACTAGAAGATAGCAAAGCACATCTTCTTTAATGATAACTCCTTTTTGTTTTTATTTTATCTTCCTGTTTTGGAGACCTTAGAATAAATTTACTCAGGACTTGACTCAAATAAATCCAACACTTTTCTACTGAGAAGGATTTTCTTGTCTATCCAGAAGACTTTTCCTATCTGAGGGGTTGGAGAATCCTCTACCCTCAATTCTCAGGAATATTAATCCCTCACTGAATTATGTTCACCAAAATTTCACATTGAGGTCCTAACCCAGTTTCTCAGAATGTGATCTTATTTGCATGGAAGGTCTTTAGAGAGATGATTAAGTAAAAATGAAGAGTAAAAGTAAACAAACAAACGAAACTGATATGAACCTTAATCCAATATGACTGGTGTCCCTACAACAAGGGGAAATATGGAGACAGACACACAGACAGGAGGAATCCCACAGGACTAAGAAGACAGCCATCTACAAACTCAGGAAAATCCTTCCCTCAGAACCCTAAAAAGAAATCAGCCCTACCAACATGGCAATTTCAGATGTCTAGCCTTTAGAACTATGAGACAACCCATTCCTATTGTTCAATCCATCCAATTTATGTGGGCCAGTCCCAAGGCCAATGCAGAAAATAATCTGTCTTATTTGTTGTTGAGTAAACAAGTGACTCTGGTCATTGCCTGTCATGCCTGCCAGCACATGTCTTTCTTGAAGGTGGAAGTATTCTCAGTTTGAGAAACAGAAGAGAGCAGGGGTTTGGGGCAGGAGAATCATTCTTGCAAAAGATACTGAGCTTTGGCAGAGTTGATAATGACAAACATACCAGGCAACTCAGTTACGGTCTGGTTCCTGGGGACCCTGTGCACAAGTGTGTTGTTTCCTTGGTGACAGGAAAGCTGCTGGAGAGACAGCAATTTGGGGGACATCTGACTGGTTCTGATGCTAACTGGTTCTGACAGCTTTGATTGGGATGGAAAGATTTATAGTCCCTACTGGTTTTTGCAAATTAAACCCTCCTCTTCTGCTTATAAATATTGATTTATATTAGGGGATTCTCCTGTGACCAGCAAGTTCTCTACCATAGAAGTTGACTTGGTAGAGCTTCTGGCAGGTTTCTGAGATTGGGATCTTTGGAGCATGCCAACAAGGTACAGCTACACCCTAATGTGTTTCTTAGGTGGTGCTTCTGAGGGCATGCATCAGGCAGATCAAGCTAGGAATACAGGAACCACACCAGTTATTTCAACAATGAATTTAATCTAGGCAATTGGTTAGGCAGGTACTGGAAATTGAAAAGGCAAAAGGGGAATATCAAGAAAATCAACATACTCTAGGAAGCATCCCTGCTTCTGGAGCTGGAGAACAAAGGGGTGAGATTGGAGTTGTAATTACTTAGAAGCTTGGATGAAGGGCCCAGCAAAGCTGGGACCCACACCTTCATGAGTGGTGACTGCCTAGTACTTCTGTAGCTGGAGCTCAGAGCAGAAAAACTAGAAACAGAAACCCATTGTTCTTGGAATAAACTGTCACTGCAAGGTTTAGAAAAGCAGAGATGTTACCCACTCCCACTCTAATATACACAGAGCTCTTGAGTTTACTGTCCTCCATTTTCATGCCTATTTCTAAGAATATATTTTTTTGGTACTAGGGATTTAACCCAGATGTGCTTAACCACTGAGCCACATCCCAAGCCATTTTTATATTTTACTTTGAGACAGGATCTCGCTGAACTTGGCTTTGAACTCACATTCCCGCCTCAGTCTCCCAAATCACTGAGATTAGAGGCACATGCTCCCACAGTCTGCTAAAAATCTTTTACTACAGAGAAATTCAGATAAATGCAAACATAGGTAAAATAATACAGCAACCTCACATACACCTATCAGCAAGACAGAGCAATCATTCACATTCAGTCTTGTTTTATCTAACACTGCCACCACCCACCATATTAGTTGAAGAAAAATCCCCAAGTGCCATTTTGATTCCCCCATTAATATTTCAGAGTATAACTCTAACAATTATTATTTTTTAAAAGTATGCCATACCACCACCACCACCATGGCGATCTGCATAAGAAATGGGGGATATTTTAAAAGTTGGATGCTACAGACCTGGTACTGGAAAGGGCCTTGTGGGGGGCAGTTGTGGAGAAGTGGTTATCCTCATTATTTCCAGCTCCCTTCCTGAATCTGTGGATATTGATATCAATGCACAACCCTTTAAGCCACGTAGGGAGACCCACCTTGGATCCAGGGGCTTCTGGCTTTCTTTTTTCAGGGAGAGATGCTCGGAAGTCACTCTTTGTTGGAGGAGGCCTTTTTTAAGGGGTTCTGAGTGATGTTTTCACCTCTTACTGTACCACTATCACCACTTTGGCCAGTTTGGAGTCTAGGTAGGGGATCCTGTCAATAGGAGAAGTTTGGGGACTGTCCTACTTCAAGTGTTGAAGGATCAGATCCTTGGATTGAAATGCAAGGATCTGACTAGCTTTTTAACTGTGTGTCTCAACTCAGTGCCTCGGTAACCTTACCTTTGAGACCAGGACCCAAAGAGTGTTAAAGGTTCCACTGGGCAAAGAAATAGTGGGGCATGCCCAGGGAGCCTGGGGCTAGCACTGAGTAAGGGGAACAAAATCCTCTCCCACTCCTGCCCACAGAAAGAGGATGATAAATTTCAAGTAAAAAGGGATTGTCAGAGATTAGCCGAGCGACTTTTGCTTCTCAAAAAGCTGGGTAGTTTTATCATACTATGTGCAGCTGAAGACCCAGCCACAAAAGGGACCACTGATAACAGAGATTCTGGGTCTTTGTCTACCATGCTGTTACTGCTGTTTACCAGTGATGAGTCCTTATTTCCCAGATGCAGAAATATAACACCAGAGAAACACACAGAGGCAAGTTTAGAGTAGAAAGTAGAAGCTTTATTAAAGGACAGCAGAAAAGACTTCTCCCGGGAGGAAAAAGGGGACCTAAGAGGTAAAATCCGTGGAAGGGGGAGGTCTTCCCTCTTTTTATAGCTAAGGTCTCCATTCAGCTTTCCCGCATTCCTGTCAGCATTCCTGTCCTTTGTTCTGTTATCTTGCAGTGTTAGAATGTAGGCAGGAAAGCCCAAAGGTGAGGGACAGATGGGCCAGAAGAGTAATCTGGGCAAGAAGGGCCTGGGAGGCTTTCTATTAGCACCTCCCTGTTTGCTGGGAGCTGCTTCATTAACATTTCCTTAGAATGGGCTCTGGGCTTGGGAACATTAACATTTCAATTTCCCCAAGTGCTTCTCTGCTTTTCTGGGCTCCATTCTCATTATGGTCTTCAATTCTGGCCTTCATTTTTGATTTTACTCGATGTTAGACCTGATTTAACCTAATTACACTAACTACCTATCTTCAAATCTGGCTTTAATGCCACATTGCTCCTGGTGGCTTTCACATGGTGGGAACCCCAATCTTTCCCTTCCACATGAGAGGGCCTGCAAGCATGCACGTGAGGTGGGGGTGGGGAGGGATAACTAAGGACAGAAGTGGTGGCAGGCCCATGGGGAGGGCAGAGGAGTTGGCAGTTCTGAGACTCCAGGATGATCACATGCATAGTCCTGGATGCTGTGTGAAGGTGGATGCCACACTTATGATCAAGCACAAGAACCCATGCTTAAAAGCGTTCCTCACTTGGTTTAATAACCTGCTGTCACCATTTTGAAATTCTTGAAGTTTTTAAACAAGAGACCTAGATGTTCATTTCACACTGGACCTCACAAGTCAGGTAGCCAGTCCAGCCTGGCAATAACCCATCAACTGTGTGAACTGCAGCACCCTTGAGCATCCCAAGTGAAGGACAGAAAGCTGATCCAGCCAGGGATGTCATCCAGCACAGCTGTTTACAAGGAGACAGAAAAGTTGAGGAACCAGCAAGTAAAGGGTTCAAGAGATCAAGCTAGATTGCATCTGGGATGGGAAAGGAAGCAAAGCCAGCAGCAGACTGGTGTATCTGAGGAAAAGTAGAGTCCCTAAACAACTTTGGGAGATGGTGTCTCAAAATTAAAAAAAAAGAAAAAAAGAAAAAGAAAGTGCTGGGGGATGTAGCTCAGCGGTAAAGTGTTCCGGGATTAAATCCCCAGTACCTGTCCCACCAAAAAAAAAAAAAATCCTATTTAAAACTTCATTCCCAATGTGCTCAGACTATCATTTACTTTTCCCATTTATTCCTGTAATCAAGATGTTTTGTGGAGGGCCATTTTGTACCTGGCTGTGGTGAGCCGTGTCAGCGGACCGTGGTCGCCATTACAAGATGGCGCTGATAAGCGCCGTGGCCTGTGATAAACAACTCCTTATTTTGGGAGAGATGGCACATAGCTGTAAAACACCCTATGAGAAAGGTCCACGTGGCAGTTTTGCATTGGGGCTTGGTATGCTTTATCAAGGCTGGGGCGCTCGGGTGAAGCAGTAACAGTAGAAGTAACAGTAGCAGTAGCTGTAGTAGAAGTAGAAGTAGTAGTAGTAGTAGTAGTAGTAGTAGTAATAGAAGAAGCTTCCAGAGACACATAATTAAAGGCCTGAATAAACTGCTGAAAGAAGATTCCCGAGTTGCGTCTTCCTTGCGGGCAAGGGGTCACAACACCTGGCTCTATGCCAGGCTGCTAAGACTCAAAAGCAAGCAGCCTATGCCCTCATAGCACTGCTCAGCCTCTAACATCCTACCACCCAGGGGTGACAGGCTGCCAAGGATCCCCACTACAAGGGATTCAAGGGCTCTGCCACCCTGTGCTCTTGTCCTTGGCTTCTTGGCCCAGATCCAAAAGCTTAAATGGTCTCATGCTGAGCGTGGAGCAGGGCTGCCCAGACACAGAGAGCGCTGACACAGTTAGAACTGTGGAAACCTCCCCTCCCCAACACACCTACCCAAACACTTTCCATCGCCTTGTACTGACAAGGAGTGTCTGGCCTCAGACTTCATGTTGGTGGCCAGTGCGAGTTGTTCTTCAGCCTTCTTCCATTCCTCCTTCTTGGCATAGAGGAAAATGATGTTATCCAATACCTGGAAAGGCAGAGGCCACTACTGAAATCTTGAGGCTCCTTCCTGTCAAAGGCCAGCAAAGGGTACTCACAGGGCATGGCACCTGGTAACACTTCCCCTCCCTGCTCCCCTGGGTGGCATATTTGTTTCGAAACCCAGTTCTGTCAATCACTAGCCTGGTGCTAAGATAGCATCTCATGATGGGTCACCTCAACATCTGTATGTTCTTCCAACAACCAAAGGGGGTCCAAGGGGACAAGAGCTCAAGGGGACTGTGTGATTTTAGTATGGAGATGAGTGACTTGCCCAAGGCCTCTTGAAGAGGCAGAGAGAGGACTGTGACCTCCCAGTCCATAGGACCCAATATATAAATATAAATAAATAAATATTTATTAATTTATTATTTATTATTTATTCATTGTAAAGTAATATATGTATTACTTTACAATGATATAAAAGTAATGTGTATTCATCACAAAAGGTACTGCAATTTTTTAATTTGATCTTTTCTTGGTTCAGCGATATGCACTACAACAAACTTGCAATTTGGGCCTTGGCAGTGAGCCCCAGCTCCCAGTAACCAAGCCATCATTGGGGAACAGCCCCCACCCTGCAGTGGACTGTGTTGCCAAACTGTGATGGTCAGTAAGTCAGGTGCATGACATGCATTTTCAACTTAGGGCATTTTAAATTTAAGATGGGGGCGCTGGGGCTGGGGCTCAGTGGTAGCACTCTTACCTAGCATGTGTGAGGCACTGAGTTTGATTCTCAGCACCATATATAAATAGATAAGTAAATAAAATAAAGATCCATCAACAACTAATAAAAAAATAAAAATAAGTAAATAAATTTAAGATGGGTTGATCTGCACAGGTCTGGAAGCATCTGTATGTGCTTATCTACTCCTAATCGTGGGTAGAAAGGAAAGGAGAACTCAAGGGGGTTCAGAACTTCCTGTTTGGTTCTCAGCCACCTTCTCTTAAAATCTTTACCCACAACAATTTTTGTGACTCAGTGACTAGAAAAACCTTGAGACTCCTTGACATGAATGCTGTGATTTCTCAGAAGGCAAGGAGGTGAAACCCACGTGGGACGAGATGAACAGAATTAGAAATAGGGAAATGACTGTGACATAGAGGGCTTCAGGTCCCCAAAGATGGAGCTCCACTTGCAAGGAGACCCTCTCAGTCAGCATTTACTGTTCCTTGGGTCATTTCAACCCCTGCTACAGTGAGGATGTCCCTTTCATAGAGTTCTGCTGGGATGTCACTGTGGCATGATCCTTTCTCTAGTGCCACTTGACCCCCCCAACCCTATGTTCTGTGTAAGTGGTAATGGGATGACTGGCAATGTTGAGATAGTTTCACCACCACAACTGAGGGTAGCGTACCTCTGGCATCTAGAGGGTAGAGCCCAGAGGCAAGCATCACCCAGTCCATTGTAACAGCAGTTCTGTGGCTGAAAATCTCACCTCTAGAACAGCCAATAACAAGCCTAAACTGCCCACTCTGTGAGAGGTAAAGAAAAGCTGCTAGCCTGCACTGGGGCTGAGATGTCCCCAGGAATCCTGGGCAGCTGTGGACTCTTATTTTTAGTCCTGAGTGACCCTAGGAACACTTGACATCTTGTGCCTGAGAAACTGTCAGAGGAAAAGAATAGTCTAGAGTCTGTTGGTCTTGTAGACACCAGCAGTTGTTGGAGGGGAGACAGAGGTATGATTAAGCCAGCAGGTAAGGAGGGCTTCAGAGGTAGAATAGATGGGAAAGCTGGGCCAAGGCCTAGAAATGCAGAGCCTAGTGGAGGATCAGGCAAGCTCATACTGTTGATGATGGGGCCAACATGCGGATGGGAAAGCATGGGAAGACAGGGGTGAGGGGTCTAATTGGTAACAGTCCAATAAGCAAGCGAAGAACAGTCCCTGTTATTCAGAAATCTAAGCAGGAAGCACAAAATAAGTTGACCGCCAAGGACAAGAATCCTAGCTGCCATACAAGGACTTGGGGACAAGACTGGACTGGTAGGGCTGGGGATATGGCTCAAGTGGTAGCGCGATCGCCTGGCATGCGTGCGGCCGGGGTTCGATCCTCAGCACCACATACAAACAAAGATGTTGTGTCTACCAATAGCTAAAAAATAAATATTAAAAAAAAAAAAACTGGACTGGTAGAGACTGGGGGTTTACCCAAGCCCTAGAGGGACTAGGGAACAGACAGGTTTCCAGCACAAAGACCAGAGCACCAGCTGCCAAAAAGAAGGTCAATAACAAGACTGGGGTAAAAATTGCATCTCCCACACTGCACAAAATTCAACTTGAAGTAAATCAAACACTTAGAAATTAGACCAGAAACTCTCCAACTCCTAGAAGAAAATGTAGGCTCAACACTCCAACATCTTAGTACAGGCACCAACTTTCTTAACAAGGCTCCTAATGCACAAGAAATAAAACCACCTCAATAAATGGGATGGCATCAAATTAAAAAGGTACTGCCCAGCAAACAAGCCAGAACAATGAGAAAGTCTACAGAATGGGAGAAGACCTTTGCCACTAATGTCTCAATCAGAAGATTAATATCCAGAATGCATAAAGAACTCAAAAAACTTAATAACACAAAAAAATTCATAAATGGGGAAAAGAACTAAACAGACATTTCTCAAAAGAAGGACAAATTACCAAAAAACACATGGAAAAATGTTTAACAACTCTATCAATCATGAAAATCAATATTACACTGAGATTTCTTCTTACTCAAGTCACAATGGCCATTATCAAGAATACAAATAATAATAAATTCTGGTAAGGGTATAGGGGGAAAGTTACATTCATACATTGTTGGTGGGACTGCAAATTAGTACAATCACTTTTGAAAACAGTATGAAGATTCCTCAGAAATCTAGAAGTGGAACCACCATATGGTCTAGTTGTCCCATTCCTTAGTATCTAACCAAAAGAATTAATATCAGCATATTATAGTGGTATAGCCTCATCAATGTTTAAATAAACACAGATCACAATAATCAACTTATGAAACCAGCCCAGATGCCTGTCAATAGATGGCTGGATAGAGAAAATATATTATATGTGCACAACTGAGTTTTACTCAGCCATTAAAAAAAAAAAGAATGAAATTATAGCATTTTCTGGTTAATGGATAAAACTAGGTCATCATACTCAGTGAAATAAGCCAGACTCAGAAAATCAATGGTCAAATGTTATCTCTCAAATATGGAAGATATTATTATCATCCTGATTTTACCAAAGGGGGGGGGCAGATTATATCACTTGCTCACAAGCTCCCAAAAAAGAGAAAAATAAAGGAAATAGTGAGGGGACCCCATAAAAATAAAAGTGAGATCAATGAAATAGAAGAAAGAGATTGGGTGGGGGGAAATGAATGGGAAAAGGGAGGAACACCAGAATGAAATTGACCAAACTATCCTATGTATATATATAAATATACCACAGTGAATTTCACCTTTATGTATATCCATAAAGCGCTAATGTGCTAATAAAAAAACTATAAATAAGTAGAAGACCAGCAGAACAGAGGAAAGGAAACAGGAAAGGGACAGGCAGAGGAAAAGCCTAGAGATGGAATTAGCGCCAACTATATTTCATGCTTGTATAATCATGTCAAATGATGCCCAATATTATGTATAACTATAATGCACTAGTGGTGGTAGGAACCCAGGTGGGCTGCCTTGGAAGGCAGTGAAAAGGCTGGTACCTCCTTTTCTGGCTCCTTCCCAGGCACTTACTGCTCTGCCCATCATTCCCACTGGCCACATCACTCTCCCAACATTTTGGTCTCCTCTATCAGTCTGAATGTTCCAGGAAGGGTCACTTGTTTACCTGCTGATACTCAATGCAAAGCAAGCCACTTGGAACATAGTAGGCCTTTAAAATTGTTGTCTGGCTATCTGGGTCCTAGCTGGCAAGACAGCTCAGTGGTCCCTTGGCTAGACAGCAGGTGGCTGTGGATAGCTGGGAGCCTGTTGCACACTCACGTACAAACTGCCGCGGTTCTAACCTTGCCTCAGCTACTGCTAATTGGGCCATATTGTGAGGAATTCAATCCCACTGCATCGAATTTTTCTAACAAGATGGGAATTTATACTTTTTTATCTTATTATGCGCCTTTCAGTTGATGTATAAAGAACATAGGATAGTGCTAGACATGCCACGCACTTGTTGTTATCATATGATGACAGATAAAGAACATTTTATATGTGCGCATATTGTAGCTGTCACAGCCAGCAGCAGAGGCTTAGCATCTCCCAAGGAGCACGGGAAGATGGCAGCCTCCCACAACCCACCCTCAATTAACGTTCCTTAAATGTTAGCATCGTGGCCCAGAAGAACAGAAAGGAGATGCATCCCTGAGGCAAGTCGCGCGTTCATGGGGTGAAGCAGCGTGTCAATCGTGCGGTCCCCATCTCTTTGCTCAGGGCTGGTGCAGCTGTAACTAACCCGTTCGCCTGCCAGGAAGGGGCGCCTGCTGTTCCCAGCACCTCTGAGAGGCGGGCGCCTCCTGGAGGCCACTGCTATGTCTGCGGGGATGCCCACCTGCATTTGGGGTTGTGGCGGGGTGAGGGAGATTGTGGCCCTGGAGGAGGGTTCATTCATTCGATTTTGTGCATAAACATTTATAGACACTGCTGTGTGTTAGGATCGTTATTTCTGGGGGGAAAATAAAACGAACATCTCATCTCTCGGTGCATTCATGGCATGATGGAGAAGATAGATCATCAACAGGTAATTCAATAATTCAATGTGCATCACAAAGAGCTGGGAAAGAGATGGATATCAAGGAGGAAATAACTAACCCTTCATTCCTCCAAGCTTTGATTTGTCCTGGTGCTAGTTCAAGGCACCAAAAAAATAAAGACAGGAAATAAACAGTCATCCTGCTCCCGAGGAGCACATAGTCCCATGGGAGTACAGACAGGCAAACTTAGAACTAAGAGGCAAACTTAGAAATAAGGGGCAAGGCAAGAAGGGACCAGCCAGGCATGGGAAGAATGGTCAGGGGAAATACTGCAGTATTTTGCAATGAAGCCTGGAGAATGTGCACGATTTCTCCAGGTTAAGATGTGAGAAACAGTATCTTTGGTAAATTTGTAAAAGCAAATGGAAATATATGGGTTGGTGAATGGTGGGTTTGTTCTGAATCTAAAATACAAGGAAGGGCAAGGACGCCAGGCAGGAGAGTTGGGGGACCCACAGGACGCATCAGAAATTCTAGAGTAGAAATTCACACTATGCAAATTCAACCTGAAATGCAGAGTGAGGGCTGATAAAAATATAGACCGCTCAAACTTGATGCCCACCAAGTGTGGAGCACTGGGCACCATTACTTATTTTAATTTTTTAATGGACTGAGAGGGTAAGTACCATTATTATCCCGAGTTTACCCGAGTTTAGGAGGGAAACAGATTACATCACTTGCTCACAAGCTCCCCAAACAGGCATCAAGTATTTGCTAGATCAGGTCAGCCAGATGCTGAGCAGGAGCCCTTCCATGCTACTGAGCTAAAGAAAGCCAGGGGCACTACAGACAAGACCCCTGGGGCAGGTGGAATCACATCACCTAATGACTTATCTGGATGTGGAATGTGAAGAATAGGGAAGAGTCAAAGATACAATTATAATGACATTTGTTTTTGAGATAATACATTTTCAGACCTGAGAAAAATCTTCTGGGCCTTTGAGAACAAAGCCCCCAGTTTTAAAACCACACTTTCAGCCAGGTACAGTGGCACACACCTGTAAGCCCAGTGGCTGAGGCACGAAGATCAGGAGCAAGTGATGATCAGGAGCTCAAAGTCAGCCTCAGCAACTTAGTGAGGCCCTAAGCAACTCAGAGAGACTCAGCGTCTAAATAAAATATTAAAAAGGGCTGGAGATGTAGCTCAGTGCTTAAGGGCTTTGGAGTTCAATTCCTGATACAAAGTAAAAAAAAATCTTCAAGGATCACTGCAACTATGTGCAACTGTATCATAGTCCCTGTTCCTCCTAGTAGGAAGGATGAGTGGGGTGTGCTCCTAGGTGTAGCCCCCATCACACACCCTGGATCCTGTCCTGTACCTACTCAACCACATCACTTCATCAATTTGTCTCTGTCTCTCTTTCAGGAACAGTTTTTTTTTCTTTTCACTGAATCATCTCCATAATCATCATATATGTGTATGAAAATCTCCCCCATAAAAAACTAAAAACCTTCTTGACCCCAAACCTCAAGCCTCCTCTCACCACCATATTATATCCATCCTCTTCAAAGCACTTATTCATACTCAGACTCCACTTCTTTTCCTCTCATTCTTTCTCAAACCCACTTCAATCAGTTTCCTTCTCATGACTCTGCCACAACTGCTTCTATGGAGTTCATTAAATGACTCCACATTGCAAATCTCAGGGGCCATTGAGAGTCCTCCCCTGAGGTGACCTGCCAGCAGTATTTCACACAGGTGAGTCTCCTCACTCAAGTGCCTTGCAGCTGCCTACCCTCTTCTCTACCTGCCCTCCCCTCCTCCCTGTGCTCACTACCTGGCCGCGGTCTAACAATTCCCCACTGCCTGTTTCCAGCCTGATCTTCTCTCTGAACTTCAGGCCCATCTGTCCCACTGTCCACCCCACATCTCGGCTAGACACTGAAACCTGTGTGGTCTGTGTGAAATGACCTCACCTCTTCACTCTGTTCTCAGTGTGGACAGCTATGGAGGAGCATAGCAAGAGCATGGCCTGAGCCATGAGGATGCTGCTAGAACAGTGGGCACACACTCCTGTTGGCACCAGAAGTCATCAGTTGCTTCTCGGTGCCACCAGTGAGTGGAGGTGAGGAATTTGCCAAGAACTTGTGCAAGGGGACCAATAAAGTGTCTCCAGGTGACCCCAGCCTGGGCTGGCATGGGCTTTCACAGAGTGCTCTGTGCTGATCTGTGAGCCCTGAACCCATGGGGCCTCAACCCCATTGCCTCATTGTGGATGCAGCTTCAAGAATGAACACATGGCCATCAAACATACATCTCCCTGGGGAGACCATGGGGGCAATATTCAGGCTTCTGCCAGTGAAATATGTGTGTCATGACACCAAATGCAGTGAATTTGACTGCATTGTGACCTGTTTCAGGATGTTCTGGATGAACAGGGAAATCCAGTCAGTAGTTGCCCTCTCTCCCACATCATTTCTCTCTGCCCCACACTCCACCATTCCCATAAGAATAATTTCTCCCACTTAAAATAAAACGACTCTGTTGATCTCACATGGCTCTCACCGCTGCCTCTGTCTCATTTCTGCTCTGTATTGCAAATCTCCCCTAAACACTCAACTGCCTCTCATCTCCTGTCTTCTAGAATCCATGCCACTTGGGTTTTTCTTCCCACCCACACCACAAACTTTTTTTTTCTAAAGAGAGAGGGAGGGAGAGAGGGAGAAATTTTTAATATTTATTTTTTAGTATTTGGTGGACACAACATCTTTGTTTGTATGTGGTGCTGAGGATCGAACCCAGGCCGCATGCATGCCAGGCGAGTGCACTACCGCTTGAGTCACATCCCCAGTCCAACCACCACAAACTTTTTTAAACCCAAATAAATGATGGCTGCCAAAGGTAACAGCCCCTCTTCATCCAGCATGCACTTGACTCTGTGCAGCACTTGGCACTTGAATGTGCCCATCCTTCATAGCATGGTCTCCCACTTGGTTGGTCCCCAGGGTGACCCTTCCACTTCTCTCTCTCCCTTCTTGGCTTACCAGTTTAAAGCCAGCCTCTGTAACCTAGTGAGGACCTAAGCAAGATAGTGAGATCCTGTCTCAAAATAAAATCAATAAAAAAAAGTGGCTGAGGATTAGAGAGAACCACACAGGGTGTTGCTAGGTTGCCAGGGTCTTGCTAAGTTGGCTGGTCCTGAACTAGTGATCTTCCTGCCTCTGGCTCCTGAATCACTGAGTTTACAGACATGGGCCATCCCTGGCTCATCATTTATAAATTTATAAAAATTTAAGATTTCTTAATTTTTTTTCTCTAGCCTTAACACTCCTGAACTTCCTTCCCACAGACTCAACTACCTATGCAACACCTCCACCTGGATAGCAAACTACCTCCTCACTGTAAGGTGCCCCAAACAAAATTCCCCTTCCTTCCCTTTCTCCCTCCCTGCCTTTCTCCTTGCTTCCTTTTCTTCCTTCCTCCTTTTCTTTCCTATATTTTATCTTTGACTTACTCCTTATAATAAGGGATTTCAAACATCCACAAAAGTCCATAGACAGACTGGTGTACCAACTCCCCCACCCATCCCACAGGCTCGGTGACTATTCACTCAGGACCAATCTTGTTTCCATTCTCCACCCCATATTATCTTTCCCAGACATACATGTTGTATCATTCCATATATATCTTTTTTTTTAGTTTGCATCTCTAAAAGACAAGTCCTCATTTTTAAACATCATCATGCCCTCATTGTCCTCATTAAAAAAAAAGACAATTTCTTAACATCATCTAATAGCCAGTCAATGTTCCATTATCCATCTACCTCATAATTTTTTGGAAGCTTGAATCAGAATTCAAATAAGGTCTGCACAGTGTGATTAATATATCTGTAAGTCTTTTAATCTCTAGATTCTCCCTCCCATTCCCTTTTCTTGGCAATTTATTTGTGGAAACTAGGTCATTTGTCTTATGGTATTATCCTCTCTTTGGATCTTGCTGAATGCACCCCACAGTATTGTTTGGCATGTCACAACCTCCTCTGAATTATCTGAAAATTGGTATTTGGATTCTAGAGGTAGTGGCAGATCCTTCTATTGAGAGGCAAATAATGTCTCTTTTTTATCATATTCAGAGCAGTTTATGCTCATTGCCTGGACCCATTACCTCATTAAGATGGTGTGATATTCAAATTCTATCATTCTTCCTCATTCATTAGCTGGAAGATTATTAAAGAAAAATGCCCCCTCAAATACTATTTGATTATCCTAGGTATAGTTTGCACATAAAAGGCATAATAAATGCTTATTCTTTCCCTTTACTATCAATCATTTTTCTCAATAATGAGTTGGTTTGCCATCATTCTCCAACAAGCACCAATTAAAAGATCTATTTTAGCATCATCATAAACACATGGATTTAAATACATTTGATGATATTGCAATTCATTGCAGTTTTATCCTTATTAATGCTCACATATTCTTCTTTCTTTCTTCTCTCTTTCTTTCTTTTTCTTTTTTACTGGACCCAGGGCCTTCTACATGCTAAGCAAGTGCTCCACCACTGAGCTACATTCCCAGATCATTATCCCATCCTTATCCCACCCTTCTAACTGGCATTAGTCCTTGGGACCAGACCCAAATCATCTTTGAAAGCTTTCTTGCTAGCTAGTATTTCCAAATACCCCAGGATCCTATGGTCCATTTCCTGCCCCATACTTCTGGTCAGCAAACGTGGGAAAGAGTACTGCAAGATCACAATATGAATGCTGGCATGACTGTTGTGCCATTCGTTTGAAATAGATCTCTTGATTCTCTCCTCAAAGCCTGCTCCTCCCTCACTCTTCCCCATGCTCATGGGTGGCAACTCCCTTCATCTAATTACTCGGGCCAAACACCTTGGAGTCAGCATTGAGTCCCTTTCCTTCACACCCATGTCTGCTCTATCAGTAAATCTGCTGACTTTGGCTTCATATAATGTACGCATCTTGGCCACGACCACTCCCTGAACTGTGGTCTCACCTGCTGCATTGTAGGAGCCTTATAACTGGTTTTTCTGTCTGTTCTCTACAGGGCAGCTAATTGGCTCTTTTGAATAACATGACCGAGACCTTGGAACTCCTTTGCTCAATATGATTTGCTTCTCCTTGTGCTTGGAGAAGAGTGCAGACACGTTACGACAGGCTGTAAGGCCTGCATGATCTGGTCTCAAACCCTTCCCCCACCCTCGACCTCCCTGTGCTCACTGCCTAGCTGCTTCCATTCTCTTCCTCAACAGTTCTTGCCTTTCCCTCTGCCTGGAGAGCTCTTGCTCTCTCTCTCTCTCTCTCTCTCTCTCTCTCTCTCTCTCTCTCTCTCTCTAACACACACTCTCTCTCTCTCTCTCTCTCTCTCTCTCACACACACACACACACACACACACACACACACACACACAAACCCCTCTTCCCCATCTCCTCATTTCTGCTGTCTTCACTTTATCAGAAAGGACTTTCTTCACTCCTGTATAAAATAGGCCTCACACGGCCCCACACCAACATCTCTGTCCTTTTACCCTGCTCTTTTTGTCTTGAGAGCACTAAGCACAGGGGACAGCTGTGCTCATTCTCTCACTACTAGGATACAAGGCAGGAATTTGTCCATTTTGTTCACTGCTGTACCCCGAGAACTAAAATAGCAGTCCTGGAAATTGTTCAACTGATGTTTGTTGACTGACTCAATGAATGAGTGAATTAAGGCAAAGGAGAGAGGGAACATGTGGAGAAGAGACAGATGTGTTAGTCAAGTTTCCATCCCTATGACAAAATACCTGAGAGAATCAAAGAATTTGGGCTCAGAGTTTCAGAAGTTTGAATCCATGGTTGCTTAGCCCTGTTGCTTTTGGACCCATAGCAAGGTAGTCCATCATGGCTGAAATTTGGGGCAGAGCAGAGCTGTTTGCATCATTGGTAAGGAGGCAAAAAGACAGAGGAAGG